>NC_064644.1:159662399-159971149 GCF_023864345.2 Schistocerca serialis cubense
ACCCAACTCGCCTTATTTGTTCATGAGACCCAGAAAATATTAGATACAGGCTCCCAGGTAGATGCTATTTTTCTTGACTTCCGGAAGGCGTTCGATACAGTTCCGCACTGTCGCCTGATAAACAAAGTAAGAGCCTACGGAATATCAGACCAGCTGTGTGGCTGGATTGAAGAGTTTTTAGCAAACAGAACACAGCATGTTGTTATCAATGGAGAGACGTCTACAGACGTTAAAGTAACCTCTGGAGTGCCACAGGGGAGCGTTATGGGACCATTGCTTTTCACAATATATATAAATGACCTAGTAGATAGTGTTGGAAGTTCCATGCGGCTTTTCGCGGATGATGCTGTAGTATACAGAGAAGTTGCAGCATTAGAAAATTGTAGCGAAATACAGGAAGATCTGCAGCGGATAGGCACTTGGTGCAGGGAGTGGCAACTGACCCTTAACATAGACAAATGTAATGTATTGCGAATACATAGAAAGAAGGATCCTTTATTGTATGATTATATGATAGCGGGACAAACACTGGTAGCAGTTACTTCTGTAAAATATCTGGGAGTGTGCGTACGGAACGATTTGAAGTGGAATGATGATATAAAATTAATTGTTGGTAAGGCGGGTACCAGGTTGAGATTCATTGGGAGAGTGCTTAGAAAATGTAGTCCATCAACAAAGGAGGTGGCTTACAAAACACTCGTTCGACCTATACTTGAGTATTGCTCATCAGTGTGGGATCCGTACCAGGTCGGGCTGACGGAGGAGATAGAGAAGATCCAAAGAAGAGCGGCGCGTTTTGTCACCGGGTTATTTGGTAACCGTGATAGCGTTACGGAGATGTTTAATAAACTCAAGTGGCAGACTCTGCAAGAGAGGCGCTCTGCATCGCGGTGTAGCTTGCTCGCCAGGTTTCGAGAGGGTGCGTTTCTGGATGAGGTATCGAATATATTGCTTCCCCCTACTTATACCTCCAGAGGAGATCACGAATGTAAAATTAGAGAGATTAGAGCGCGCACGGAGGCTTTCAGACAGTCGTTCTTCCCGCGAACCATACGCGACTGGAACAGGAAAGGGAGGTAATGACAGTGGCACGTAAAGTGCCCTCCGCCACACACCGTTGGGTGGCTTGCGGAGTATCAATGTAGATGTAGATGTAGATGTAGATATTTTCTGAATTGGTGTTGGCTATTTGTCAATAAATCATTTTCTTCCAGGTAATTCATAATGTTGAAGCACAGTTTATGTTTAAAAATCCTACTGCAAACAGACTTTAGTGATATGAATCTGTAATTCTGTGGATTATTCATATTTCCCTCCTTGAATATTGGCGTGACCTGTGCAAGCTTCGAGTCTCTAGGTACGGATGTTTCAACTAGCGAACGGTTGTAAATAATTGCTAGGCATCGAGCTATAGTATCAGCATACTCGGAAAGAAAGCTTACAGGAATGCAGTCTGGACCGTGCACTGTAAGACAAAAGAAAGCGACACACAACGAAGGAACTATTCGAATGGGAAGGAAATCGGTAGCTGTATATGCGGAGAAGAACAATAACAATTTCATAAAAATTGCATAAGATATCCAAAAGAAAGGGCTTCACAATCTGAAAAAGTCAGTAACCCGTTGGTCCGCCTCTGGTTCTTATGCAAGCTGTTATTCAACTTGGCAATGATTGACAGATTTTTTTGGATGTCCTCCAGAAGGACATCGTGCCAAATTGTGTCCAGCTGAGGCTTTAGATCGTCAAAATCCCTAGATGATTGGAGGGCTTTGCCGATAATGCTCCAAACGTTCTCAGCTGGGAAGAGCTCCATCAATTTTACTGGCCAAGGTTGAGTTTAGCAAGCACGAAGACAAGCAAAGAAACTCTCGCCGTTTGCGAGCGGGCATTATGTTGCTGAAACGTAAGCCCAGGATGGCCTGCCATGAAGGGGAGCAAAACGGGGCGTAGAATGTCGTCGACGTACGGCTGAGTTGTAGGGTCTTGCTACGAAACGAAATGGCACCCCAGAGCAACATTCCTGGTTGTCGGTCGTATGGCGGGTGACCGTCAGGTTGGTATTTCACCGCTGTCCGGGGCACCTCCAAACACGCCTTCGCTGGTCTCCGGGCTCAGTTCGAAGCGGGACTCATCACTGCAAACAATTTGCTCCAGTCGATGAGATTCCGAGTGTGTCTGACACCTCTACAACTGGGCTTGTTGGTGTACAGAGATCGATGGCAGACGGCATGAGTTCAGCCCCATTCTGTGAGCCTCCTATTAATGATCCTTGTGGTCGTTGAAGCACCATTTGCACGTCAGACCGATGATAAAGATGAATTCGTGACACTGGCAATTGGTCCGTCACCACGTTCTGTCATCCCTCTTGATCGACCGCTTCTATCTTGACACTGTGTTCCGTAATGGTTCATCCATTCCTGCCAACACTGTGGAATAGTAGCTTCGCTCCTATTCAAATGTCGAACGATTCGCCGGTTAATCAAACCAGCTCCTTTGAGCCTATCTACACGTACTCTCTCAAATATTGACATCTGCCTCTATTGTGCACGCGACTGTCCGCGACGCATAGTTACTGTGGAACTGAGTTCACGTAATGATATCTGCAAAGTCCAGGTATCGACATGCCCCTGTTAACTACTCTTACCAACTGCTCGATGAAATTGCGCTGCACCGCACACTTTCATCCATCGGCCTCCAGTGTCTACAATTTTGCACTTTCCGTCGATACTTGTATGACTATCAATTTGTGACCAACTTCCTTAACTCCTGCGTGGTGCGTCGGTCTTTGAGTGTGTGTAGAGAAAAAGGGCGGTCATGTCAAATGGCTCTGAGCACTATGGGACTTAAGGGGCTCCGGAACGCCCTATACTTGCAATGTTAAAATAACGCTTATGAATTACATCTTTCCTCACATAGTATTTGAGGTAGGAAGTTGAACTTTTTACAGATTATTTATTGGAATATGGGCTACAACTTAGCACAGGGATTTTACAAAATTTTAGTTCAGTTATTAAAGATGATTTTTTTTCAATTGAAATGAAAATTCACAACATTTTTTTGCAATTTTTTATTTATATATTCAAAAATATACAGTTTTTTGGAAAAAGGCTGTGTTAAATTATGCAGAAGGTACTGTGTAACATTTACTGAAAGTTTGAAACAAATATGTTTGGAAGATCCTTAGAAAACATGTAATTAGTATGAGAAAATAAAAGTTTTGGGAATCGAGCGACAAAGGTTGGATTAACTTTTTAGTGCATTCCAGGTCCATAGGATGGATTATCTTCATCCTCTGCAAACTCCTCCTCCAGCTTCCTCTTGTTCCTCCTCCTGTTTACTCTTGCTTGTAGTTTTAGATTCTTTACAGCCCTGTCTGCAGCCCGAAGGCGTTACTTGTCTAAAGCAAGCATCGCTCGTTGTTGTGTTCGTAGATTTTGCTACCATTTTCTTCAGTTGCAGTTACTGCAACACTGTTCCAAAAGGTGGTCATGTATGAACACCTATCACATTTCAGTTGTATTTCACTAGCGAGTCCTACGTGCTTTATTATGGAGAGTTCCAGACCAACTTCACTACAATGAATACATCTTACACAGTTTGAAAAAATTCCTTTGAGAACCGACATATCAAATATTTCATTCACATCCGATTCGCCCATAAAACATTCATAGTTTTCACTCATTGAACCAAGCTTCTTCTGTGAAGTATTTTCTTTCCCACTTTGACTGCAATGGGCAGGTGTACTTGAGAGGTTAGGTTCACTCACTTGGTTATCGTCTTTATTGCTTACAGTAATAACACATATCTTTGGCTTTCCAACATTTCTCCTTTTCTTAAAAGCCTTCAGAGGATTTCTAATAACTTTACTTTTACTCATTATTATACTTCAACAAAACAGAGACTCAAGAAACAGAATTAATTACGAATATTTTCGAGATAACGACAGAGTAAATAAACATGAAACAATCGACAATCACACCAGCGATATATATTGAACCTTCACAGGTTAGCCACAACACATACTTTATCTCACATCACTAAAATGTACCTGATGAACACGGACGTTAATAATAACACCATTTGACAGCAGTTTAACAGCGCCACAGTGGGTCACGCCCATGTAGAACACATTTCAAAAAAAATTTAAAAATAGTTGTAGTCTTCGGAATTGAATAAACTATATATCTATTAAAAGGTAATAGTCTGCAGATTCAGAAAACGCAAAAAAGTAAAAATTGAACTTTTCATGATTTTGAGCCTTTCCGGAGCCCCTTAACTGCTGTGGTCATCAGTCCCCTAGAACTTAGAACTACATAAACCTAACTAACCTAAGGACATCACACACATCCATGACCGAGACAGGATTGGAACCTGCGACCGTAGCAGTCGCGCGGTTCCAGACTGTAGCGCCTAGAACCGCTCGGCCACCGGTCATGTCACACTTCTCTAGGCACGCTTGACAATACCCTTCCTTGTCTGTGATAAACACTTGCCGTCCAGGGCAGCGTTATTTACGAAGTCTTCCAGCACCTCACAATCTGAGAATTTGTTCCGCATGCTCGTATCTTCATTAGTTTTCAGTAGCGTTGTCTGCAACCTTTCAAGGAGTCTGAGAAAATGATTCAGCGGTTGTTTAAGATCTGGCATGTTGTCTGACAACGCAATATCTCTCTGGTATCGAGTCTTCCCTGCCGATTCATTTACTGCAAGTTGATATCAACAACACAAGCATATAGCAGACATCCCCTCGTAGTATATTATAGCGTAACTTCTTCACCACCGACACATTCGGATGTTGTGTTTGCCCAGTTCGATGCCAATACATGGATAAGGCCAATGATTTGCAGCGCCAGGGTGGCATAACACTAGTGCATCTGCCTAGTAACCAGGAGACCTGTGTTTGAATCAAACACTGGTCCAAATTTTAATTAATTGCTTCGGTCTACATCATTACTGCCAAGAAATGTCAGTTCTCTTGAAAGATTCAGGTAATGGAAATGAGCGTTTGGCCCCTTACAGGGCTGGTCCGGCCGCCTTGGTGCAGATCTTATTACATTCGACACCACATTGGGCGACCTGCGCCCCGGATATAGCGGGGCCCGTAGGACGGCAATCCATCACGCTGACCACTCAGCTATCGGGGCGGACAAAGATTCGGGTGCCTCATCCTCAGTCCTTGTTTTATGACCCTCTTCATTTGTACCCGCGGAAGAGAAACTGATTATGAATTTGCTGCTTGCTTGTAGCTTTATTCCTATTAAATTCTATACCTCATAATATTCTTCTTTCTTGATCTAAATCGTCACCGCTTTCTTGATATATGAAGAGATGCAACAGAAAAACAGGCAAGGTACCAAACGCTCCCGTAAACGAGAAAATACAGGGTGTTTCAAACTGAAGATCGATGTGTGATCGGTGTTCACACTGAATAATTGTAAGGAAAACGGTTTGTGTTTCTCTTTCATTTGGTGTATTATGTATAATTGTAAGGTGAATGTAATATGTGCTACGAAGCCTTAAAACCCGTATATTCATTTTGAAACACCCTGTATTCGCATTTCACCTTGTTAATTGTTAATGCAGGTGCTACGAGCAGAAGTCCGAACATTCGTACAGTATCCCATAACGACAGGATGGCGTTATGATACGTCCTTATTGTTTTGCATTTGTGGTTTATAATTACAATTGGCTAAAGTAACAGTTTTTTTCAAATAATTTACCCGTTTGTTGCGGGGTGACGTCGTCGACACCGCCGATATTTCGGCAGGGGCACACCCTGCCATTCTCAAGGCACAACTGCAAGGAGGAAGCAATGTGCAAGGGAGTTTAATACCTCGGTTCACAGAGGGGAAACAAGGAAGATACCACACACAGAACAAGTAACCGCGAAGTCAGCACACAACCAAAGATAACCAACATCAGAAATATCGATAGTGACTATTAATCAAAGGGTGAGATAACCCTAATTCTGTCCTTCTGTTTTTTGATGAGAGACAGAGCCGGATTCCAAGCAGCATTTAGACAAAATCCACCATCTCTGTTTATAAGGTTGCTTGATAGTTTGATTTCAACAGCTTCCTTAGTGGCACTATCGCAATAGCTGGACGTGCAAGGCAGAATCTCCGTGTTGTTGTATTCCATAGGATGACCGGTGTCAAGGCAATGTTCTGCAATAGGGGATTTGCTCGGCTGTTGTAAGCGTGTGGTGACGCTTATGTTCAATACACCGGTCATCCACAGTCCTGATTGTCTGACCAATATATGACATGCCACAATTGCAAGGAATCCGATAGACACCAGCCTTGCAACATCCCCTTTGGCAATAATTTTTGTATTACTGTGCTGGTAAAAGTCTTACGTTATTTGATTTTCAAACAGCTGAGCAAAACTGAACGTACTCAGACATTTCTCTCTTTACTGATTCTGATCAACACTATATTTTTAGCGCAACGCAATCTGACTTTCAATAATCCCCACAAAAGAATGGCCCTGACTAACAATAACCTCTGCCTTTCATGAATCACTTACCTCACAAAACTCTTCGTTACTCGAACTACTGCAATACAGCGAGCGCCAATACTGCCATCTAAATAAAAGGTTCTAACTACTTGAGGCACTAACTACTGATGGGCATAGTTAGCAAATGCAAGATTTTGGTAGAGAACAAACAATGTATTTACCTTAATAGTGTTCAAAAGGCATCCGGTCTTAAAAATTTCGTTTATCTGACGGACACACGTCCAGATCGTCCGCTCTCAAAACTCTGCCATCTCTTTCCCACATCCACCACTCCTTGCGGCACACCTCCAACTTCACAACGCTATGCGCTGTTCACATCCAACTGCCCAACACTACAATAGCAAATACACTCCTGGAAATTGAAATAAGAACACCGTGAATTCATTGTCCCAGGAAGGGGAAACTTTATTGACACATTCCTGGGGTCAGATACATCACATGATCACACTGACAGAACCACAGGCACATAGACACAGGCAACAGAGCATGCACAATGTCGGCACTAGTACAGTGTATATCCACCTTTCGCAGCAATGCAGGCTGCTATTCTCCCATGGAGACGATCGTAGAGATGCTGGATGTAGTCCTGTGGAACGGCTTGCCATGCCATTTCCACCTGGCGCCTCAGTTGGACCAGCGTTCGTGCTGGACGTGCAGAACGCGTGAGACGACGCTTCATCCAGTCCCAAACATGCTCAATGGGGGACAGATCTGGAGATCTTGCTGGCCAGGGTAGTTGACTTACACCTTCTAGAGCACGTTGGGTGGCACGGGATACACGCGGACGTGCATTGTCCTGTTGGAACAGCAAGTTCCCTTGTCGGTCTAGGAATGGTAGAACGATGGGTTCGATGACGGTTTGGATGTACCTCGACGATCACCAGTGGTGTACGGCCAGTGTAGGAGATCGCTCCCCACACCATGATGCCGGGTGTTGGTCCTGTGTGCCTCGGTCGTATGCAGTCCTGATTGTGGCGCTCACCTGCACGGCGCCAAACACGCATACGACCATCATCGGCACCAAGGCAGAAGCGACTCTCATCGCTGAAGACGACACGTCTCCATTCGTCCCTCCATTCACGCCTGTCGCGACACCACTGGAGGCGGGCTGCACGATGTTGGGGCGTGAGCGGTGATGGCCTAACGGTGTACGGGACCGTAGCCCAGCTTCATGGAGACGGTTGCGAATGGTCCTCGCCGATACCCCAGGAGCAACAGTGTCCCTAATTTGCTGGGAAGTGGCGGTGCGGTCCCCTACGGCACTGCGTAGGATCCTACGGTCTTGGCGTGCATCCGTGCGTCGCTGCGGTCCGATCCCAGGTCGACGGGCACGTGCACCTTCCGCCGACCACTGGCGACAACAT
Source organism: Schistocerca serialis cubense (assembly GCF_023864345.2). Classification (NCBI taxonomy): domain Eukaryota; kingdom Metazoa; phylum Arthropoda; class Insecta; order Orthoptera; family Acrididae; genus Schistocerca; species Schistocerca serialis. Next base: position 159,670,283 of record NC_064644.1, read on the forward strand.
CGATGTACTGTGGAGACCTCACGCCCCACGTGTTGAGCAATTCGGCGGTACATCCACCCGGCCTCCCGCATGCCCACTACACGCCCTCGCTCAAAGTCCGTCAACTGCACATACGGTTCACGTCCACGCTGTCGCGGCATGCTACCAGTGTTAAAGACTGCGATGGAGCTCCGTATGCCACGGCAAACTGGCTGACACTGACGGCGGCGGTGCACAAATGCTGCGCAGCTAGCGCCATTCGACGGCCAACACCGCGGTTCCTGGTGTGTCCGCTGTGCCGTGCGTGTGATCATTGCTTGTACAGCCCTCTCGCAGTGTCCGGAGCAAGTATGGTGGGTCTGACACACCGGTGTCAAGGTGTTCTGTTTTCCATTTCCAGGAGTGTATTCCAACAATACAAATCAGCCACAGACTACACACATCAAAGTCAGTGATTTTCATATAGAGCGCTACGTGGCGTTACCAACATAAAAACCTAAACAGCTTACTTACAGGCTTACGCAAACCAAGATCATCTTTTACGGACGCCAACAGGGCCTTAATCTTAGAAGGTGGTCGAGAAACACATTTCACATCATATTCCCGCAAAATACGGCCAATCCTGTTAGAAATGCTTACTGCGTAAGGCAAAAAGGCCGTAGACATAGGTGCCACTTCGTTGCTACCGTGACTCACCCGTTGCACAGAAGGCTGATAGAGCAACGCACGTTTGATCTGCCTCTCACTATAACCATTCTGACGAAAGGTGACTCCGAGACGTGATAGCTGAGCTGCCAGACTTCCAGGGTCTGAGATAACGTGGGCCCCGTGAACCAAGGTACAAAGTACTCCTTCACGCTGAGCTGGATGGTGACAACCATCAACTCGCAGATACAAGTCAGTGTGAGTAAGCTTCCTATAAACAGAATGTCCCAACGTACCATCAGTCTTCCTTCTGACCAATACATCAAGGAAGGGAAGGCATCCATTCTATTCCTTCTCCATAGTGAACTGAATATTCGGGTGGATTGAATTCAGGTGTACCTAAAACCGGTTAACCATTAGGCCAAACAACAGAAGTATCGTCTACATATCTGAAAAAACACGCATGGTTCAAGGTCGCTGACTCCAATGCACATTTCTCAAAGTCCTCCATAAACAAATTTGCCACAATAGGTGACAACGGGCTTCCCATTGCAAGTCCATCAGTCTGTTCTTAGTACTGACCATTAAATAAAAAGTAAGTGGAAGTCAGCTCATGTCGAAACAAATTTGTTAACTCGACTTTAAACTTAACTTCAATTAGCTGCAACGAATCAGAGAGAGGAACGCGAGTGAAAAGAGAAACCACATCAAAACTGACTAAAGTATCAGTGTCTTTCAAACGCAATCCCTGCAATGGACGTAAGAAATCTGCAGAGTTCTTAATGTGGTGTTCACACCTACCTACTAATGGTCTCAACAAACTAGCAAGATGTTTAGCTACACGATATGTCGGAGCACCAATATTAGAAACAATGGGCCACAACAGGACAGCCTATTTATGGACCTTAGGGAGGCCATATAATCTAGCTGGTACAGCACAGTAAGAATTAAGACTCCTGATAGTCTCCTGTGACAAAGAACTTTTCTTCAGGAGGTTATTGGTCTTTCTCTCAACACTCCTAGTAGGGTCAGCACCAATTTTGCGATACGCCGAATCAGAAAGTAGACACTGCATCTTTTGAATGTAATCGTGCTTGTTCAACAAAACCGTGGCATTTCCCTTGTCCGCAGGTAAAATAACAATTTCAGGATCCATTCTGAGTGAACGTAAAGCAGCCGTCTGAGATGCTGTAATGTTACACATGGGTGGACGTTCCCCAGTCAACACACGACAAGCTTCCCTCCTAAACTCTTCCGCAGCCTCGGAAGGTAGTTTATAAACAGCTTGTTCAATATTAATTCTCTTGCTGCCAATCGCATCAAGCAACGTGCTGGTTTAGCTCTTGTTCGTGAAAGGATCCACTATGCTCGCCGTCAATTAGGTTTTGTTTCTAAGGAATTATTTCAGCTTCATTTACTGATGGCGTCTAATGTTTCTGAATTTTCTTGGGATTGGATGGACGGTGCGTCTTGGTCGCAATCTGACTGGGAATTTCAATCTGTAACTACTCGTCATTCGGCGAAGTTTGAACGTTTCCTTGGCTCAGTGTCTCAAAAAAATGGTTCAAATGGCTCTGAGCACTATGGGCTTAACATCTGAGGTCATCAGTCCCCTAGAACTTAGAACTACATAAACCTAACTATCCTAAGGACATCACACACATCCATGCCCGTGGCAGGATTCGAACCTGCGACCGTAGCAGCAGCGCGGTTCCAGACTGTAGCGCCTAGAACCACTCGGCCACTCCGGCCGGCTGGCTCAGTGTCTAATTCTAATTCTAATTCTTGACTTTCTGTGATCAATCTCACGGAGAAATCGTTTGACGACGCAGCTTTGTCTGTGATGGGGATCTAGGCGCTCAGTCAGGAATCGCGCGACTGCTACGGTCGCAGGTTCGAATCCTGCCTCGGGCATGGATGTGTGTGATGTCCTTAGGTTACTTAGGTTTAAGTAGTTCTAAGTTCTAGGGGACTTATGACCACAGATGTTGAGTCCCATAGTGCTGAGAGCCGTTTTTTTGTGATGGGGAAAGGTTTGAATTTCGCACCGTCCGAGTTTGCCAGTCGTTGATTTTATAGTTCACCCGGCAGCAAACCCGTAAATTATTTGAATATTCAATTGTCCGGGAAAAGTTAAGGTCTAACAGTTTTGTTCATTGTGTTCTTGCCTCTCTTGTTCATTGTTCAATATGTGCCCTGTAATGTTGTTGCGTGTCGAAAAAGACACTTCTGTACCTTGGTGACGGGTCTCATCTTTATGAACGAGTTGCTTAATTTCATGATAGCGTCTCTTAAAGGGTCCGCTTTTAATAACTTGTATGTTGTCTTTTCAGGCACAGTTGATAATTTAACAAAATCGAGGACCAGTTAACGAACGAAATGGATGAATTATATTACCTAGGAATTATATTACCTACAAAGAAAGACAATATGGGATGGATAAAGCAGGAATGTTATAAGAAGCAGACTTGTACAGACAAAGAGGGCATTCCTCGGTAAAAAAAAAAAGAAAGTTTGCCTTTAACAGATATAGGCTTTAATGTGAGGAATACACTATCTGATCACAATTACCCGGCCATACTGTTGTAATAACGATTTTGCCGTTAGATGTCACGAGAAGCGGTCCCACCAGTATAAAAGGAGACGGGGGAGTATTGTCAGTAGAGAAACAGTAAGAGGAGAATGAATCGATCAGGCGACCTCAGTGACTTCGAACGTGAATTAGTCATTGGATATCACCTGAGTTACAGATCCATCAGGGACACTCCAGCCCTTCAAAAGCTGCCCAAAGTTGACTGCTGGTGATAATGAAGTGGAAATGCGAAGGGACAATCACAGCTAAACCGGGACCAGGCAGACCTCGGAGACTGAAGGACAGGGACCGTTGAGCACTGCAGAGGGCGGTTGTAAAAAATCGCATGAAATCAGTGGAAGAAAGCACTCGTGAGTTGTAAAGTGCTACCCGTGTTGCAGGTAGCACATTGGCTGTGTAAAGTAGTTACAAGGAATGAGGTACAACATGGAGCAGCTCCTCATAAGCCACACGTTTCTGCAGTCAATGCTAAGTGACGTTTAGGTGGAGTAAAGAGCGGTGTCACTGGACAGTGGATGACTGGAAACGAGTCATTTAGTGATGAAAATCAAGGTGTACCCTAATGCGAGCTTTTGGATTTGGCGAAAGCCTGGAGAACGTTACTTGTCACTATGTGTAGTGCGAAGAGTGGAAACGGAGGAGGTGGTGTTCCGGTATGGGGGTGTTTCTGGTGGCTAGGGTCTAGAGCCCCTATTGCGCCTTAAGAAAACGCTAAATGCGAAAGGATTTGATTACATTTTACAGCACCGTGTACTGCGAGCAGAAGAGGAACAGTTCTGAGGCGACGATTGACTTTACCCACGTGGCAATGCATCGTGTCATAAAGCCAGATATATGAGGTGGTTGTACAATAACATTTCTGAAACACAGTGACCTGCCCGAAGTCCAAACTGAGCCCAGTGGAGTACTTTCGGGTATGTTAAACAGTGGTCGTCAAACGTTTTGCTCAAGAGCCAATTCTGACGTTGTGGGTGTGCTGGCGTACGCCTTCGCCAGCTCCCTGGTCGGCATTAGGAAGCATTCTATAGCAGGCGCTGAACTAAGCGCGTCTAGACAGGCGAAGACCAGACACGTCCCCAGGCCACGCGCCGATAGCGCCCCTAGGGCTGACGCAGACCGAGTTATCTCAATCGCTCACTCTTAGTACCGCAGTACGTCGCATCGGGACTCAATTCGCATTGCACCTCAATACGTCGCACTACTCGTCCACAGTGATAGTCGTCACCTCACACCTTACCTAGCTGTGAGGGAACGTGTTTGTGATATGGACACGAACAATTAGTTCATTTTAGTTGATTCTATGGGACTTAACATCTGAGGCCATCAATCCCCTAGAACTTAGAACTACTTAAACCTAACTAACCTAAGGACGTCACACACATCCATGCCCGAGGCAGGATTCGAACCTGCGATCGTAGCAGTCGCGTGGTTCCGGACTGAAGCGCCTAGAACCGCTTGGCCACCGCGGTCGGCATATAATTGTCCTCCTTGGGAGCAGCAGATCCCTACGAGATGGTACAGTTGCAACGAGACTTCCTTTTTTGTGCCATATGCTGGCGGGAAGTTTATGAGCCTCTCTTTTTCGGTGAAGCAGCCGTACCTGCTGCTTCTTACTTTGATGTGATAGAACTATGACTCAACTGGAAGGAGCTGAACCACTGAAGTTTATTTGGCAGCAAGGTGGTGCGCCGCCTCACTAGCCACAACGGCCGGCTAGTAAGCAGCCAGCTTAATTCAGATCACAGCCGAATTCACCAGCGTCAACTGAAATAAGCAGATCTTGAAATATTACTGCCTCTGTTTTTTTATTTGCTGCTGAGCAGAAAAACTATACTTTTAAGATACTGTTAACGTTAGCTGACTTTTTTAACTCGCCTGTTAATTGCTACATGCATATTATAAAATACCTTGAGCCCGAACGACCGAAATCTTGAAATATTTGTGATTTCGGCTCTTCATGAAGAAGAAAATGCCATTCCGGATACTTTTGATCAGAGAGTCTTTTATTTTATCAATCATCTCATTGGTTTGATGCGTCCCGCTACGACTTCCTCTGTTGCAAGTAGCACTTCGCACTACGTCCTCAATAATTTTTTCGATATATTCAACTCTGTGTCTTATCCTACAGTTTTACCCTTTAGATGTTCCATAGAGGTTATTCTCTACTACATCTCCTGCTCCTTGTCAGAGTTTTCCATATGTTCCACCCTTCGCCGGCGTGAGTGACCGATCGGTTCTAGGCGCTACAGTCTGGAACCGCGCGACCGCTACGGTCGCAGGTTCGAATCCTGCCTCGAGCATGGATGTGTGTGATGTCCTTTAAGTCCCATAGTGCTCAAAGCCATTTTTTTTGTTCCTCCCTTCACCGATTCTCGGAGAATCTCCTCGTTCTTCATCTTACCGTTTGCCTAATTTTTAACGTTCTTCCACAGCATCACACCTCAAACGCTCCGATTCTCTGTTGGTTTTCCCATTAATCATGAGTCACCACCATAGAACACTACGCCCTAAACTTACGTTCTCAGAAATTTTTTTCTCACGGTAAGGCCCATGTTTGATAGCAACATACTTCTCTTGACTAGGAACCCACTCACTGCCTGTCCTCACGCTCTTTTCATCTCGCCATTCCTCCGTCTGTCGTGGGTAATTTCCCTGCCTAGGTAGCAGAATTCCTTAACTTAGTTTATTTCACGATCACCAATTTTTATATGAAGTCTATTGCTGTTTTCATTTCTTCCACAGCTCATTACTTGTTTTCTTTTCCGGTTTACTCTCCATCCATTTTCTGCACTGTTCATTCCACCAATAGATCCTGCAGTTCTTCTTCAGTTGCAATGAAGACAGCATTGTCATCAGCGAATCTTATCACTGACACCCTTTCAACCTGAATTTTAATCCCACTCTTGAATTTTTTTTCCGTCATTGGTTCTGGATTTACAGACTGAACAGTAAGGGCGAAGCAATACATCTCTGTCGTATACCTTTTTTAATCTGAGCTCTTTGTTCTTAGTCTCTCACTATTATTGTTTCCTCTTAATTGCTGTACATATTGTATGTTACCCATCTATCCCAACAGCTTGCCCCTACTTTTCTTAGAATTTCGAACATTTTGCACCATTTTACATTAACAAATGCTTTTTGTATGTTGACAAATCCTGTGAACCTGACTTGATTTTCCTTCTGTCTTGCTTCCCTTACTAAACGCAGCTTGAGGAGCGTCCCTGCGGTGCATTTACCTTTCCTAAGGGCAAACTGTTGGTCAACTAACAAATTCACAGTTTTCTATTCCATTCTATTGCATATTATTCTTGTGAGCAACCTGCATGCATGAACTGTTCAGCTGATATTGCAGTAGTGTTCGCACTTAACTGCCCTTGCTAATTTCATAACTGTGTGGATGATCTTTTTCCGGAAGTCTGACGATACCCCGCCAGTCCCACAGATTATTCACACCAACTAGAATAGTGTGGTGTCACCGCCAGACACCACACCTTTTAAATCGGCCGCGGTCCGCTAGTATACGACGGACCCGCATGTTGCCACTATCAGTGATAGCATACCGAGCGCCGCCACACGGCAGGTCTAGAGAGACTTACTAGCACTCGCCCCAGTTGTACGGACGACTTTGCTAGCGACTACACGGACGAAGACTCTCTCATTTGCCGAGAATATAGATAGCATAGCCTTCAGCTAAGTCAATGGCTACGACCTAGCAAGGCGCCATTAACAGTATATTGCATGTATCTCAAGAGACTAACTTGTATCGCCAAGAGCGATGTACACCAATGATGGATTAAAGTTAAGTATTCCAGCAGCTACGTACTTTTCTTTATAGCATTAATTACGTATCCTGTTTCAGACCTCACGCCAGCCTGCGTGAGTTTAAGCGCGTGCCTTTCGGTTACCCGTCACTGTGGACTGGCTGTCTTGTCAGTCCACAACAAATAGTTGTTTGGTTGTCACTACGTCCCCCCCCCCCCCCCCCCACCAACCCCTTATCAACAATTTTAGAAATTTCGACGAAACATTTGTCTGTTGGGTTGGGTTGTTTGGGGGAAGAGACGAAATAGTGAGGTAATTGGTCTCATCGGATTAGGGAAGGCCGGGGAAGGAATTCGGCCGTGCCCTTTCAGAGGAACCGTCCCGGCATTTGCCTGGAGCGATTTAGGGAAATCACGGAAAACCTAAATCAGTATGGCCGGACGCGGGACTGAACCGCCGTTCTCCCGAATGAACATTTGTCTATCCCTTGTGCTGCTTTATTACATCTAATGTCTTACAGAGCTCTTTCACGTTCTGACTCTAATACTGTATCACCTGTGAAGCATATCGAATCTGATCTCTTCTTCTTGCACGTCATCAGACAAGTCGTCATCCTTATAGAGGCTTGCAATATACTCTTTCTACCTGTCGAGTCTCTTCTTAAATTAGAATTTCCATTGCAATCTTAATGTTATCACCCTTCCTTTTTTTATTTCTCCGAAGGCTGTTTTGACCTTTCAGTCCTCCCGACGATCATTGGTTTCACGACTTCTTCGCACCTTTCCTGGAGCCATTTCACCTGCCCTGCACTTCCTGTTTATTCTATTCCTAAAGGATTTACGAGGGGCGTTCAGTAAGTAATTGATCACATTTTTCTCTGGAAACAGGTTGGTTATTTCAGGATTCCAGTACACCATTTAACTAGGCACTCTTTTGGCTACAACATCCTCTTTTTCAACATAATTTCCGTTCAATGCGATGCACTTACGGCACCTTATTGCCCGGGGAGGGGGGGGGGGGGGGGGGGAGGGTCGTGTAAGGCCGCAGGATACCATTACACTGGTAGACGTCACAGCCCACGACTTGCGGCATCATAACTTTGAGAGGTAATTACATTAGTTAACTTGAGATGTGGCATGAGCCCCCTCTCATATTTCTGTCTTACTCTGAGTAATTCGATTTTCCTCTCTAATTGCATGCAGTGAAAAGTTGCTATTCCTTCACACGCGGAATTCCCACGCAGCATCTCTCTTCACCTAGGTGGTCCGGTGGCAGGCGGGTTCTGCTGATCTTGTTAGGGTTAAGCCGACGGGTGTGAGGGAGTCGAGTGGATGCTTTCCAGACGCTGACATTGTCATAAGAGTTGGGGCGACACCCCCACAGGGGCCTGATGGAGTGGCTGCGCTAGAGATTCCGTTACTTCGCAGAAACTTAGTGAAAACATTTTCTGGCGGGTTACCAGCGAGGCGTGGGAATGACTTGCGTTCCCAGGCAGTCTTGGCGGGCAAATTCCCGCGTTTTCTGCAAAATCATAACTGTGATCCTCTTGCTCAGGGGATAGCTCCGTAATGTAGCAAAATCGGCACAGAAATTGGCGCCAAGTATCTCCATTGGTGGAATAGTAGTACGTCGGCAACAGAGTGGAATTTTCCGCCGGTTTTCGAGTTGATGATTGGAACGTTTAACCACGGCCACTGTCGTGGGGACAGGAATGTTTTCTGTTCGTATAGGTGCTGTTGAGAGGGTCCGCTCTGGTCTTTCGGTCGGGGTAGGTTACAAGAGTGAGTCTCACTGCTCTGGACAGCCTGCCTTCCGTTGGCTGTCTAATATACTTTCATTTAATTGTAACTGTTTGACGAATTTGCTGAAGTTTCAACTTCAACGTAACTTTCCGAGTGCAGTTGGCAATTGAGTGTTCTGCGTACAAGCGGCCTATGTTGTCCGTCTTGAGCAGTTTTGGCTAAAGTTGACTGTATCGGAATTAGTGTGTAACTTCACTTGTTAAAATCACTCACTGTACCATCAGTGATTGTGTAGCGAGCCTTCTTCGTCTCCCTCAGATGCGCATTTGTGTTGCTAGGAAGTCTTTAGTCTGGAACAACCAGACCAGGAGAATTTGTTTCGGGCTATACTCGCGACATTATCATCACCATGACGGGACGTCGAAGCAACCAGCCATCGTTTCTGGTATGCCAGATCGTGTTCTTGCAGTTAAGAAGACAGCTTGGTAATGTAGTCCGCAGCACCGGCAAATCAGGGAATTTTCCTATGTGACAATCAGAGCTCAGCAGAGCGCGCCTGTTCCCGTCTTTTCTAACGTGGTTCTGTCTTGGGTGTTCATTGTCTGAGTTCTCAATACTGTAGCAGCAATTAATGTTGGGTGTACTCCAAGGTGTGAGCCAGGATCTCGCACCTTCCAACTTCCCAGGGTGTTTCTCTTAAGATTTGAGTTGCAAGGAATTGGCTCCACATACCACCGGTCATAAATGTCACAATCTAGTTTATGGACAACTTCACAGCATTTATTTGAGTATCCAATTTGACGTATTGTAAATGTTTCATGTGTTTTGTTTATTATTTTGTGTTTAGTCATAATAAATTGTTATTTTGGACAGAACTTTCATTATGTGGATTGGTACAGCAACCCTTTCATTTCTCACTACGGTAATGAAACTCTCCTTTATCAAATTAATTTCTATCAAATTAAATTATTGCAGGTGCCAAACTCTTTTCTACTCCACTTGCAGGGTCGATTACAGTTAGTTCGCGTTTCTTCTTCATGCATGTGCAACAGCAAAAGTCGGAGTTTGAGATATTCGCTATTTTTGACTTCATTAAAACAGCAAATACGAGTAGTTAATACTTTCAGTCAGAAGGCAAATACTTGTTTGTAAATAATGATTAATGTATAATGAGGCGTCGCATAGCGACGGTGGAATTTTCTAGTGATGTAATTTGTCGTCTTTGGGCGGCAATAAAAACAGAAAAATACGGATAGTTATACGATCCTTCACTATTTTGTTCGCTGGAGAACAAATGAAGCCTTGAGCGCTAAAAAGACTTGTACTGTTTTTCTCGAGTAAGACGGACGCAGATTTGTGGCAGTCTGATCAAATTTTTTACTAAATGTATAAAAACGTGTGATGTCTAAGTTTTGAGTGAAGTGTAGGAAGAAGAACTGTTGTAACTTACCGTGACGAAGCACGAGCGACTCAAGAGAACAATGGCTATATAAAAGAGCGCTCAATGGACATGATATGGACATAAAAATCTACCGTCATTGTAGTATTAAGCTTAAGGTACGATATATGTTTTAGTTATAATAAATATTTGTTCTGGGAATACTGAATCATTTAGCAGTGCTCATTCCTATTATCTCCTCAGTATTATTTTCATTTTAATTATGCATTTTGCTAATATTACAGACGCCAAGATCAGCAGTCCAATGTGCGTGTTACATTGATAAAAAGAAAACTGTTTTATCGTCTTCTTGCATCAGCTTTAATATTGAATTTCCTTTTGTGTGATGTTACAGTTGTTTTTGCGCCCTTAAGAACTTTCTGGTCCCTTAGGAAATTGTTTTGTCATAACAATAACTTCACAACCGGGTATGATCGTATCTACGATCATGAAGTAATTAGAAAGACGATAACGCAATTTCTTAATCAATAGCACGCTAGTTGAGACTGCCTCAAGCCACGCGAAACTGCAAGTAGAAACTATTCACATCTCATAATGCAATATTTTATGACAATGGTCAATCCATGATTCTTACGCCAATTGCGATTGATAAAACAGTAAGCTAAATCTCAATTTCCAACTTTCCATTGAATAACAACATCACTTCTATTTTGTAACATCACACTTGGCGCCCGGACAGGGACTTGACCAAAAATTAGTTCAAATTCTTGGAAAATTTTCTATGTGCTTGTGTTAATAAATGTTCTGTCGTTTCATGTACACATCGTCTCTCTGTGAGAATAACGGTCAATAATGCAGTTTAATTACCGCGAGAAAAGAAAAGAAAAGAGATGTGAATTTGCTGAGACAACATAGCGGTATTCAAGCCATCAAAAAGTAAGTCAGAATTTTGCATACGCAGTGTAGTGCTTCAGTAGCAACGTTGCTTTTCCAAGTCGATCCACATCCTTTCTATCTCCTTCCCGCTATAGAAAATCTGCTTTATTTTATCTTTCAAAGTAAAATTCTTCGTAGTCTGATAATAGAAATTATTTCTCCCCATTGTTAGTATACCTGTATTACATTTTCAACATGGAGGATAGTGTGTGCAATTTGCAGTGAAGAGCATCTTCATTCATTTGTCTGAAACGTTTAGGTTCCATCTTGTCTTCTCGCCAGATAGAATTTCATTTGTTGCTCACGCGAGAGTGGTGCTCTTAGCGGACTCACCACGTCACTGACAAACGACGAAAGCCTTGCGTAGCACCTGATTTACTGACGAAAATGGCAGATAGTAAACAGAGACAGGTGACAACAGGAGACGGGAGTGAAGACGTTAATAGTATTCCATACCCTTTACGATCGCGAACGGTAGGTTCCCGTGTGGAAACTGAACTAACCATGTCTGTAACAGGGGAAAGTGACCCTGAAGTCCAAACTCGTCCCGCTGCAGCTACAAATGACCTCGGTGCGTTAATGGAAATGCTGAAACAACAGTTTGACGCAGTAAATGAGAATATAAAAACACAAAATGAGACTATAAAAACACAAAATGAGACTATAAAAACACAAAATGAGACTGTTAACGCCCGACTAGATGCTATAAGCGAATCATTAAAAACAGAGCTAGGCACAATCAAAACAGATCTGCATAAAGAAATTACGGCTGAATTAAATACCCATTTGGGTGAGGTGCAAACTAAGATCAGTGATCAAATTCAGAAAATGCAGAAACAGGTGAAAAGTGAAATAGCTGAAGTATGTGGAACATTAAACACAAAAATTCAGGCAGCTACCAAAGAAATAAACTCAGTTAGAAATGCAGTATCTGACATTGAAGGTGTAGTAGAGGATCTGTCGAGGCAGATAGACTCAATCAATATCGAAGAACAGGTTAAGAGCACCGTGAAAGCACACGCGGAAGCATTGTCGGAACACTACAGTGAATGGATAAAGGGTAAAGATATTTTTATCGAAAAGAAGGTCAGGGAGGAGCTTAGGGAGACTGTCAAGGATGTAACTTATGAAATCTTAGCTGCTCCTGGTAAGTCTGGAGACACAGTGGTTTCTGAATTGGGACAGATTCGGAGGACACTTACACGGGATCTTCCCGAGTGGAAGCAGCAAGTAGTGGACGAAGTCAGAATGCTGAGAAACTGGGTAGAAAATCCGCACACACATACGCAAACTATAGGGAACAACTCTTTAGACGGTGACGAATGTCAGTCAACTCCTTATCGTTCACCGCCTGATTACATGCAAAACAACAGTCCTGTTGAGTCCCGAGTAGGGAAACTAAATGATCCGCCCACAATTGTGAGTTTAATGCAAGAGGAAAGTGTGATTAAGCATCGCACTTTTCCTGTTTTTCATCCGCAGAAGCGAGAAATACACCCCATCGTGTTCCTAAAGAATTTTTCCGGCATATTTCCCAGGAGCTGGACAGACAGACAGCGTATTCAGTTCGTCACTGGCTTTATTTCTGGTGATGCAGCATTATGGGGAACGGAAATGGTAGACACGTGTAGGAATTATGAAGAGTTTGAGAAAATGTTCTTGGCAAAATTTTGGAGTAATGGGGTACAGCAGAGATTAAGGAAGGAGGTGTATGGTGCGGAAATTTTCAATGAGAAGCATGGAAGTCTCCGGCGATACTTTGAGAAGTATCTAGCAAAAATTAAATTCTGGGATTCTCCGATTTCTTCCAAGGACGTAATTATGATTCTCAAAAGCAAACTCCCTGTGTCTATTAGAGAGAAACTAGTAAATGTGTCCGAAGAAGACACGGATGTATTCCTTTCTGTGCTGGATTCCTTAGATTTAATTAGCGAGGATGTGCGCTCCAAGGTTGGCAGCGGCAAATTCTTCCCTGGCAGCCAGCAGAATGCATCGCACGCGGACAACAATGCGCCCAAGGAGAGAGCGAGCCACTGCGACCGCTGTTACCAACCTGCCAGCGGTTATCAAAACGCAAACGGCAATAACTTTAAACGGAAGCAGAAAACCAATTACAGTAATCAGCAGAGATACCACCCAATTTACAACCACCAGGTACAACATCAGTACGGAAACCCACCCTTTAATTCTGCGCCTGAGCAGTATGGAAATTCTCCACAAACTAGTGGTAATTTTTCAAATGGGCCAGTGTACAATCAAAGTTATAGGTCGAAATATAGCAAGTGGCATGGGCAAGGCGGAGGCCACCCAGCACAACATAAGAACAACTATTCACAGGATAGAGGACCGCGGAACAATTTTCAAACGGTACCAAATGCGAGCTTTCCTTCACAAGGAAATGATTCTGCCGGCAACCAAAAGATCGGGCGACAGCAGCCGTCTCAAGTATTTTATTCACAAGTGAATGCACCCAGTGGATTTTACCCCTCTACACCGGCATTTGTACCACATAACCAGCACCAATATGAAACGGAACAAACACTTAAGGCCATGAATGACAAACAGGTTAAACATCCTGCGGAAAATTAGAGGCAGCGCCTTTCAGCCTCCTAGAGGTCGCTGCCGGTTCCAGTGGGGGTACTAATGAATACTCTGATTCTGAGTATGCTAATGCGATACGGTACGACCATGAGACCGACTGACGAGATGACCTTGCACCCGACCTAGAAGCTCAAGACATTAACAACATTTATGATGAACAGGTCCAGGCTGCGATTAAGATTTATATTGCCAACATTCCTTTCACAGCCGTTGTTGATACAGGAGCAAACATCAATGTGATGTCATCATGTCTTTTCAGACAGGTGTCTTCTGTTTCAAAAGTTTTATCATTGCCGATTCAGGGCTGCTCCATATCGGGAGCGATTGGTCCATTGAAACAAAGAGTTAGTTTACAGACACAGCCTCAACTGCAGATAGAATATGTTTTGGTTTCTTGCCTCTTGCGTACTGGAAATTTCCTTGTGTGAACTGTTAATGATAAGTATTGTGTTGAACAGCGCACTGACTACATGGTAACGGCTATTACATGTAAACTTTAAGTATTAAATGCTATGTATGGAAAAATTGTTTATAGTGATGGACATTGAACTGATATTTCTTCAACAAGCTGAAGCAGGAAATTGAGGTTGCACCAAGAATTTCAATTTAATTTTAAGTTAGTATTAAGAAAAAAAAAGTGCTTGCGAGGCGATTGCCCGGAGCTATATAAATATGTAAAGGTGAGAAATGGAGGAGGATGCGTAAATAAGCACTTCTCTCAAGGTACAAGAAGATTTATAGATTTATTTTTAGTAATGTAAGTACTTGAAGTTCTGTAGTAAAAGCCCAAATTACCTGCTTAAAAAAAAAAAAAGGTACATGTTCAAACAGTCCAGACAGTGGACAGGAGTAGAAGAAATAGCTTAAAGTTCAGTTAAAGCGTGCTGTTAAATGGAAAAACAAGTGGTAACCCACATGTGTTCACGCAAGGAGACAATAAGCTGTAGTAAACTAAGTTAGGTGAAATACAGTACAAATAGAGGCAAACCATGAAGCATCAATAATGTAGCGTAAGTACTCCACGAGGCCACTAATTGCTATGAAAGTAAACTATTTCCCTGTGATCTGAGCCCAATGTAAAGAGTATATGAGGAATGTTAGCTGACGAATTGATTTCAGTAGAATAAAAGTACTAAATAACCACACAGCAAGCCCCCTGTATCATAAATAAGTCCAAGTAAAGATCTTCAGAAGATCTGTAGTGTAATCTAGCGACCATTCAATACCCTAATTGAAGGCTAATCTAAAGAACAAGCAATGCAGTGATATTTAAACTTAATATTGACTATAACCTGAGTAAGATGTAGAAGTAGCAAAGCATGCTGTAAGGAAGGAGGTTGAAGTTTATATATGTGCCTATGTTTATTAAGATAATTTTATTTACATGCAGATTTTATTGCAAAAATGTCTCCTAAGACACTCCTCTTATGAAATCCATTTTCCTTGTGCCCGTTCCTTTTGATCCTGGTTCATTAACCCAGACCAAGGGTCGACTTGTAAAAGGCACGTGTGCTTCGAGGCAAAGCAGTGCTTATGAGAAATGAGACACGTTGCGTGATGAACTTCGCTAGCTTTGGTAATGTTTGTTATGGACCGGTTGCGTAAACCCAGTAAACTGTCGGTAATTCCATTCATGCGAAAAATAGTAGACACGCGTTACCCTATTTTTTTTTAACAGAGAACGATTGCTGAGTACATGAAGCGAAGAGGGAGACCTATTGTTATCCAGTCTGCCCTCAAATATAAAAAAAAAAATTGGCAAGCACAAAAAAGAAAAAAAAAGATCAGGCGTTAAATGCGTATTCGTTAAGTAGTAGATATGTTGCGTGGCAGTAGAAAATGATCTTGGGTGCACTAAAGAATAAATGCAACGAGTGTTGCGAAACCTGTAGTTTTCATAACGAGGAGATGAGCCCTCAAAAGAAAGTTTGAAAGAATATTTTTAGGTTCACTAGTAAAAGTAAACCTTGAGATATAAAGAGTCCATTCATAAAGCAGTTGTTCACTGGACTTAACAAAAGGAGTGACCATTAATTGTAAATATTAGCTCGTAAGTCATCTTTTGTAAATAGTAGAATATAAGTCTTTCTATACCAGTGGAGGATACGTGCAAAATTGATTGTTTTGTAAATGAACTCCATCGGCGAAGGAACTAAGCACGAATGCTGTGTGAAGATGCACACTAAAGTGCGACGTGCATAATAAAAATAACTGTTCACTGTATACTAGTGGTAGTGTTGTACTGCAAGTGTAAAAAAAGAAGTCAAGGCTACGACAACAGGTGCAACGCAAAGTTCAGTGTTGTTCTAAGTGCAGCGACAGCTAAAACATTCGTCGTCACTTACCTGTGAGCCTCATGGGAGGCAGTTGACAGAGAAGTATGGAGGCAGCTTCAGTGTCTGGCTCCTCCGATGGAAAACGCGCGCGAGGTGTTTGTATCGATGCACTCGTGTGATACGAAGTTCACAAAAAAAAAGGAGCACTCGACGACCACCAGCTCTGTTACAGCCTGAGCGCGAACGGATACTAAGTATTGGAGCTCACGCAACACTGTGCAGCCGCTGTGAGTGGCTGACGTGTGGGTGACGAAACAATCCAAACTTTAAACTGCTAACCGCCATGACTTCAATCGTACATACTGGAGGAAAGACATTTGTACACTTGTGTGACTACATTTTCATATGTAAATTAAGCAATTTTCTTGAGTTGAAGTTAAGATGAGTGAGAAGTAGATTGTTAGATTACTCAGGCCTTAAAGCCATTAATACCGGCACTCCTGAACACTGCTAAAATGAATTATAATCCTGTCTCTTGATGGACAAAGAAAATGAATGTGCACTATAGGAAGACCCTAAACTCCAGACCAGTCCCGATCCTTAACAAATGTATCCAGTAGCTTGTAAGTCATACTAATAATTTTCCACTTCTTCTGTTTCATATTGTAAATAAAAACCCGGGAAGCCACTTGAATTCCTAGCACCACAGTGGAAAGGACAGATGTACTGCATGATGAACGCCGTAGACAGCTAACACAGAAAGTGAAAGCATCACGAAGTGTAGTGCTACGTTATTAAACTGTAATTGAACCACAATGAGTCAACAGATGCTCGAACATTGTCCATTCTCGTTTAGTGAAAATAAGCACTCACTGTACTCATGTATTAGTTGTTAAGCTTAAGAGAAAGTAATTTCTGAATTCTATCCCCTGAAGAGCGAAATGAACGTTCACTTATTGTTATAAGCAAATATGGACCAAACTTAAAAATGCACATAAATGTTAGTCTTGGTATTATGGAATGAAGTGACTGATGAACAAAGAATGAAAAACTTTATTTTGAAAAATGATAAATATCTGATATATGTTTATAAATGTGATTTCAATTTATGTACTTTGTACGCCAGTAACGTTATGTAAATGTCACACCAAAAATCACGAATATCTCATGAGGACATGAGGATCGAGGTAATCCTTCGGCATTCCCTCTCTCCTCATGGGAGGCAATGAGATATTCGCTATTTTTGACTTCATTAAAACAGCAAATACGAGTAGTTAATACTTTCAGTCAGAAGGCAAATACTTGTTTGTAAATAATGATTAATGTATAATGAGGCGTCGCATAGCGACGGTGGAATTTTCTAGTGATGTAATTTGTCGTCTTTGGGCGGCAATAAAAACAGAAAAATACGGATAGTTATACGATCCTTCACTATTTTGTTCGCTGGAGAACAAATGAAGCCTTGAGCGCTAAAAAGACTTGTACTGTTTTTCTCGAGTAAGACGGACGCAGATTTGTGGCAGTCTGATCAAATTTTTTACTAAATGTATAAAAACGTGTGATGTCTAAGTTTTGAGTGAAGTGTAGGAAGAAGAACTGTTGTAACTTACCGTGACGAAGCACGAGCGACTCAAGAGAACAATGGCTATATAAAAGAGCGCTCAATGGACATGATATGGACATAAAAATCTACCGTCATTGTAGTATTAAGCTTAAGGTACGATATATGTTTTAGTTATAATAAATATTTGTTCTGGGAATACTGAATCATTTAGCAGTGCTCATTCCTATTATCTCCTCAGTATTATTTTCATTTTAATTATGCATTTTGCTAATATTACAGACGCCAAGATCAGCAGTCCAATGTGCGTGTTACATTGATAAAAAGAAAACTGTTTTATCGTCTTCTTGCATCAGCTTTAATATTGAATTTCCTTTTGTGTGATGTTACAGTTGTTTTTGCGCCCTTAAGAACTTTCTGGTCCCTTAGGAAATTGTTTTGTCATAACAATAACTTCACAACCGGGTATGATCGTATCTACGATCATGAAGTAATTAGAAAGACGATAACGCAATTTCTTAATCAATAGCACGCTAGTTGAGACTGCCTCAAGCCACGCGAAACTGCAAGTAGAAACTATTCACATCTCATAATGCAATATTTTATGACAATGGTCAATCCATGATTCTTACGCCAATTGCGATTGATAAAACAGTAAGCTAAATCTCAATTTCCAACTTTCCATTGAATAACAACATCACTTCTATTTTGTAACATCACAAGTTCGAAAAGGGGGGAGGGGGCTTAGAGCATCATTTCCATATGAAGATTCTAGAAGAATTTTGTGTTAAATACACAGCTAGCCCCGGCACCTCGCAACCTTAGGACAAACATTTGGAAGTTGGAAGGTGCGAGATCCTGGCTCACACCTTGGAGTACACCCAAATGATGGACGAGTGTGTGAGCACTACCAACAGACGTGCAGTCGTGCAGCGAGGTGTTTGACAGCAATCACCTGGAATGAGAGTGTCCGCACGTTTCAGCATCGCAGGAGTCACAAAATTGTGCCTCCGGCCGGCACGCGGGAGATCAGCCAGGTTTGCGCGACTTCGGTGCGACGATGACAGACGCCTCGCCTAACGGCTCATCGTGGTTTTGTTCACTACCAGATCTGCGCGTACAGTCTGCAAGCACCTATGAATACCTGCGAAGCTCTGGTTTTCCTCCAAAAGAAAGTCAATGACAGCTGTCTGCTCGGATGCACCCCCGCAACAGACGCCATTTTGAAGGCTACTTACAGCGCCACCACTTATCGGAACTTCATGAAACTATAAGTGGACTATTCCACAATGTCCCACAGTAATTTCTGCAGTTTTTCAACTGAAATTAGCTGAGAATAGAAAATTACTTACTCGGCGCCCCTCGTACGTTGTGTTTCTCTGAAAATTTCTGTGCATGCTTCTTTCATCAGGTTAACGAGAGCGCAGCATTGTGTGCCTCTGCCGGTCGCCGCACAGCCATCCTCTCACTGGTCCCCCGCCGCCTGACACGTGCTGCCGCCCGCGCCACGTGCGCCGGCCGTGTCCCCTCGCGTGACGTCGCGTGCCGACGCGCCGCCGGCAACAGGTCCCCCCGGCTGGCCCCACGCCGCAGGCCCCGCCGCTAATTCGCCAATTTGCAAGTCTGCCGTGGCCGGCAGGGCCGAGCCGGGCCGCAGCACTCGCGTGCCGCCCCCGCGTCGGCCTCTGCGGTCGTCCCGCCGTCTTCGCGTGACGTGCTCAAGTCCTCTTGTGCCGTACCCTCGGGGGACAGATAACCGCTGCAGCCATAGCTACGCTGTGCGTTGTATCACATATCGGGCACCAGCCTAATTCCCGCTTCACGCTTAATACTTCATCCTGTTTCCTCAACCACTACCTCCCTCGACCTCTTCCTCGTCCAGTACCCATCACGTCCAAAGAGACGAATAATGGGAAGGCCTGAAACTCTCTGAGGTTGATACGTTGTGAATTTGCCTGGCCAATCCAGTATAGTGGGGAAGCGGTACGGAACGAATGCTGCGGGTTGCATACTTCTTAAGTAATAGAACCCAGTACGTTGTCCTCGATGGTGAGTGTTCATCGGAGGTGAGGGTATCATCTGGAGTGCCCCAGGGAAGTGTGGTAGGTCCGCTGTTGTTTTCTATCTACATAAATGATCTGTTGGATAGGGTGGATAGCAATGTGCGACTGTTTGCTGATGATGCTGTGGTGTACGGGAAGGTGTCTGTAATATTAGTAATTTTCGCCTCACATACATTAATATACGCTCAATAGTACACGCCTGAAGTTATCGAACATTTGTAAAGTAAAAGAAATGAACCACTGCATAGCAGCGACAGAATCTATTATTCTTTATCTTTGCCGTTCTTGCGCGGTGCCTGTAAATCTGTACATGTATCGATTAATGATATAAAAAAGAATTCTGTTGTTTCAAGACAAATGAGGCATTTGGCGCTTCACCTTTTACTGTTTGTATTCCATGAAAAGCGGACGCGGATTTGCTGCGTTCCGCAACGGTGTTTTATATTTTATGTGAAAATATTGAGTGAATATGTTAATTGTTATTTTTCCAATCAGAAAACATGTAGTTTCTTGTAATTGATTACGAACTGACAGCGTCAAGAGGATATTTTGACTGTTATGTATAAAGTATTTAACCACAATGGTCATCTACTGTAATTTAATATGAAAAGGTACGTAGCATTTAAAAAAGGTGTGTTAAAGATAAGTGTGCTTATTTTAGTAAATTAACCTTGATGATTTCCATCTCCTTATTTCCTTGAATGATAATTATTTTGTGTTAGTTCATCACCAGAAATTACGATCACGATGGTGGGCCGAACGCAGCATGAGGCAGAAGGAACATTATCGTTTTCTTATTATTTGTAAATCAACTTTTTTTAAAATTGTGTAGTGTTGCATTTCTTTTAAAGTCTATAAACCTTCCGGTCCTATAGTGTTGTTCCAAGTATGACTACATCGCGACTATAAAATTGCACAAAATGATGTTTCTTCCGAACGATCTCAAATATATCAATATGCTGCTCTTATTCAGGTATTTAATCCTCAACGTATACTATTATAATAGTGTAATCAATCACTGATTCTGTTGCCAAGTGGCCCACCAAAATATTCACTTTTTCGACATTTTTTTCAACAAAAAATATATATATATAAAATAACAATTCTTTTTCTTTTCGGTCCCCAAGAGCAACGCTACATGTCGTCGTTGAGTGACTGTAGGAGGATACAAGATGACTTGGACAGGATTTGTGATTGGTGTAAAGAATGCCAGCTAACTCTAAATATAGATAAATGTAAATTAATGCAGAGGAACAGGAAAAAGAGTCCCGTAAGTTTGAATACTCCATTAGTAGTGTAGCGCTTGACACAGTCACGTCTCCCACGTCCGGGTTTCCGGGTTCGATTCCCGGCGGTTATGAGATAACAGATTTCGGTTTTTTTATTTGCAAATTTCCTGCAATAAACATAGAAATCGAAAAAATTGAAAAGTTTTCACCTATTTTCGAGATATATAGAATCAAAAATATTGAGTTAAATAAGCAACTAAAAGGATACTTGTTCGCCCAAAGTTCGCTGCTTTTCTCGAAAGGTGATAAGTTGTTGAATATTTCGAAAAGTCACCATTGTTCTCCTATTGATTATAAGTTTTTGAAATCGTGCGGAGAAATCATTTTGTAACCGAGGATCATGCCACTAATGGGCATTACGTATAGTCACTGCTAAAGGGTGAAAGCTGTTTTCCGTTTTAATTTATACGTTTTGAAGGGCTACAAGCACATAAAAGCCCATTATGTAGACACAGGTAGAAGATCTGCTTCTTTCTAGTTTGATTGTGTATTATAACTGAATTGCTGTCAAGTATCAGTTTATTAGTTACCATAATTTCCTTCCTTTTTATTACTTAGTAGAAATGGCAGACAAATCTTCAATCTATAAACCAAATGAATCACAATATTTCATTGTTACATCACTTTGTAGAAGTGTTTCCAGACTAGGGCTGGTGCCATTCGGCAATACGACGGAAGTGCGCCGACGACAGCGAGAAACTAAAGACCAGGTGGGGGCAAGCCTTACATACAGCGCGTACAAACGCACCTTAAGCCCGCACACATGGCAACAGGGACTTCGTTGTGTCAGCAATGCTGTACCAATTCTTATCCATGTGTTTGTTCTCGTTCCGCTTTCTGTAATACCGCAGTATTTCAAACCGGTGCAAATTTTACGAATAAAAATTATTCCTTTCTTAGGAAAAGGTTTATTTGAAAAGGAAAAATTTTCGCGCTGCTGCTATGGCTAACTGATAATTCAGGTTTTTACTTGTTTGTTGTTGTTGTTGTGGTATTCAGTCCTGAGACTGGTTTGATGCAGCTCTCCATGCTACTCTATACTGTGCAAGCTTCTTCATCTCCCAGCACGTACTGCGGCCTACATCCTTCTGAATCTGCTTAGTGTATTCATCTCTTGGTCTTCCTTACGATTTTTACCCTCCACGCTGTCCTCCAATACTAAATTTATGATCCCTTGATGCCTCAGAACATGTCCTACCAACCGATCCCTCCTTCTAGTCAAGTTGTGGCACGAACTCCTCCTCTCCCCAATCCTGTTCACTACCTCCTCATTAGTTACGTGATCTACCCCTCTAATCTTCAGCATTCTTCTGTAGCACCACATTTCGAAAGCTTCTATTCTCTTCTTGTCCAAACTATTAATCGTCCATATTTCACTTCCACACATGGCTACGCTCCATACAAATACTTTCAGAAACGACTTCCTGACACTTAAATCTATACTCGATGTTAACAAATTTCTCTTCTTCAGAAACGCTTTCCTTGCCATTGCCAGTCTACATTTTATATCCTCCCTACTTCGACCATCATCAGTTATTTTGCTCCCCAAATAGCAAAACTCCTTTACTACTTTAAGTGTCTCATTTCCTAATCTAAAATGGTTCAAATGGCTCTGAGCACTATGGGACTTACCATCTATGGTCATCAGTCCCCTAGAACTTAGAACTACTTATACCTAACTAACCTAAGAACCCGGGCGCGTGAAGCGAGAACGCTACCGCACGACCACGAGCTGCGGACATTTCCTAATCTAATTCCCTCATTTAATTTGACTACATTCCATCATCCTCGTTTAGCTTTTGTTGATGTTCATCTTTTATCCTCCTTTCAAGACACTGTCCATTCCGTTCAAGTGCTCTTCCAAGGCCTTTGCTGTCCCTGACAGAATTACAATGTCATCGGCGAACCTCAAAGTTTTTATTTCTTCTCCATGGATTTTAATACCTACTCCGAATTTCTCTTTTATTTCCTTTACTGCTTGCTCAATATACAGATTGAACAAGATCGGGGAGAGGCTGCAACCCTGTCTCACTCCCTTCCCAACAACTGCTTCCCTTTCATGTCCCTCAACTCTTATAACTGCCATCTAGTTTCTGTACAAATTGTAAATAGCCTTTCGCTCCCTGTATTTTACCCCTACCACATTCAGAATTTGAAAGAGAGTATTCCAGTCAACATGGTCAAAAGCTTTCTCTAAGTCTACAAATGCTAGAAACGTAGGTTTGCCTTTTCTTAATCTAGCTTCTAAAATAAGTCGTAGGGTCTGTATTGGCTCACATCTTCCCATATTTGTACTGAATCCAAGCTGATCTTCCCCGAGGTCGGCTTCTACTAGTTTTTCCATTCGCCTGTAAAGAATTCGCGTTAGTATTTTGCAGCCGTGACTTATTAAACTGATAGTTCGGTAATTTTCACATCTGTCAACGCCTGCTTTCTTTGGGATTGGGATTATTATATTCTTCTCGCTTATTAATAAAAAATAAAAAGCACTTGCCTTTACCGAGACCAAACAAATACCGAAAAAATACCGGTTATTCGGAGTGAAATACCGGTATCTGTTTTAACCGGTCGGGTGCATCAAGCGGAAATAACTGCTTAACATTAATAATATGACAAAAAATTGTTCCAATAATGGTCCTATCATATTGTATCCAACCAAGAACATTTTTTTGTACCATTATTATTCTAAGAATCATTATTGGAGCAATGGAACAATACGAAACCATCGATAATCGAAATCAGGTGCCCTTTAACGAAGCTATGTTTTGTGAGACTCTAAAACGAAAATCAATTCATACAAAGTACGCTATTCCACGTGTGTTCCATTCAAGAAGGAGTGACGTCCGGAATAAGTTTCATGCTCTGGTTCACGCCTCAGACGAAAAACGCAACATTTTCTTTCGAAGCAAATCAATTTTCTCGTTTTCTTGTGTTTTTCACCCCCACCATGACGAAACATACGTGCTGTATCCATGGAGAAGAAATAAAAACTTCGAAGTTTACCGACGACATTGTAATTCTGTCGGAGACAGCAAAGGACCTGGAAGAGCAGTTGAACGGAATGGACAGTGTCTTGAATGGACGCTATAATATGAACAACAAAAGCAAAACTAGGATAATGGAATGTAGTCAAACTAAATCAGGCGCTGATAAGGAATTAGATTAGGAAATGAAACGCTGAAGGTAGTAAATGAGTTTTGCTATTAGGGGAGGAAAATAACTGATGATGGTCGAAGTAGAGAGGATATAAAATGTATACTGGCAACGGGAATGAAAGCGTTTCTGAAAAAGAGAAATTTGTTAGCATCGACTGAAAGTATTTGTGTGGAATGTAGCCATGTATGCAAGTGAAACGTGGACGATAAATAGTTTAGACAGAAGAGAATAGAAGTTTTCGAAATGTGGTGCTACAGAAGAATGCTGAAGATTAGATGGGTAGATCACCTAACTAATGAGCAGGTACTGAAAAGAATTGGGGAGAAGAGGAATTTGTGGCACAACTTGACAAGAAGAAGGGATCGGTTGTTAGGATATCTTCTGAGGCGTCAAGGAATCACCAATTTAGTACTGGAGGGCAGCGTGGAGAGTAAAAATAGTGGAGGTGGACCAAGAGATGAATACACTAAGCAGATTCAGAAGGATGTAGATTGTAGTAGTTTCTTATAGCTGAAGAAGCTTGCACAGGGTAGAGCAGCATGGAGAGCTGCATCAATCCAGTCTCTGGACTGAAGGCCACAACAACAATGATAAGCGTAAGAAAGAAACTGAAATCCAAAGAACGTGTCACGTAGGTGCCGAATAATACCTTGCCAAAATAAAACTTTTGTGTTTTGCAGAAGGCTGTTTTGTAAAACTGAATTTTTTCAGAAAACTTCAAAAAACAAACTTTAACGTTCAGCTAAGTGATATTTGCCCTGCTGATAACACAGTAATAAAATGTAAAATACTTCTTTACTCACATAGACCTGTTATGAAGTATTGCTCCTGCCCTAGATGTCCCTGTCGATATGACAGCAAACATCTAACGTATTCAGTGAGGCCATGAGCAGGGATCGGTATGGCCGTTGCAAAAGTTTAACACAGAAATCTTAGTGAACTTAAATGCAAATTGTTCGAAGAAAAGGGACGTTGTTTTAGAGAAAGCCTGTCGGGTAGCTTGAAATAAACGGTGCTCGACGAAGGCTGGTTGAGAGTCCTGCTGCCTCAGTTGTTTATCTTGCTTATGGATTATGGAACAACAAGCATAGATACTCATTTTTTCTTCGCTCGATACTCGATTGGGATAGAGAATGACTAATATCGGTACGAAGTAGATCTCTGCCAAGGACACTCTAATGGCGTACAGAATATTTATGTAGATGTTAATACAGCACCGTTCATAATGACACATTAAATGTGTTTGCAGTTGCGAATATGTGTAACCATTAGTTGTAAAATGGAATGACGACAATGAAAATTTATGAGGGACAGGTACTCGAACCCGGATTTTCCGCTTATTACGAACGGTCGCCTTACCATTCGGTTATCGTAGGACCACTCACGGTATTTATCCGTCGACACCGGGTAATCGACTTTCAAGTAAAATATGCCCTGTGGACGGGAGTATGCATAATGGCTGTATGAGTACAGGTTGTAGGCACATGGATGACGACATACGGAAGTTTACATCTGACTGTGAGTCGTGTACGGATACCCAAATGGTAAGGCGACCGGTCGCGATTAGCGGGAAATCCAGATTCGAGTCTCGGTCCGGCACAAATGTTCATTGTCGTCATTCCATAATACAGCTAATGGTTACCCATATTCGCAACTGTGAATACACTTAATATATTTCATAACGGCAGTATTCGTCGCAGTGGTTGTTCCTTCGGGTATGCATGCATGTCGGAAGGAACATTTCATCGTGTTTATGATGGTAGCTCTATGGAAGCGTCATCTGTCTCTGCAGCCAGCCATATCGTACGTTCATACTGGCACCAGTTCTGAGCTGGTACTAATTTAGTAGTCACCATACTGAGCAGCCGGTATTGTATGGCAGTGGAAAAACGTAATCAATATTTTCACGACGAGGTAGGAATGGTAATAGAAGTTTTATAGGTTAATACCATCTTTTGTGGCGGTAATAAAAGTTTTATTGTGAGTAATCGTGTTTCGCTTGATTATAAAGCATGTTGAGCGGTCAGGTTTTATTTTTGTTTCTTGCGTCGTTCTTCACGTTCTTCTATACATATTTGGTAGATTTTAGCGAACAGTACTGTCACTAACACTAAATATATTCTCACCGAAGTCAAGCAACATCGGGCCCGGTTAGTACTTTGATGGGTGACCGCCTGGGAACATCGGGTGCTGTTGGCTCCCCTTCATTTGTCCGCAGCTCGTGATCGTGCGGTAGCGTTCTCGCTTCCCGCGCGGGGTTCCCGGGTTCGATTCCCGGCGGGGTCAGGGATTTTCTCTGCCTCGTGATGACTTGGTGTTGTGTGCTGTCCTTAGGTTAGTTAGGTTTAAGTAGTTCTAAGTTCTAGGGGACTGATGACCATAGATGTTAAGTCCCATAGTGCTCAGAGCCATTTGAACCATTTAAATATATTCCCGTCTTTATATTGCGCTAAAATCTACCACGTATTTGCAGAAAAACGTGAAGGATGACGTAAGAAGCTGAAGATGCTTTGAAATAAAGCGAAACACGTTTGGTCTTAACAAGATTTTTATTATCGTTGCCAAGTATGGTATTGAACTACATATCTTGTGTAACTCCCACTATGGAAAAAAGACGACATTACGTAGGAGTGTTAATATTGCTGGCGACAGCTCTACCAAAGCAGCGCTACTACATTCCATTTCCCGAAATTCTTTCACCAAAGAAGACGCAGTAAAAATTCCAAAATTCGCATCAAGGACAGCTGCCGATTTGGAGCCGAAGCAGCTTAAGTTACTTAATAAAGAAAAGTTTTCCGGTTCAGGCACTAGATAAATAAGTTTCCTTTCAGATTACGGCGATGAAATAGCTCCATTTTTAGCAGGCAAATTGAATAATTGATGAAAGATCCGTTCCTAAAAACTGGAAAGTTGCACAGGCAACTAAAGTACACAGGAAAGGAAATAGAAGTGGTCAGCTGAATTGTAGACTGATGTCAATGACATCGATTTGCAGTTTGATTTTGGTACATACACACTGTTTGCCTGTTATGAATTACCTCTAACCGAACGATCTATTGACAGATAATCAGCATGGATTCAGGACAATTCGTTGTTATGAAACTCGCTCTATTCACACGAAGTAAAAAGTACTATCCATATCTCTAATCTTTCATGTTTTTCACACCGTGCTTCAAAAGAGGTTTTTACTGAAATTGCGGGCCTGTGGAGTATAATCTCAGTTGTGTGATCGGATTCATGATTTCCTGAAGGACACAGTTGATAGTACTTGTCGTGAAGTCACCTAGTGAAAACGAGCTGCTATATTCGGCTTCCCGAGGAAGTGTTATAACTCCTCTGCTGTTCTCAGTCAATGTGAACGATTTAGAAGACAATTTGAGCAGCCCTCTTAGACTGATTGTGGATGATGATGTCGTTTGCCGTCTAGTAAAGTCATCAGAATATCAAAATAAATTACAAAATAATTTAGAGAAGATACGTACATGGCTCAAAAATATGGACATTGACCCTATGCAGTAAAAACTGTGAGGTCCTCCGCATGGGTATTAAAAAAATCCCGCTAAATTTCGATTAAGCAATAAATCGAAAAACTCTAAAGGCTGTTAATTCAACTAAATGGTTTACAATTATGAATTAAATTCGAACCGTCACGCAGAAAAAAACTTATTACTGAAAAGGCGAACCAAAGATTGCATTTTACTAAATGAAGTGATAGAAGATACAACAAATCTGCTAGAGAGATTGCCTCCACAACGCTTGTCCGTCTTTTTATAGAATATTTCTGCGCGGTGTGGAGTCCTTGCCACTCAGGGTTGACGGAGGACGTACAAAAAGTTCAAAGCTCGTTTTGTATTACTACGAAATATGGTAGAGAGTGTCGTGGATATGTCACGCAAAATGGGGTGGCAACCATTAAAACAAAGGCATTTTTCTTTGCGGTGCGAGCTTTTCATACCGTTTCAATCACCAACTTTCCTCTGCGAATGAGAAAATATTGTGGAAGAACCATATTTGTGCCATCCGCTGTAGAATTTGACGTTCATTCTCTACCGGTTTCGATTGTAACAATCAGCTTAAAGGAGAAAAACATTGTACATCAACGGGTCAACGACACATTTCCGCCTTATGTGAACCTTACAGATACAGAACATACGTAATTGTCGTAATATTCCTGTCGTAATAGAGTCCCTATAGACGCGATGTAGTGGCATAATTACAATAGTGCACACTTGATGATAACTCCACACTTAAATGTGTCAAGGCACAGCGTGTTTATATGCACCGTGTTACGAATATTATTTCAATTATGTATGTTTACATTTGTATAGTTCATTTATGACGGTAATGAATGGTTGAATCGTAAATATTCCTCTATTTAAAACAATCAGTTTCCATAGACTTCGTTGTCGCTTCAGCTCTTTAAAAAATCTTTGTTTTGAAACGTGTTCATTTTAAGTTGGACGTCACGCCAAGTTGTCATATGGATAACAAACAGCACATTGTAAAAGTTTTGACATAAGTAAAATATTTAAAAAACATAAAGTACACTGTGCAAATGGTCATGTCCATGTAATAACGCTCACAGATGATTGCTATGTTACAAAAACTCAGTACACAATAGCACATGTGTTTACATGACATGAACAAATTATAAACACTGAAAAGCCACCGTAGACGGCGTATAATGTCCAGTTGTTGGCACAGATATCGTTGTTTCAAATTATTTAACAGTTGTAGACAATCACCTGCGAAAAGATCTAGAAAATGTTTTGTTGACTATCATCCGCATAGGGAGAAATTACTATCGGAGCCAACAGAGCTCGGAAGGAAATGTAAGGTGTTAATTGTTCCCGGGTGCTATTCGCAAGTGTAGCGGTGGAGAATTTGTCGGAAACCGGTTATATGAACCCTCTTAAGAATAAATTGAACAATAATCATGTAGCTGTAGATATACTCAAGAAAGACATGCAGTTCACATTTCGTTTCGTTTGACTAGTTCGTAAACTCAGTCAATTAAACAATGGCGCGCCAGCTTTCCTTTGAAATCACAGGTTGCAAGAAAAATCCGAATAAAGTTCTGAGTACGGAGAGAGAATGTGTTACGCATTTAAGGCCAGGGTGCCGGGAATTTTGTACGTTACATTGGTCTACCACAAATTGAAAATTAACTTGCCAGTTAGCCAAGATGGCGTGGGAAGCACGCCGGAAATTAAGTTGTCCCAGCGTGCGTTCCACTTACGGCAGTGTATGTGGCCGAGAGACAGCTACGCAATTACCGCCAGGACGATATATAAAGCTTCGCTGCTCTCCTGTCCTATCCGTGGCTTATCTGCCGTGGCCGAGAAACAGCCGCTACATGGCTACCCAACCTACCTCCCCAGGTTTATGTGGTAGGAGCACACGGGAAGGTATTCCAATGGAATGTTAGAGAACTGCTACTCTGAAAAAGCATTTCCTGAACAAAACATACGCAATTTTCTACGCTTCAAAGATTTTTCAGTGACAGGCTGAGATCAGTTAAGAAACACTCCTTTTATAAAGTCACAAATCTTTCCTTGGTGATTTCTCAAATTTATTTACTTTACAGAAGCTTTTTGTCTTTAATGTTAGAAGTGTATTCACGGTATTTGTTAGTTAATCGTTCGGGTTGTCCTTAACAAAAAAAAAAAAAAAGGCGAAACGCGTCTGGAACGGAAATAAGTCAAATGTTTCTTATTCCAGTCTTTGATCGCAATATCAATTCTATTGACGATGACCGGTTTCGGTCCGTAATGACCATTCTCAGATCTTTTCTACACCAGGTCCTAAAGTGATGAGGCCATAATGGCATCGTCAAAACATATAAATATAATCAGCACAGCATCGTCACGTAGATCTAAAAAAGGTGTAGAATAGACCACATCGTCCACACAGTCATTATTGCAACTGTCTACTGAAGTACAGCAGCTACTAGAAATCTGTTTGCCTACCTAGTTGTCGCTACTGTGAGCTTAGGTGTAGTCATCATTTACGCAAAAAACATAATCGGATAAAAACACATTACGTAAAATACATGTAGCAGACTTTTAAATATTGGTAGCTATCACAGAAACCAATTGTGATATATTAAAAGACGAATACAGTTACCCATATAAAATTATTAAAAGGAAATATATGAAGAGAATAGGTCCAACCCTTTTATGGTGAATTTACGGTCAAAAATTAATATACATGATACATTGCCTGTAGCAACCTATAAATTACCTATGAAAGATAAAATGTCTATACGTCAGCTGAAAAGACAGATCAATGACCAGCGCCCTCTGTTGGGTCGGCCGCCAGGATGTTATGTAGTTCTTGCGATCGGTGCGCGCCTACGCACCGATCGCAAGAACTTAACCACTAGAGGGCCTTACATACATCGTGATATGTATGGGTAACTGTATTCGTCTCTTAATATATCACAATTGGTTTCTATGACAGTTATCAATATTTAAGAGTCTGCTACATGTATTTTACCTAATGTATATTTGCCAGATTATGTTTTTTGTGTAAATGACGACTACATCTAAGCCCACAGTAGCAACATCTAGGTAGGATGTAGGCAAACAGATTTCTGGTAGCTACTGTACTTCAGTAGCCATTTGCAATAATGACTGAGTGGACGATGGTGGCCTACTCTACATCTTATTTTAGATCTATGTGACGATGCCTTGCTGATTATATTTAGATGTTTTGACGATGCCATTATGGCCTTATCACTTTAGGACATGGTGTAGAAAAGATCTGAGGAAGGGTCATTACGGATTGAAACCGGTCATCGTCAAAAGAATTGATATTGTGATCCAAGATTGGAATAAAAAACATTTGACAGCGCGACTATGTCGCAGCTGGTGAGACGGAAATAAGTAATCGACTCCAGCAATAAAAAGGCATTTGAAGTTACAAGACGAATATTTATACAGATGTTGCGGAAAATGGCCGTACTAAACGTCTGGCCTTCTGGATGGAAGAAACTTGTGCCATTTCCAATGATAATGTAAAGTAAGAAACAGAGTTCGCAAACTGAAGGTTCTGACAAAAATTTTACTGTCAGTGAACTCTTCATGTTTACAGAATCTCTTTTTAATCAGTTGTAATGAAAAGCCATCATGTTCAAATACGCTCCAGTCACATTAATGTGATCACCGCCTACGTTTGACGTCAGCAACATGCAATAACCTCACACAGACGACAGCAGGTGGCAGCACTAGCAATGTAGGGTAGATCAAGCCTTACGGGGGGGGGGGGGGGGCATAAAACTGTGTAGGCGTTGTCGAAATGCGGAAACGGAGAGATACATCCCACGTCAAAAGAGACAAGATCATTGGCTTTCGAATCAAGGGTGGAAGCATTTCCGAAGCGGCTATGTCTGTGAATTGTTTTCGTGCCTCCGTGGTTAAGATATGCCGCGCATGGCAAAATGTGACTATCCAAAACAGGTACCGAGGTGCACGATGGGCCATGCACATCCGGGGTGAAGGACGGCGAAGAGACGTGCAACTGTTGAGCAGCTGACTGCCCAGACGAATCTAGGGCCTAACGACGGTGTCTCTTCAAATCCTGCACTGGCAACATTTTCGCAATTATGGATGGTTTTAGAGGCAGTATGGCTCAATATTTCTGCAGGGCCTTCCAACATGTTGAGTCCATGCCACGTCGAGTTCCTACACTAAGCGAGGTAAAGGGAAGCATGACACGATATTAGGAGGTATTCCGTGGCTGCTGTCCTTTCATTGTATGTACATTTCTGTGATAGCGTGACGGCTACACAACACCTGCTTCATTGAGGATGCACTAACATCATCCGGACTCTTACGGGGATCAATAGTTTTCAAGTAATGGGTTAATAGACGAGGAACGCTGCATTGCACCGGCTAGTTCCCCACCCACACTTTCCCTTTCTTTCCCATCCCTCAATTTCAAGTACAAAGTTTCAAGAGGGCTATACGCAACGCCTTGCAGTAGCCTGATGACCCCAAGCGACTAGCGCCCGAGAAGACAGCAGCAGAGAGTGGTGCGCCGACAGTTATGCACCTGATGACGACACTGGACGCAGTACTCATATTACGTCGCCTTCTGAGGTGAGTCACTGATCTGAAGGCATCGGAATGGACGTATTGGTGTTCGGAAACTCCGAGAACGAGCGGACGTTACTGAATTGCACTCTTCATCGTCATTGTGGCATGACAAGATGGCATCGGTTGCCATTGGGGACAGAACAAAGTCACCTCTAGTTTACATCACCGTTAATTTGGTCAGCAGGCGATAGGTTTCTTAGTTGTGAGGGCCGGTTGCTGTGCCGTACTTCCCAGATTTCCGTGAAGATGTCTTTCAAAAAGAGCGTTAAGTCATACTTTATTGGCATTCCTCCACACGGAGGGTAATCGGCTGTCGACCCTGACAGCACGGCCTCCATAGCGCACCCAAGGAGAGATCCCGTCGAAGGGTTGCCGAGGGAATGGCTCGCCATCGCTCCCAAGTCACTACGACCGGCGAACGCTGGAGTTGAACGGCATGGAATGATATACTTGTATACCTTAATGAAACAGTCAAGATTTGCAAATAATCATTTATTTAAAAATGATGATCATTTTATCTTGCGCGCCTTGTGAAGGGGTAGCGTCTTTGACTAGCAGTCAAAACGCATTCGGTCCCGTATTAGAACTTCTTCACGGCTTAAATTTCGAATAAAAATCACCAGCAATGGCGGCCGATGACTTCCAGCACAATAAGTCATCCCCGTTCTTCCAGCGGCGTTGTCAAAGAGGGCAGAGGAACGGACAGAATTTCAGGGCACTCCCTTGCCCTTGGTGTGCGAAACTGCCCCTAAAACGCTGAACAATGATCAATGGCATAAGATTGCAGGAGGCAATGGAAACCACTGCCTAAAAACTTATAATGTGTATTCACAGAACGTGTGGCCTGTAATTGAAAAAAGTATCACAATGATCTCTCCATTGGCAAAGTCTTCCGGGCTAGCGCCCATTCGGATCCGCGGGAGGGGGCTGCCAAGGGAAAGGTGATCATGAGAAAAAAAAATTGAATAAGCAACGAAAGGGTAACGTTCTACGAGGTGGGGCGTGGAATCTCAGAAGTTTGAACGTGGAAGGAAAACGAATCACTGATAAGGGAAGTGCTTAGGCTCATTCTAAATATAGTATAATGGAAAGGAGGCAAGGATTTATGGTCAGACGAGTATAGAATAATATCAACAGCAGCAGACAGTGGTACAACGGTAGTAGGGTTCGATATGAATAGTAAGTCATAGAGTGAATGATATGGTTGTCCTATCAGAATCGACAGCAAACCAAAACGGTTCACAATAGCTTAAGTTTGCATGCCGATGATGGCAGGATATCTATTAATACATCAAGATACAACTTCCGTGGTACTAGAGGGAGCTGTAGAGAATAAAACCTGTAGAGGAGGATAGAGGTTGGAGTACATCGACAAATAACTGAGGACGCAGGCTGCAGCTGTTACTCTGAGATAAAAAGAAGGTTATCACGGGAGAAGAATTCGCGGCGGTCTGTATCAAACCAGTCTGAAGACTGATGACTTAAAAAAAAAAAAAAGGAGGGCAGCGATTTAGACCCCTAGGCTGGCCACCCACAGACCTAAGGCAGTATATGCCTGAAGTCGGCCACGGCCATGACATCACACAACTGTTCTGTGCACCGCCGACAGCCATATGCTGCCGTGGATCTGAAGATACCCAGCACCAGCACAAAGGCTGAAACTGGTCATCATTTTTAAATAAACTATTATTTGCGATTTTGACAGTTTAATTAAGCGATAATTTGTTGGTTACCGTTGTTTTACCTCCAACCATGTTATTTAAAACAATGAAGTACTTGTATCTGTCATACAAACTGAGTTCCACTCCAAACCCAGCCCGGTTAGAATTGTTGTTGTTGTTGTCAGCGCTGTGTACTTAAGTTCTTACAGTGTATAGCCTCATATCACTTACAAATTTACTCTTGTATTCTTGTTAGTGTAACTTACTGTAACGTCAACACCCAGTAAATAAAATTTTGTTATTTGCTATCCTTCTCGGTGTCGCAGATTTAGTGGCCAGCATGATGGTTTGCCATAATGTGGAAGACACTAGTCCTTAAGGTAAAATAGCCAGCTCCAACCACAACGCATTTAGAAGGATTACAGGAAGTCCCGCCTCATTATCTCCACGCTGGACAAAGGCCCCACTTTCACTGGATACCGGAAGCAAGCCGTGGCGTCCACAGAAGCTAAGGACGAGCCGATGGGCACTGACGGCAAATTTGTGTATTTCTTTTTCTTTTTAATTTTATCCGTTAGTGTAAGCCTTTCTTCCGTGACTGTGTTAGTTTCGTAACATAAAGAGCAACCACCTTCAGTCACAAACAGTCATGTTATTTCAGTGCAAGACGCATTATGAGCACCCAAATATAACCCCCCTGGGCTTGAAACGCATCGTGCATTGAAATAAAATATCGTTTTGTGTCTGAAGGCGGTCATTCTTTATTTTACTAATATTAAATATTTAATTCAAAAAGCAAATTTTTTTAAGATTAAAGTAATTTCTTCCCAGCTTGGTTGGAAGTGTTCCTGCATTAAAGGGCTGTGATTATTCATCACCACTGACCCCTCTCCACCCCACCTACCTTGCCCACTCTCAGTAACAGAGGTACGAGAGGTGACTTACGCCATCGGTATATTCCTAAATTTATATGTTTCCTTCCCCTTCTATAGTATCCCGGCCTAAAGGAGACTCAGGCATCAATACGGAGACCACACATCACTGAAATACATTGTGATCAGCACTAGGAGGTGCCCACGAGACACCGCGGACAATACTAGAACAGCTGGTTGTGCCATAAATTACGGCGTGTAACTGTATTAGCGACCAAAATCGGCCTTGCAGCTGCACTTCGAATTATAAAGCAGCTTGTGACATCGTCTTACTGATCGTGTAAGCGTCCACAGGCCGTGGATTGTACTTTGGAAGACTTTGTTAATGCGTGCGACGATTTTCACCTGTGACCTAGGGGAAGACTTCATATCGAATGAGGCAGAAAGGATAGATAACATTTCATGAGAATTCCTAACATCATTGGTGGAAGTGGCAACAAAACTATTCACGTTGGGGTGTAGAATCCATGAGTCTTTGTACCATCTAACTTTTCGGAAAACATCATCCACACAGTCCCGAAGATTGCAAGAGCTGACAAGTGCGAGATTTATCAGACAATCAGCTTAACAGCTCATGCAACCAAGTTGCTGCAGGAACAACGTACATAAAATGGAAAAGAAAACTGAAGGTCTGTCACATGACGATCGATTTGGCTTACGGAAAGGTAGAGGCACCAGAGTGGCTGATCTGACGTGGTTGATAATAGAAACAAGACAAAAAAAATCAAGATACTTTCATAGGCATTGCCAGAAAAAGCGTTGGCAGTCATATGGTGCAAAATGTTCTAAATACTGAGAAAAACAGGAGTAAGCTGTAGGGAAAGACGGTAATGTATGGTGCGTAAAAGAGCCAAAGGAGGGTGGAGGGGGGGGGGGGGGGGAGCAATAAGTGTGGAAGGCCAAGAACGAAGTGCTAGGATTGAAAAGGGTGTAAGACAGGGATGTAGTCTTTCGCCTCTACTGTTCAAACGATACATCGAAGAAGCAATGACAGAAATAAAAGAAAGATGCAAGAGTGGAATTAAAATGCAATGGTAAAGGACATCAAACACAAGATTCGCTGATGATATTGCTATCCTCAGTCAAAGTGAAGGAGAATTACAGGATCTGCTCAATAGAATGAATAGTCTAATGAGTATGGGCTCTGGACTGAGAGAAATCAAAGAAAGACGAAGATAATGGGAAGTAGGTGAAATGAGAACATCGAGAAACTTAATATCAGGCTTGGTGGTCACGAAGTAGATGAAGTTAAGGAAATCTGCTACCTAGGGCAGCAAAATAACTCGTGGTCGGTAAAGCAAGGAGGACAAAATGGTTCAAATGGCTCTGAGCACTATGCGACTTAACTTCTGAGGTCATCAGTCGCCTAGAACTTAGAACTAATTAAACCTAACTAACCTAAGGACATCACACACATCCATAACCGAGGCAAGATTCGAACCTGCGACCGTAGTGGTCGCTCGGCTCCAGACTGTAGCGCCTAGAACCGCACGGCCACTCCGGCCGGCCCAAGGAGGACATGAAAAGCAGACTATCAGTGGCGTAGATGGCCAAGAAAAGCCCATTACACGTAGGCTCTAATTTGAGGAAGGAATTTGGAGGAATGTACAGATTGTATGGCATAGAAACAATGGCTGTGTGAAAAGTGGTACAGAAGAGATTCGAAGCATTTAAGATGTGGCGCTGCAGAAGAATGTTGAAAATCAGGTGGACCAATAAGGTAAGGAATGAGGAGTTTCTCCGCAGAATCGGCGACGAAAGGAATATATGGAAAATACTGATACGAAGAAGGGGCAGGATGGTACGACATCCGTTAAGACATCAGGGAATATCTTACGTGGTACTAGCGGGAGCTATAGAGGTTAAAGGCCGTAGAGGAAGACAGAGACTGGAACATGTTCAGCAAATAATCGAGGACGTAGGATGCAAGTGCTGTTTTGAGATGAAGAGCTTGGCACAAGAGGGGAACTCGCGCCGGACCACATCAAACCAGTCAGAAGACTGATGACAGAAAATAAACTAAAATAAAATAAAATAAAGAATAAAAAAATATCACGACGGCTCTAAATGTTCCAGAAGTATGCTTAGCGTGTCAAACGACTTGTCTCCAAATGCTTAATCTGTCATCCAATCCAGCCGCCAACTTCGGCCATTAAATGTAAACAAGACTGCCTCCAGTCATCCCAGAAATCTCGAGTAGATCATTCTGTTTTCGACTATTTTTGCGTGTCAGTCCCTCACATAGCAACACTAACAATAGGGTCGCTTATCCCAGCCATATATTTTTCTGTGTACTGACTGAAATTGCTTGAGGTGTTCTGCAATTGTGCTTACTTCCGGCCCCAGGTAGAAGCGGTACGCTTGTCTTACTTCCTTCCCTCTCCCTTCCCCTCCCCCCCCTCCCTCCCCCTGCTCCAACCGCACACCATCGCCCACGGTAAACGTTCCTCGTTGTGGAGCCATGTGTGTGTCAAGTTCGGTTGAAACTTCTCCAGGCATTGCTGATCTTTGCTGGAACAGTACCGTCACGAGCCTAGTCGTATTGTTTACATTGTTCTCCGGTCAATTTCCGTAGCGGAGCCACCGTCTCCATGCCGCCGCGATATCCGAAGCCGTGACGATTAGATGAGAGGGCAAAGTACGAGTAGTTACAAGTGCGTTCCACTCGCCACTTTACCAGCGTAAACACGTCATAAAAGGTAAACTCTTACTAAGCGTCCCGTAATGACTAGGTGGGGGACGAAGGAGCGGAGAGGGGATTTCAACAGCAGCGGCTAATTGTTCCCGAGTGCAGTCAGGCGTGGCGCCGTGAAGGGATCCGCAGACAGGAAGAGAGATCTCAGCACAACGGCAACAAAAAGCTGGCGGCTGCTGCTGCTGCTGCTGCTGCTCCTGCGAGACCGACCGCGGCAGCACTTTAAAATAATCTGTGGCCGAGTGCGCCGGTAATTACCGAGCGCGCCCTGCAGAGCCCATTACACTGCATTACAAGCCCCCGCCGGTTTTAGTGGCTCTCCGGCGTTTTTGTTTCACATCGTGGAAGTCGTGACTTACACACGAGATCTCTCTCCCGCCGGCCGCCCGCCCGCTCCGCTCGGGAAGTTTGGCCGCTCTCCTTCCCTCCTCCCAGGACTCCGGCGAGATGATGGCCTCGCCGCGTTGCCATATCATCTTTCCCCGACGTATAAAACGCTCGCCCGTAATAGTGGCCGCCGGGCGTCTAGGGCCCGTCCCGGGGGAGCCTGGGTCTTCCGCGTGCCACATGCGCCCGGCTGGAATGGCTTTCAGCTTGTAGCCAATCCTTGCCGTACCTAATTCATCCCTCCCCACGCCCTCCCCTTTCATTCCATTCGCCTAATGTGGCTATTTCCCCGTCCATGATCTTCTGGTACGAACTATCTTCTTGTACTACGTTCGCGAGGTCTTTCACACGCTATCAACCACCGACGTAAGTATCTGATAGGGACTGTTACACCGCCTTTCACCAACAGCTTTTCGGGACGCTGATAAGGAGCACCATTCTCAACACTCAGTGTTTCTTCCGTCTCTTCCTCGTTTCTTCCATGGCGTCACGCGAAGTCTCACCCGCGATAGCTAGAAGCCATACACTGTTTCCGTTGTTGGGCACGCCAAACAAATGTACGATAAGTTCTGCCCGTAAGTACACTCTAACTAAAGAAAAATAAATAAATAAAAAAGAAGTATGCACCACGAAGGAAGTATCCGAATGGAACGGAAATTGATAGATATGAAGTGCATACAGGGTGAAAAGTATTTAAACCGACAGACTCTGGGAGATTGTAGGGGACATCAAAACAAATATTTTTCCCTAATGTCATTTTTTCCTATGAGGAGTATTTAAACCGGTAGAGGAAGATTTCTCTGGCAGCAATTTAACTAAACCAACAAACACTTTTCCAGTTTTTTATGATCAAGAGACAACACATCAACACAACCCAATTTCAATTACAGTAGATTTTCAAAAATGCCTCCATTGACAGGTAAGCAAAGGTTACACCGTCGAATCATGTTCTGTCTGATACGGGCAAAAACCCCAGGAGTATCCTGAATTGTTCCTGCTGCTGTTACTATCCGGGCAACCAGATCCTCTTCTGATGCAACAGGAGTTGCATAAACAAGGTTGCGCATGTCTCCCCACACAAAAAGTCCAGAGGGGACATATCTGGGGATCTAGCAGGCCGTGGTATAAAACCACCTCTGCCAGTCCACGTTTTTGGGAACCGTCGGTCCAGGAATCGACCCACACGACGACTGAAATGTGCCGGCGTCCCGTCATGTTGGAACCATATGCGTTGTCTTGTAGGGAGCGGGACGTCTTCCAGCAATCCTGGCAATGCTCTGGGTGGATAATCAACTGGTTCCAGGTTGTGGACACGCTGTAAGTGAAAGGGACATAACAATTGCTTTCGAAGGACTGTTCTTACATTCGTCTGATTCGTCCCCATGTTACGTGCAATTACACGAGTGCTGATTGAAGGATTCCGCTCCACATGCTGCAAGACAGCTTCCTCAAATTGCAGCGTTCTTACCGTGCGACGGCGTCCCTGTCCAGGTAATCTGCTAAATGACTCGGTCTCACGTAGACGTTGGTACACAGCAGCAAACGTCGTATGATGCGGGATATGGCGATTAGGACATTGTTGATAAACCCGCTGTACAGTTCGTCCGTTGTGGTGCGCTACGTAGTACGCCCCAACCATATCAGTGTACTCACTCCAGGTGTATCGCTCCATTAGTAAACAGAGACAATGCACCACCACACTGGTGGACAGCAGTTGCCTACAACTGAAGATCGTAATACAGCCTCTAGCAACTGAAGAGCGTTATACGGTCTCCAACGCTTTAAATAATCCTGATAGGATAAAATGACATTAGGGAAAAATATTTCTTTTGATGTCCCCTACAACCTCCCAGAGTTTGTCGGTTTAAATACTTTTCACCCTGTATACACACACATTTGTAATGTTTGCATAAGGTGAGGTTCAACAGCCGTAAAGTATTTTATAAAATGCACTTTAACCATCAGCTGTTTAGTGTTTTATTAGTTGTGTGGGATGCTTTTAACTAACCTGTTGTTCCCTACATCCTGATGATGGTTACTAACCGAAACCGATAGATGTCTAATGGGACAAATAAACAGCTGATCGTTAGAATGCATTTTATAAAACACAAACGATTACCATTTCAGAGAAAGTGGATGGTCTGTTCAAGACAAAGAACTTGACAGACAGAGCAAGTCAGTAACGTTTTGGTCCATCTCTGGTCCTTACACAAGCAGTTATTCGACTTGGCATTGCTTGATGAAGTTGTTGCATGTCCTCCTGAGGGATATCGTGGCAAATTTTGTCCAACTGGAGGGTTATATCGTCAGAATCAAGAGCTGTTTGCTCCTAACGTTGCCAATTGGGGAGAGATCTAAATGGTTCAAATAGCTCTGAGCACTATGGGACTTAATATCTGAGGTCATCAGTCCGCTACAACTTAGAACTACTTAAACCTAACTAACCTAAGGACATCACACACGTCCATGCCCGAGGCAGGATTCGAACCTGCGACCGTAGCAGGTAGCGCCTAGAACCGCTCGGTCACAACGGCTGGCGGGAAGAGATCTGGCTACGAAGGTAAGGTTTGGCACATACAAAGGCAAGCAGCCATCTCGATTTTGACGACATAACGCGCCGTTAGGACAGAATGTGGCACTATATCTCTCAGGATGACAACCAACAAGTTTATCAATCAATATCATGCGCAAAAAACGCTTACACGAGGGCAAAGAGTGGACCAACGCGTTATTGACGTGCTCAATTTGTGAAGCTCTTTCTCTTCAATAAATCATTCAATTTTTCTGAAATTGCTTGTTTCTCTGTATATGTGCATTCACATCTACCCATTTCGGAAGATTCCCTCGTGTTGGATCGTTTTCTTTGCCTTGGAGTGTGTAACTAGGAAATGCCTATTGGCGGGCTCAGATCAGTTTTCTGAGCTCCTACACATTTTCTTACTTGCTTCATAGGTCTTCGGGCTGTTTGATGCTGCCCGCCAATTTCTTCATCTCAGAGAGTAGCACTCGCACTCAGTGTCCTCAGTTACTATTTGTTCACTCTTCAAAATGCAGCTGGTAGTTCTGACAAATTGCAGTATATAGAACTTAGCCACCATTCCTGTTTCAAACAACAAATTACGTAGATTGACTCTAGAGAAATATGGCCCATTACTAGAAGCAACTGCTTCATCGTGTGACATAGCTATACATTGCTGTATTCAAAATAATTGGATACCACTTGAACGTAAAGTTCCACTACGAACATCAAGATCTGGAAATTACTCTCTCTTCGCCAGCACGAGGGAGGAAATGTTCTGTGCTAGGTTTCGTAAGATTACAGTTTACGTGCGGTACATTGTTTTACTAGATAAAGCGGTTTCTTACGTGTGGTGGAAAAGGGCTGGTGATCGCGTATCACATGACCTGTGCTTATGGTATTATGCAGTTAAGTTCATCTGCATCTACAGAGATACTCTGCAAATCGCTCTTAAATGCCTGGCAAAGGGTTTACCAAACAACCTTCACAATAATTCTCTATTTTTCTACTATCGAACATCACGGGGAAGAAACGAACACCTGTGTCTTTCCGTGCGAGCTCTGGTTTCCCTTATTGTATTATGATGATCGTTTCTCCCTAAGTGGGTTGGTGTCACCATAATATTTTCATATTTGGAGGAGAATGTTGGTGATTGAAATTTCGTGAGAACATGCCGCTGCAACGAGAAACGCCTTTGCTTTAATTATGTCCGGCCCAAATCTTGTATTACGTCCGAGACACTCTCTCGCCTTTCTCTTTATAATACAAAACTTGCTGCTCTTCTTTGAAATTTCTCGATGTACTATGTTGGACCCATTCGGTAAGGATCCCTCATCGCGCCAGAGCACACCACAAGAGATCGGACAAGTTTACTGTAAGCAGTCTCTATAATAGATCTGATGCATCTTTTAGGTTTCCTGCCAATAAAATGCAGTCCTTGGTTCGCCTTCCCCAGAACATTTCTTATGTGTTCTTTCCAATTTATGTTTTTCGTAATTGTAATTCCTAGGTATTTAGTTCAATGTAAAGCCTTTAGTTTTGACTGATTTATCGTCTAACCGAAATTTAACAGATTCATTGTAGCACTCATGTGGATAACTTCACACTTCCATTTTTTACTATCAGTTGCCAGTTTTTTCACCGTACAGATATCTCATCTAAATCGTTTGGAATTGATTTCGATCTTCTGATGATTTTACTAAACGATAAGCGACAGCATCCTCTGAAAACAACATAAGACGGTTGCTCAGGCTGTTTCCTAAATTGTTTTTATAGATAAGGAACAGAAAAGGGTCTTTAAAATTACGTTTGGGAACGTCAGAAGTCAGTTATTGTTCAAATGGCTCTGAGCACTATGGGACTTAACATTTGAGGTCATCAGTCCCCTAGAACTTAGAACTACTACCTAACTAACCTAAGGACATCACACACATCCATGCCCGAGGCAGGATTCGAACCTGCGACCGTAGCGATCATGCGGTTCCAGACTGAAGCGCCTAGAACCGCTCGGCCATACCGGCCGGCGAACTAGCAGTTATAAAAATTTATAGCAATGAGTGACAGGTTGCCTTGTGGATCGACCTAATGACTAGTGGCTAATGCCCTACTATGTAAGAGATTTTTCCTGTGGCTATATCACCAACTTAGCTATGGATCATTCTTCAATCACCATACTATTGACGCAACATATTCTGTTATCTGCCCTCTCTAACCCCACTCCTCCCTCACCCTACATAAACAATCGAGAGGAAATGTGCAGCGATTCTCTTTCCACTGCAGGTAATGTTCATTTGATTTTCCGAGAGGTGCAAAGTATCTGACGTACCAGTGCAGTATCTTTGAGCTAAGTCCTGCATCAAGGGTTGCCGAGTTCTTTGTGGGACGTTCCAGAACTCCCCGTAACATGCCACGAGTGTGAGGCTTTCGTTGCAACCGTGTTGAGATCTGATCGTGAAAAAGAGCGCTTGATTTGGGTCTTTCCTAGACACGTTCTTTTAAGATGTCGGTCTACTTGTGGACTCCGGTAATTATGGTACGTAATAGTGCGGGTAGGGACGGGAGAGGGGGGGGGGAGGGACTGGGGGGACTGCAATTCGTGGCGGTATGCGAAGAAGTTACGGGTTTAAGTCAGCAGCTCGTAATGCGAATCTAATTAAGGCTTGTATGGATGCCACCGGCATCTCTAAACTTGCAAATGAAGCGAGCATCTGTTACCTACATGCAAAAGGCGTGTCGCTTGGAGCTGTAGCCTCCGTAACATTGGCGCTTGGGTAGATTCTCTGCCGCGAGGGTATCGAAGGAAGAGGTGTAGTGGAAAGACATTGGACTCGCATTTGGGAGGACGCATTTCAATACTGTGTCCAGACATATGGATTTAGGTTTTTCTTTTGTTTATTTTAACAAAGTGGAGTCCCTCCACACCCGCATTATCATGGTGACCATAAAAGTTCTGCAAGAGTTAGTAATTCGAATCGAGATCACAGGATGGGGACTGGGATGGTGTCCGTACGTTTGGATAAATTACCCACTAATACGGGTGCATCGGAAGTTAGTAGTGACAGAAGAAAACGAAGAAATAGCGCGTTA
The DNA here is from genome assembly GCF_023864345.2 of Schistocerca serialis cubense. Taxonomy (NCBI): domain Eukaryota; kingdom Metazoa; phylum Arthropoda; class Insecta; order Orthoptera; family Acrididae; genus Schistocerca; species Schistocerca serialis. The sequence goes on from NC_064644.1 coordinate 159,713,664, forward strand.
AGGGCAGCAGGAAAAAGTGCTAGGACGAACCCCTTGCGGAAAAAAAAAACCTGCGACAGTCCGGATCGATAGTAAGGGCAGTAGGGGACTTCTTTGCTATCTGCGACAGTTCATTCGAGGACAGGTTACGTTGGTAGCGGGTACCAAGCAACTCGATACCAGTGTCACTGCCATATGTTCGTCATAAAGTGGTCAGTCCAAATCGATTCGGAAGCGCAAAGCTGTCTCTGTGTCAGTGGCACAACAGCAGGACCAGGTTCTCTGCAGCGCCATCCCCCCTTGGCAGCGTTTCTGGCAGCGGCTGCCGCCCCCCCCCCCCCCCCCCCCTCTCCAGGCTTTCCCTAAATCGCTTGAAGCCAGTGCCGGCATGGATTTTTTCCCCGTCCTTTCACAATCCAGGCTAGTGCCGCTCAATTTGTGAAACTCTTTGTCTTGACTATATCATGCAATTCTTTCTGAAATTAATGTAGACCTCGAATTGAAACACGGTGCAACATATTTAATGTTCTTGATCTGTCATTCCTGGTATGCTCTTAATGTAATATTAATGATTTTTAGGTTGGCGACTGAATAACCGCAGTTTTTGATTTACTAGACGCGTTTCGATTCAGTTTATTAGGATCCGAAATACATTCTCATCAGTATACAACATTTTCAACTTACAAATTCTGCTAGGGTACGAGTAGGTTACAAACAGTTCTGTTCTGTACATACATATATACTCGTACATGCATACACAGATGCCCAGTGGTCACAGGCCACGCAGCCCACACGATGCTTCCATAAACTGCCTCCATTCCTTTCTTCTCGGTTCCGCCAGGTGTCTTCAATTCCCAGGCCTTCCAGATCCTTCGCCAGGTCGTCCATCCAGCGTTGCCTTTGTCGTCCTATGGAGCGTCTGGTGTTTGGTTTCCCTCAAATGATTTCTTCAACTGACTTTCTTCTGGCATACGGGCGCCCACTGAATTCTTTTGCAGCCGGCCGTAGTGACCGAGCGGTTAAAGGCGCTACAGTCTGGAACCGCACGACCGCTACGGTCGCAGGTTCGAATCCTGCCTCGGGCATGGATGTGTGTGATGTCCTTAGGTTAGTTAGGTTTAAGTAGTTCTAAGTTCTCGGGGACTTATGACCACAGTAGTTGAGTCTCATAGTGCTCAGAGCCATTTGAATTCTTTTGCAGTTCAGCTTCTGTTGGATTGTTGAATGGTTTTCCTTTTCACGCTTAGCCATGCTCCAGGTTCGGAGCCGTACATGACTGCTGGGCATATCACTGTGTTATATATTGCCATGGTAGTATTCTTTGACAGCTGAGCGGAGCGTCTCCCTGAGGGAATACTTGTATTCATGCCCACTGATATTCTTTCCTTGATGCCCATTCCCATGCTGCTGACTTTGGTAAGCCAAGACCCCAAATATTTGCATTGGTAAAGTTTCTTGAACCTCACGTCATTCTTCCTGCTCAAGTCTTCTTCCTAATTTTATGAACGGATTTCGTCGTGATTTACCTTTAGTCCAACTTTCTCTACTCTTTGTTACCGAACACATGCAGTTCTCTCCTAGTCACCTTTTTTCAATATGATAACGTAACCACTATTCCAGAAATATACAGCAAGACATAAAAATTACCAGAATACTTAATCACAATGAAATACTCATTCCAGTGCAGGAAAATTATCGCGTTCAAAAAAATCATAGCAGAGAACAAGCAACTGCTATTTGACCTAAACAATTCACTGCTAAACCTGTTTAAAGAGCTCACCCAACCCTCTTCCCCCCCACCCCTCCCTCACACACACACACACACACACACACACACACACACACACACACACACACACGCATACACACACTCACATGCAGTTTGTGTCCGCCGCCGAAAATTGTTTAGTGATACAAGCAGAACCACGGTTTAAATAGCAATTCAGCAATAACACATATATAACAGTATCAACACACAGGCTAAGGAATAAAAAAAATTATACTGAACAAGGTGTGTCTACATAAAAACTGTAACTTACCTGTACAGTAGCAGAATATGTAAGTTGCAAGTGGTGCTTGCAAAGGAAAATGTAAATGCCTTTCAGGCGACAGATGATGCTGTAATAAAATGAAACGATGGAAAACGCGTCTCGCAAAACGAATGTTGCCTTTATTCAGTCGCAAACAGACTGTCATAACATAAAAACCATTAGATGTTTTATATAGCCTGAAGGTGCTGCAATATAGACAGAAATCGGTTACCGAATAATAAATAAAAAACAAGTGTAGCTCTTAGTACACACAATGAAGTAGCTAAAATATATCACAGCCTCCAAAGACTAAGTACACAAAATGTTACGGTACAAACTGCATTTCGTGCTCACTTTTTTTTGGAACATTACTGTAAATAGCCGGCCGAAGTGGCCGTGCGGTTCTAGGCGCTGCAGTCTGGAACCGCGAGACCGCTACGGTCGCAGCTCGAATCCTGCCTCGAGCATGGATGTGTGTGATGTCCTTAGGTTAGTTAGGTTTAACTAGTTCTAAATTCTAGGGGACTAATGATCTCAAAAGTTGAGTCCCATAGTGCTCAGAGCCATTTGAACCATTTTTTCTTTTTTTTTTTTACTGTAAATAAAGCGCTCTTGTGTTATTTTTCACGCATAAATTAGCATTCTTTCGCGGGCAGGCGTATTGATATTGCTTAAAGAATGTAGCTTTTATATTTAGATAAAATCTCAAACTACAAAGTAATACAAAGACAGAAATAGCCGAGAACAGATAAGAAAATTTTCGTAACACAACTTTTCGAACATGTGTGCTTTGGAGTGAGACGGTGACACATCAGAATAGGAGACGAAGGAGAAAGTCGCCAGATGTCATCTGTTTATTCGCCACGCTTAATATATGTATGCTTTGTATATCATGGAGGCAAAGAAGAGTGGCATGTAACGTTCTGTGTGAGTCCGCGTCATTACAGAAGGAGCACGATTTCTCATGGAAAAGAATGGTTACGGGAATCGGCCACGCGCTTTTCATAAGAACGACACCAGCATTCGCTTTTACCGATTTAAGAAGACCAAGTAAAATATTATTTTGGATGGCCAGCCAATGATTCGAGCCCCTTCCTCCCGAGTCCAAGGTATCAACTGCGCTATCTTGCTCAGTTATTTCTTTAAATGGAGTTATCACCGCCAGTTAAAAGGCAGAGGTAAAAAGGTGCTATTACACTCACAGTCATCGTTGCAAAAAGTGTTTACACCGTCTGATGCAGAGAGAAAGTCGAAATAATTCTCCTCGGTGCATTTTAGCAACACTGTCCTGGTTTTCTGTGACGCAGAGAGACAGTGAAATGTAATTTGTGAACAAAAGTCCGTTTACTGTATTTAGATTTTTATTTTAGGTAAAGCTCCATCATCAGAGTTTACAAGTTCCACTTTGTGCTTTTCGTCATGGCCTGGCTAATCAGATGAACTGTGGAGAGGTTCTCTAGTTATATAAACGGAAAAGTCGTATGAGCGCTAATGAAAAGCAAACAACAGTGCTATGAAATACCTGTATATTGCGAAAATCTGCTTCGCTGGTAATCCTTGATGAAATCCTCTATGTTGTTTGATTTTCATTATACACATTTCGTCGACTGAAACAATATCTAACGAAACGTACGAAACTACCGGAAGTGAACATCCCATGAGACCACAAACACTACGGGTGATTACTTCCTTTGTACTCATTCACAGTGTTGCAAGTGATATTCTCTGTTTTGGGATTAAACTACGTTTGTGTTTGCATCTTGTGTTCGTTTTGTCAATTAATTTCACCTTGACTTCCAAAAATGGTTGAAATTTTTCTAAGCACTATGGGACTTAACATCTGAGGTCATTAGTCCCCTAGACTTAGAACTACTTAAACCTAACTAACCTAAGGACATCACATACGTCCATTCCCGAGGCAGGATTCGAACCTGCGACCGTAGCAGCAGCGCGGTTCCAGACTGTAGCGCCTAGAACCGCTCGGCCACAGCGGCCGGCCACCTTGACTTCAGCAAAAGGATAATTTTCTCTGTTAATGCCAGAAGAAAGAAGAAGGTGCAGATTTCTGACTTTTTCCCTTCAGTTTTTTCAAAGCACAACAAAACGCTAATTCTTAAATCTTGTAAAAATGAAGGAAATGCTTCCATTCCATTAGCTTTACTGTTTTCATGAATCTATCCAAACACACTAAGCTTCTCCGGTTTTATATGGGCCAATAAATGTTTTATTCACTATCAGTGATTTCATTAACACCTCATTCCTCTGGAGTACTTTACTAACTCACAACAAAATACAAAATGTTAAAATGTCAAAATTTTAAAATGCCTGAAGCAGCAACTGTTAAAGATCTTCACGGTAAATGATAACAGCCAAACAGTAGCAGAATAACGATTTACTGAAATCCTTGACTACGGTTTCGGTATATCTACATATACCTTCATCAGAAGCAAAAATACACTACAGTCACATCCTGCAGTGGAGCTACATAAAACAATCGTGCGAAAGGCGTGAATCTCCACTGCAAGATGTGATTTTAGTGTATTTTTGCTTCTCACGAAGGTATATTTAGATATACCGAAACCGTGGTCAAGGATTGCAATAAATCTTCATCCTGCAACTGTTTGGCTATTATCTTTTACCGTGAAGATGTTAAAATGTACTGAAGGAAAAAAATTGCAGCGCCAACAAAAGTAATTGATGCAGAGTAATGAAATTTTGGAAAATACATTTGCCCACGTAAAATATTTAAGTAAATAACATTGCAAGATGGCAGGTTAAGCACAATATGTCAAATCTCCAGACTGGCGTACAAATTTACAGTCAAGGTGCTTGATATAACCACGAGAGAGCACCTGCTGTCAAACGTAATCGCACCCGAGACCGTAACTCTCAAGTATCGGTCCAGCGTATAAATATCTTGCACGCAGACAGACTGGTTGCAGGCCTTCAAGTGGCCTCCTATCCATAAACACTAGGCCATCAATGGCACCGAGGTAGAACAAGCTTTCCCAAGAAAACACAACAGTTCTCCACCCTGGCCTCTGGTGAGTTCTCGCTTAACACCACGCAAGTTGCAAATGGCGGTGGAATGCACGCTACAAGACACCTGGCTCGGAGCTGTCATCGAAGTAGCCCGTTTGTAACAGCTCGTCCTGTCAATGTGGTGCCAACTGCTGTTCAGATTGCTGCTGCAGATGCAGTACGATGCACCAGGGCCATACACCGAGCACAATGGTCTTCCCTCTCGGTAGTGTCAGGTGAACGTCCGGAGCCCAATCTTCTTGTGACTGTACATTCTCGTGACCACCGCTGCCACCAATCATGTACAGTGGCTACGTTCCTGCCAAGCCTTTCTGCAATATCGCAGAAGGAACGTCCAGACTTTTGTTGCCCTGTTACACGACCTTGTTCAGACTCAGTGACGTGCTGATAATGGCGTCTTTGTCGCCTTAAAGGTGTTCCTGATTAATATCAGCTTACCACGTTCAATCTCACAGGTAACTAACGCTCACGACCGTTTCAGCGTATATTTAAAGCAGACTTGATCGCATCGTCATAGTGGCGCTACTAGCACCACTCTTCAGCGACTGGTGCGAAGTAGACTTCATCTTTCAGATTCGTTTCATGTCGTACAACTCCTTGTTGTTGCAATTTTTTCCATAGGTATAATTTATTGTCGTATTAATTTTCAACAAACGTCCTTTGTCTCGCCACATATTCGCGGCACCGGTCACAGAACCTCTAAAAAAAACCTTGGCAAAATCTTCGACTTGAATGCCGTTCAGAATGTCCGACACATTTAGGTGGATCGATTTAAAATCCTCAAAATACTTCCACTTGATGACATATTAGATTCTGGATAAGAACATGATGAGAATGAAGTCTATAGAGTCCACGTTTTGCGACAATGAGCTTAGTTCTAGCACTCTTACCCCCTGGCCAAATACTGAGGCACAAGAAAACAATGACAGAGCGTAAAGACGCACCATCATAGATGTCTTGTTATCGAAACGTTTTGATGCCTCTTTCTGTAACAATAAGTAGATAAATAAAATAAAAATATAAAACCGCCGTAGTACATGAAATTAAGCCTACATAGTTCTGTATTTGTTCCAGTAATAGTGCCACATGCTTCTCGTAAGGAAAGTTTTGTGTCCCGGAACTTACTGAACCGACTACGTACAGCAAAAACCCAAATTCCACCGACAAAATTTCTGAGGTAGTTCAGGAATATTTTGTGAGTATTTCGGTATAATGGACCCGTTGTTTTCCGTTGCATGTTACAGAGTAAAATAGTTTAGTTTAATTTCATATCCCCATTTATCTTAGAATCTACAAACTGCAGGAAATATCGACACAAGAGTTGAAATGTCGATGATGTACGCTTTATATCTTGTTTGTCAACTATTTTATTCCACTCATTTACGAGATTTACTGTTGACAACAGTAATGCCGACTTTTCTGTTCGATCTCAATCTAATATTCACTTTTGCTCGGCTGTCTTAGGTGTGTGTGTGTGTGTGTGTGTGTGTGTATGTGTGTGTGTGTGTGTGTGAAATCTTATGGGACTTAACTGCTAAGGTCCTCAGTCCCTAAGCTTACACACTACTTAACCTAAATTATCCTAAGGACAAACACACACACCAATGCCCGAGGGAGGACTCGAACCTACGCCGGGACCAGCTGCACAGTCCATGACTGCAACGCGACAGACCGTTCGGCTAATCCCGCGCGGCTGTCTCAGGTTAGTTTCTCCGGCAGTGCTAACTGTATGTTAACTTTAATACGCAGGAGCATCCCAACTTTACATGGAGAATTTGTAGATTCAAAGTACTGTAGGGACAGGTCAGCACAGGTCATTTTGCCGCTCTTCTACTTCATTCAGTGATCCCTTTACATGAAGTGCATAACCGCCGCCAATTCTTCATTACTAAACCTATCCATACTGCAGTGTATCACTGTTAAAATACGTGTAGAAAAAACATGGCCAGAACAAAAAATAGATAATTCAGTGCCGAGCGATATTATTACGAGCTTTAGGGCGAAGAACTGTTGTCAGCAGAACGAATCGTCAGCGAGTGGGACATGTTTGTTTCAAAACAAGACGCACAGCGCATTTAATGTAGACTAACGTAGCAGTCGGCCGTAACCGTAAACAGAGGCGAGCGTAAACCATCTGTGACAAGAAGAGCTGTGCAGGGGAATAAGCTGCGCTCCACCTCTCGCAGCGCGGGCAGCCTACACCCGTGATCTGTGCTTCTGCGTAAGCAGAACTGACGCATGGTGACAGCGATCGCCCACGGAGTCGTAGACGATTCATGTGACGGACCAGGATTAGTGTCTTCACTCATTCCATCACATGGGAAAAAAAGCAAATCACGTAGTCCTCGTGGTGGCCTTCAGTCCGACTACTAGTTTGATGCGCCTCTCCCCGCTACTCTGTTCCGTGTTAGCTTCTTCATCTCCGAACAACTACTCCACCCTACACCATTCTGAATGTGCTTTCTGATTCAACTCTTGGTGTCTCCCTGTACGTTTTTTACCTCCACACTTCCCTGCAGTACTAAATTCGTTATCCGTTGATGCCCAGAATGTGTCCTATCAATTGATTCCTTCTTTCAGTCAAGTTGTGCCACATAATTCTCTTCTCTCCAATTTTATTCACTACGTCCTCGTTAGTTAAGCGATCTACTCATCTAATGTTCATCATTCTTCTGTAGCACTACATTTCAAAAGCCTTGTTGTCTTTTTGTCTAAACTGTATATTGTCTATGTTTCACTTGCACACATCGCTACACTCCAGACAGATACCTTCAGAAAAGACCTCCAAACACTTGAATCCATTTCATGTTAACAAATTTGTTTTCTTCAAAAATTCTTTCCTTGTCATTGTCGGTTTACGTTTTGTATCCTCCCTACTTCGGCCGTAATTAGTTATCTTGCTGCTCAAATAGCAAAACTTCTCTCCTACTTTTAGTTTATCGCTTCCTAATACACTCCTGGAAATGGAAAAAAGAACACATTGGCACCGGTGTGTCAGACCACCATACTTGCTCCGGACACTGCGAGAGGGCTGTACAAGCAATGATCACATGCACGGCACAGCGGACACACCAGGAACCGCGGTGTTGGCCGTCGAATGGCGCTAGCTGCGCAGCATTTGTGCACCGCCGCCGTCAGTGTCAGCCAGTTTGCCGTGGCATACGGAGCTCCATCGCAGTCTTTAACACTGGTAGCATGCCGCGACAGCGTGGACGTGAACCGTATGTGTAGCTGACGGACTTTGAGCGAGGGCGTATAGTGGGCATGCGGGAGGCCGGGTGGACGTACCACCGAATTGCTCAACACGTGGGGCGTGAGGTCTCCACAGTACATCGATGTTGTCGCCAGTGGTCGGCGGAAGGTGCACGTGCCCGTCGACCTGGGACCGGACCGCAGCGACGCACGGATGCACGCCAAGACCGTAGGATCCTACGCAGTGCCGTAGGGGACCGCACCGCCACTTCCCAGCAAATTAGGGACACTGTTGCTCCTGGGGTATCGGCGAGGACCATTCGCAACCGCCTCCGTGAAGCTGGGCTACGGTCCCGCACACCGTTAGGCCGTCTTCCGCTCACGCCCCAACATCGTGCAGCCTGCCTCCAGTGGTGTCGCGACAGGCGTGAATGGAGGGACGAATGGAGACGTGTCGTCTTCAGCGATGAGAGTCGCTTCTGCCTTGGTGCCAATGATGGTCGTATGCGTGTTTGGCGCCGTGCAGGTGAGCGCCACAATCAGGACTGCATACGACCGAGGCACACAGGGCCAACACCCGGCATCATGGTGTGGGGAGCGATCTCCTACACTGGCCGTACACCACTGGTGATCGTCGAGAGGACACTGAATAGTGCACGGTACATCCAAACCGTCATCGAACCCATCGTTCTACCATTCCTAGACCGGCAAGGGAACTTGCTGTTCCAACAGGACAATGCACGTCCGCATGTATCCCGTGCCACCCAACGTGCTCTAGAAGGTGTACGTCAACTACCCTGGCCAGCTAGATCTCCGGATCTGTCCCCCATTGAGCATGTTTGGGACTGGATGAAGCGTCGTCTAACGCGGTCTGCACGTCAGCACGAACGCTGATCCAACTGAGGCGCCAGGTGGAAATGGCATGGCAAGCCGTTCCACAGGACTACATCCAGCATCTCTACGATCGTCTCCATGGGAGAATAGCGGCCTGCATTGCTGCGAAAGGTGGATATACACTGTACTAGTGCCGACATTGTGCATGCTCTGTTGCCTGTGTCTATGTGCCTGTGGTTCTGTCAGTGTGATCATGTGATGTATCTGACCCCAGGAATGTGTCAATAAAGTTTCCCCTTCCTGGGACAATGAATTCACGGTGTTCTTTTTTCAATTTCCAGGAGTGTATAATTCCCTTAGCACCAACTGATTTAATTCGACTGCATCCCATTATTCTTCTTTTGCTTTTGTTCGTGTTTATCTTCTATCCTCTTTTCAAGACACTGTCCATTGTTGAACGACTGCTCTTCCAAATCCATTGCTGTATCTGACAGAATTACAGTGTCATCACAAACCTCAAAATTTTTGTTACTTCTCCCTCAATTTTAATTCCTTTTCCAAATACCTTTATCGCCTGCTCAAAGTACAGATTGAATAACATGGGGAGAAGGCTACAACCTTGGTTCAAAATTGGTTCAAATGGCTCTGAGCACTATGGAACTTAACATCTGAGGTCATCAGTCCCCTAGAACTTAGAACTACTTAAACCTAACTAACCTAAGGACGACACACACATCCATGTCCGAGGCAGGATTCGAACCTGCAACCGTAGCGGTCACGAGATTCCAGACTGAAGCCCCTAGAACCGCTCTCGGCCACTCCGGCCGGCTACAACCTTGTTCCACTCCCTTGTCAACCATTGCTTTCCTTTCCTTCGCCTCAGCTCTTACAACTGCGGTCTTGTTTCTATACGAGTTGTTGAGGTCAGTATTGTCAAAAGCTTTCTCGAAGTATACGAATGCTACAAATGTAGTTTTACCTTTCTCTAATCTATCTTCTAAGGGAAGTAACAACGCTTCGACTTACGAGTTGGCTTCCACCTGCGCCAACTCACATATTTTAAAATGTTTTACCAGAATGACCATTGCAATCCCAGATTGGTGTTGGGAGCGGCGCAAGACATGATGTGGGACGATTGAATTTAGAAAATGTAACTTTCATATCGCGATATGGTAGTCACTCAATGCTGTATTACTGATTTGAAAAAAGTCCGACTTTTTTCTGAATGACTGCATGTTCCGCCCATACGATATGTAACAGTGGACACTGCACATTAGTAATGACATCACTCCAGCGGCGGATGGGTGCCACATCGAGAGTTGCGTCTTCCTTGCTAGAGGTGCTGGAAGTAGAGTTCATAATACAATGAAAAATGAAATAAACACGTGGACTGCTGAATTTATAACAAAAAACATTTGAGAAATCAAATAAGTTAGTATATCGTGAGATCACTATAACTACAGCCCAAGATGGTTACATCTCGAAAACTGAAAGCAGAAAGCCAAGTGCGAGCAGCCAGGCTTCTCCTAGCTACTCTCTAAAAAAAAATTGAATGCTGTGCCTCCTTGTATTACGCAGGACGTATCATGGAGGTAAAAAAAGAAGGGAGATTGCGCTATAGATTTGAGATGTACGCTGTATTGAGGACAGTGTGGGCGGTGCCTGCCCAAAACATTAGCAGACTGTTGTTTACGATTGCTTCTTGTTCATTATTTCTGTCGTATGCACGCAACAGCTGTTTTAAGTACTAAAAATTACGTTGCTTACATTAATAACACAGTGTCAGGAAGGCGGTTTCGAATGTTTTTCTGTTCTTGAATGCGTATTTGCTCTAGTAATATTTTTGTTGACATATTTCGAATAATCAAGGATAGAACAGTATCGAAGCTGGGACTCCGAAACCAATGCTTGTTCACTTACTGCTACTTCATCTTGTTCGTTGCATTTGCAGCTTTCTTCTCGTATGTACAACATTTGTAATGTTCACGTTCGCGAAAAAACTTACGTACTTGTTCTTTATAAGGCTATAAACGTGTGCAATTTGGAAACAAGCAAAGTAAGCTATCGTATCTTCTGCAGGCCAGTACAGTGAACTATTATTGAAGTGTCAAAGAAATAGAGCTGCACATTAGTATCCCTCCAAGCAGAATAGAGTTCTTGTTTTATTAGATTGTCAATGCATTACTCTCACCGTAGTTTACACGGCTTCTCAGTCTGAAATATTGCCTATGATGCGTCATTTAGTGTGTGGCCAATAATAGCAACTGACAGGGTAAAAAAATGATATAATTTTTGAAACATGCCCCAGCATTGTACAATGCTATTTGGGATACGACTGCGAAAGTCGACAGATATCCCCATTGGTTGAAACTCAGCACAGGCACGTCAGAGAGACGTTACGGGGAAGTATCGCCGCGGTGAACCATGGAGGAATAAATGCGGTGTGCCTAATTTTTGGACTATGGAAGATGGCGGACCCCGGCTTAAATTTTGTGACGTAATGACAACTCCTTTCTTTTTTAACTTAATCGATAATGCAAATATTAACATCGGCTCTTTGGTCTCGAATTTTTACACAAATTTTTACATAAAAAGTTGTTTTCAAATTGTGTATTATGGGCTACGGCGCTAATGCTTGATGAGTTTGGAGGTGACTTTCAGGCGCGATCTCTACCGGTGCCTTAAGCAACCATACAGCCCCCACCCGCCCCCTCCCCACACCGCCACTACCAAACCTAAAACTGTCTCGCCATAGCAACTGCGTCATACCGTCAAGATTCGAAATGCTGTGCAGAAATTTTCTTTGCGCTAAAGACACTAAGTAAGTCAGGCAGTAAATGACACTTTACATCAGAATAATCAGAAAAGATCCCAAAATAAACTATGAATTTTTGTTGGCAAATTTCGGCTTAATCTCGTTTTCGGCTTAATCTTTTAAACTGAATAACCGATCCTTTTCTGTGATTTCTTCCCGTTATAGTTAGTGTCATATATAGATTATTTAGTCATAAGTAACTTGCCTATGATAATAGCGTAATACAAACGTGGATTATTGCGCGTGTTACGGTATTTGTAGGCAGCTGTGGCCGTTCTTGTACCGCGTTGTTGACAGTAAGATGGAGTACAAACATGAACGAAAGAATAAATTCTCCTATAACCTACAGGCCATGTGGACATGCATATCAACAGAGCACTGGCCTGATGCAGTTGAAAGTTTGCCAGTAACTTAAGATAAACAGGTGCGGCTGTCACGACAGTCAAAGCAGTGCACTACTTCTGTCACGTTTCTCCGCTGTCTACATACGCTTACTCACATGACTCCGCGGTGAGGAAACGAGAAAATTGTGGAGAAACCCGAAACGCAAAGTGAAGTGTAACGTGCGCTCTAGCGTTGCGCCATTTCCAGGGTAAAACCGCCGACTGTATACGCAGCCTAAAGGCTCGCCATTTCCGGGGCGTAATGTTTCCTCTTGCCGCCGGAACGCGCCACGCTGCGTGAGATCGCGTCTGTGCGGATACTGAACGAGGCGAGATAAGAAATGCAAAAGCATTCAGTGAAACTAAGGTCGCCAGCAGCAGAGTGCCACAAGCTCGGCGTGAGCTTCCCAGCGTCCGTACAGAAACAGCTATCTTGGACGAACTGCAAGCATAACACAACAAAGTCGGTTTAAGATCACGCAGTGTCCGTAGCCTTGATGAAATGCAACGTCCACATCCACCACCATGAGAGCGAATAATGGTTCAAATGGCTTGAAGCACTATGGGACTTAACATATGAGGTCATCAGTCCCCTAGACTTTGAACCTAACTAACCTAAGGACATCACAAACATCCATGCTCGAGGCAAGATTCGAACCTCCGACCGCAGCAGCAGCGCGGTTCCGGACTGAAGCGCCTAGAACCGCTCGACCACAGCGGCCGGCAGCGAAATAATAATTATTATTATAATAATAATAGAAAACATAAATGAATCACTACGAAAGAGGCGCTTGCTATTTTTTGGACACTTATACAGAATGAACAGCAACAGTTTAACCAAACAGATTTTTAAATATCTTGGGGACAAGTCAACAATAGCCTGGATTCAAGAAGTTAGGAAAGATGTGGAAAGAAACAGCATATGTGAAAAGATGCAACAGAAAGTGAGAGTTTCAAGAGAAAAGTGTTAAAAATGGAAGGATTCCAAGGCAAGAGGGAGAAGAAGACAGGGTCAAAATGGTCCGAGGAGGGAAAAAGGATACATAGTGAAAAGTTGAAAGAATACTGGAGGAAAAAGAAAGAACAACAGAGAAGGGAGCATTGAAATTGGTGTGTGTCCTTAGATGACCCAAACGAAGAAAGAAAGAAGAAGAATATTAGTAATAATAATAATAATAATTCATCTTTGTAGATGACAATATTATTTGAAAGACGTGGAATGTAAAGTAAGTTATCTATATACTGTAAAGTATCGCACCATATACTTTCGAGTGAAAAGGAAAATAATGTATTGGAACTACATGAATTTTTCTGAAGGCTTACGTAGTGACACACACAAGCGGGTATCGTGGCCAGTGCCATCGCAGAAGGTACCCTTGTTTGTTGTTCTGATTTCTGGACATATTTTCTAGGCGATTTGATGCCCTAGTATCTCAAACAATTCCATGCCGTTTCAGCAGACAGTTTACAATGGACCTTTTCTATTGAGCCAAATAAAACGGAACTGAAGCAGTTTTAAATAACATTATTTAATTAATTCAAAATTACCACAAAGGGGCAGAAAGGCGGAGGGTAGCTTTGAATCTAAAAGGGTTTAGCAGTCACTTTTATCTGCTGTATTATACGTGTTCTTTTTTAAGTAACTAACTGGTATTATGGTGAACACATTGACCACCTTCCCTGATCGGACGTCATGTTGGCATTCGTGATCCACAGAAGAAACTATCAAACTGAAATATATAACAAGGAACTACATTTGTAGGACAAAATATTTTGCTTAAACGTTGTTATATTATAAAAACTATTATTCTCTGCACAAGTGAGGCAACAAGAATAATATAAGTGAAGTAACTCACATTAGACGACTCAAAAACAGAAATATTGTTACTAAAAAATAACAATAAATTTCCTCTGACAGTCTCGCTGATAACAATGGCGATGTATATTAAAGCCAACGACCAATTTAGACAACAACTGACTAAGACATCGCCATATTTTAAGCCTACTGAAAACTTACACACAATGTTTTGAACGTCATGTTAAGCGTTGTAAGCGTCTACTAGCACGGAATCATGTGGTTTCCTTTGTCGTATCATGAAACTTGCTGTTGCCAGCCACGGTCTTTTTGTACTGGCCGCACGATGCGTTTCGGGAAATAATTTCCAAATATGAAGTGCATGTTTCTTGCCCTATGTCATCTAAGCGATGTTTGTGATATACGAGCTACTGCGAAATTCTGTTGATTTTAATATAAACACACCAATTTCTGAAATTGCTGATGTACTTCAGATACTGGCATATTTCTTTATAGCTCTCACTTACACTTTACTACAATTTCGATTTGAGTGACATTTAACGTATTTCACGCTACAAATTTCTGCCTTACGTATCTATAAAAAAAGTATGTTTATAGGCCGATGTAATCTATGAAGAGAGCAGACGACAGTGTAAATAAATACTTTAACACGAGATTCGAAGGCTTAATTATTGTTTCTGTTGAGGATAATTGCAGACAGGTGTGCTATAGTTTTTTGTTGTACCGTTAAGTATTATTTGTAGCTTTCGGCGGTTCTAATGGAAGACAGGACTGTAATCTTTCATCTCGTATTGCGTTAGGATTTTCGTTTCTTTGGAAAAAGCATTTATAAGCAGCCCATAGATAACTATAACGCCTAAGACGCTATTTGTGCCCGCCTTATGTTGGCTACCTATTGTTGTAAGTCGTTTTTCAAAGAAATTCCGTTATAAAATGAATACTAGGTAAGGTACATATACACTTGTATAGCTCATAGACCTGTTATAGTTATTGTTTAGAACGTTACTTTACTTTTAACAAACAGATGTATCGTTGATAAACTAAGAAACACTAAATGCCTAGGTAGCAGAATTCCATAACTTCATATACTGCGTGAACATCAATCCTGATGTTAAGTTTCTCGCTGTTCCCATTTCTACTACTACTCATTACCTTCGTCTTTCGTCGATTTACTCTCAATCCATATTGTGTACTCATTAGACTGTTCATTACGTTCAGCAGATCATGTAATTCTTCTTCACTTTCACTGAGGATAGCAAAGTCATCAGCGAATCGTATCATTGATATCGTTTCACCTCGAATTTTAATTCGACTCCTGAACGTTTCTTTTATTGCCATCATTGCTTCCTCGATGTGCAGACTGAACAGCAGGGGCGAAAGGCTACATCCTTGTCTAACACCCCTTTAGTACGAGCACTTCGATCTTGGTTGTCCACTCTTATTATTCTCTCTTAGCTGTTGTACATATTGTGTATGACCTGTCTCTCCCTATAGCTTACCCCCACTTTTCTCAAAATTTCGAACATCGTGCACCATTTTACATTGTCGAACGCTTTTTCCATGTACAAAAATCCCATGAAAGAGTCTTGATTTTTCTTTAGTCTTGCTTCTGTTATTAACTGCAAAGTCAGAATTGCCTCTCTCGTGCATTTACCTTTCCTGAAACGAAACTGATCGTCATCTAGCCAATCCTCAATTTCCTTTTACATTCTTCTGTATATTATTCTCGTAAGCAGCTAGGATGCAGGAGCCGTTAAGCTGACTGAGCGATAATTCTCGCACTTGTCAGCCCTTCCCGTCTTAGGAATTGCATTTCCGAAATTCAGATGGTACGTCATACATTCTACACACCAAAGTGTATAGTCGTTTTGATGCCACTTCCCCCAGTGATTTTAGAAATTCTGATGAAATCTTATCTATCCCTTCTGCCTTATTTGATCTTAAGTCCTCCATAGCTCTCTTAAATTCTGATTCCAATATTGGATCGCCTATCTCTTTTAAATCGACTCCTTTTTCTTCTTCTATCACATCAGACAAATCTTCCCCCTCATAGAGGCTTTCGATGTATTCTTTCCACCTATCCGCGCTCTTCTCTGCATTCAACAGTGGAATTCCTCTTGTTATCACCCTTGCTTTTAATGCCACCGAAGGTTATTTTGACTTTCCTGTATGCTGAGTCTGTCCTTCCAACAATCATTTCTTTTTCGATGTCTTCACATTTTTCCTGCAGCCATTTCGTCTAAGCTTCCCTGCACTTCCCATTTATTTCATTCCTCAGCGACTTGCATTTCTCTATTCCTGATTCCCCGGAACATTTTTGTGCTTTCTCCTTTCATCGATCAACTTAAGTATTTCTTTTGTTACACATGGTTTCTATGCAGTTACCTTGTTTGTACCTATGTTTTCCTTGCCAGCTTCTGTGATGGCCCTTTCTAGGGATGTCCATTCTTCTTCACCTGTACTGCCTACTGAGCTATTCCTTATTGCTATATCTATAGCGTTAGAGAACTTCAACGGTATCTCATCATTCCTTAGTACTTCCATATCCCACTTCTTTGCGTATTGATTCTTCCTGACTAATGTCTTAAATTTCAGCGCTACAGTCTGGAACCGCGCGACCGCTACGGTCGCAGGTTCGAATCCTGCCTCGGGCATGGATGTCCTTAGGTTAGTTAGGTTTAAGTAGTTCTAAGTTCTAGGGGACTTATGACCGCAGCAGTTGAGTTCCATAGTGCTCAGAGCCATTTGAACCATTTGTCTTAAATTTCAGCCTACTCTTCATCACTACTATATTATGAGCTGAGTTTGTCTGCTGCTCCCAGCCTTTTCCAAGTATACATCCTCCTCTTGTGATTCTTGAATAGAGTATTCGCTATTACTAGCTGAAACTTGTTACAGAACTCAATTAGTCGTTCTCCTCTTTCATTCCTTGTCCCAAGCCCATATTCTCCTGTAACCTATTCTTCTACTCCTTCCCCTACGTCTGCATTCCAGTCTCCCATGACTATTAAATTTTCGCAGTATTACCCCTTCAATATCCTCCTCTATCTCTTCATCTTCAGCTTGCGAAGTCGGCAGGTGTACCTGAACTATCGTTGTCGGTGTTGGTTTGCTGTCGAGTCTGATTAGAACAACCCTATCACTTAACTGTTCACAGTAACACACTCTCTGCCCTACCTTCCTATTCATAACGAATCCTGATCCAGTTATACCATCTCTTATCTCTTCATCTTCAGCTTGCGAAGTCGGCAGGTGTACCTGAACTATCGTTGTCGGTGTTGGTTTGCTGTCGAGTCTGATTAGAACAACCCTATCACTTAACTGTTCACAGTAACACACTCTCTGCCCTACCTTCCTATTCATAACGAATCCTGATCCAGTTATACCATTTTCGGCTGCTGTTTATATTACCTTATACGCATCTGACCAGAAATACTTGTCTTCTTTCCACTTCACTTCACTTCACTGACCCCTACTGTATCTAGATTGAGCCTTTGCATTTCCCTTTTCAGATTATCATACTATTATCTAGTTTCCCTACCACGTTCAAGCTTCTGACATTCCACGGCCCGAATCGTAGAACGTTATCTTTCCGTTAATTATTCAATCTTTTTCTCATGGTAACCTCCCTCTTGGCAGTCCCGTCCCAGAGACCCGAATGGGGGACTACTCCGGACTCTTTTTCCAATGGAGAGATCATCATGACACTTCTTCAGTTACAGACCATATATCCTGTGGATACACGTTACGTGTCTTTAATGCAGTGGTTTCCATTGCCTTTTGCATCCTCATGCCGTTGATCATTGCTGATTCTTCCGGTCTTAAGGGCAGTTTCCCACCCCTAGGACAAGAGAGTGCCCTGAACATCTGTCCGCTCCTCCGCCCTCTTCGTCAAGGCCGTTAGCAGTATGAATGTGGCTTCTTATGCCGGAAGACTTAGGCCGCAAATGCTGATTATTAATCAAAATTTAACCAGCGGTGGGATTCTAACCTCGGACCGAAGACTATGAATCAAAGACACTACCCCAGTCCACGGGTACAAAACCTGCTTACTGTATTCGTCGGTTGGTTTACCCTTTACGACTTTTACCTCCCAAACCTCCCTCCAATACTAAATTCGTAATCCCTTGATGTCTCAGAATGTGCCCTATCAACCGATCACTTCTTCTAGTCAGGCTGTGCCGCAAAATTCTTCTCTCATCAATTCTATTTACCACTTCCTCATTAGTTATGCGATCTACCCATCTAATCTTCGGCATTTTTCTGTAGCACCACATTTCAAAAGCTTTTATTCTCTTCTTGTCTAAACTGTTCATCGTCCACGTTTCACTTCCATACATGGCTACGCTCCCAGTACCTTCACAAAAAGACTTCGTAACACTTAAATCTATATTCGATGTTAACAAAGTTCTCTTCTTCAGATTACGTTTTTCTTGCCATTGCCAGTCTAAACTTTATATCCTCTCTAGGTTGGCCATCACCGATGATTTTGCTGCCTAAATAGCAGAACTCACCTACTACTTTCAGTGACTCGTTTCCTAATATAAACATGAATAAATTAGTATGTTATATTAAGAGACAATAGTAACATTAATATGAGACACGGTCCAAGTGATTGACATTTTTTCTTTTGCTCATTGCATTGTATTACAACAGTCTTAACTTGGATTCATATTACTTGCTACAAACACGTACCACTTTTGAATAAGAACGTCTTGACAAAGCTCATTCACGAATCCATGTAACTTCCGTTTAACATGTATACCAGAGCAGCCGATCGGTGATAGTCGCAGACGCTTTTGAGTTGTTAGCACTGGAAGACAAACAGTAAAATGTTCTGCTCTCGCATCTGTTAACCTTGCTGTGGCCACGCTAAATACCACTCAGTCCCTGACGTAAGCGGCAAACTTTACTCAGCTCACAGCCGGATTCACCAGGGTTCATTAAAATCAAGCGTATCTTAAAATACTGCTGTGTCTGTAAATGCTTTTGTTTGTTACTGAGCAAGAAAAATACACTCCTAAGAACCTTTTAACGTTAGTTGACGTTTTTGGTACCGGCTAGAAGCCGGTTGCTTGATGCATATTAATACGTAAGTTGGAACTTAAATAGTGGCAACTATTTATTCACAACCGAATCAAAAGAGTTACATGTTTGCATCTGTTACTGTCCTTCAAAGTAGTCACCAGCGTTGTGTAGAATCCGTTGCCAGCGATGTGGAAGGCGTAGTATAGTGTTAGCAGAGCCTGTTCTGTTGTGATGCAAATAGAGCGGTCTACTGCCTGTCGAATCTCTGGAACAGTTCTGAAGCGAATGCCACGAAGTGGTTCCTTCATCTTCGGAATCAAATCAAAGTCACAAGGACTTGAGTTCAGGGAGTATGGTGGATGGTACAGTACTTCCCAGTCCCATCGACCGAACACAGCAGCCACAGCCTGCGCTGTATGCGCCCGCGCATTGTCGTGGAAAATGATGGGTGGGTAGCGCAGAAAGTGTCGCCGCTTCTTTCGCAAAGCTGGTCGCAGGTGATGCTCCAAAAACGAACAGTACTACTGTGCATTGACGGTCTGCCATGGAGGAACGTAATGCGTTGGGATAACACCATCACAGTCGTACACAAGAATCGCCACAACTTTAGACCGCTCCATTCGCACCATCAACAGAACGGTCCTTGCTAACGGTATACTATGCCTTCCACATCGCTGGCAACGGGCTTTACACATCACTGGTGACTACTTTGAAGGAAAGTAACAGATGCAAACATGTAACTCTTTTGTATCGGTTATGAATAAATAGTACCACTATTTGAGTTCCAACACTCATATAACATATAATTGAGAGCCGCTGGCCGCAATTTGACGACAACTGATCTGCACCCTATGATCGAAAGTATCCGAGCACTCCTATGTCACGAGGGCGAACCGAACACTATTAAGTGGGTATTGTGCTGTAAGGTATAGTGATACTGCAGCTGGCCCCGTGGATATCGTCGGAGACCACCTACAACTGTGACACATCTCTGCTAACATTTCTCATCAGCATTCATAAACTGGCTACTGGCACAAATCCGCCATCTGTTCTACTACCCGCACAGACTGTCGCGGAGGGTTGGTTTATCCTATGGCCTTTGCCGTGGCACTTTCTTCACTCTGCCTTTGAAACCTCTACTCTTCAGTCGCTTTCTGTCCACTATCTCATCGATGGGACCGTATTAGTAGGTTACAGCAACCAGAACGAAACTCCTCCCGAACAGGTCATGAAGGTAAAACGTTACCGACCGGCTGCGGTGTCACCCTCATACAATAGGCGTCGCCGGATGCGGACATGGAGCAGCATGTGGTCAGCACACCGCTCTCCCGTACGTATGTCAATTTCCGAGACCGGAGCCGCTACTTCTCAATCAAGTATCTCCTCAGTTTGCCTCACAAGGGCTGAGTGCACCCCGCTTGCCAACACCGCTCTGCAGACCGGATGGTCATCCACCCAAGTGCTCGTCCAGCCCAACAGCGCTTAATTACGTTGATCTGACGGGAACCGGTGTTACCACTGCGGCAAGGCCGTTGGCAATAGAAACCAGACATACAGGCAAATCACAGACCAACATCCTGTGACTCCTCGGTTAGCATATTAATTCTTTTCGCACAGGTAGAACTTACTGTGTTGGTCACCACGCTAGTGCTCACGTGGAGGAGCTCCACGTCTTTTCTTGCGTTGCCAGTTGAGATGCAGCAACAGCATAAACGGTCGATCAAGAGAGTCCAGTGACATCGAACGTGGACTAGTCATTAGATGTCACCTGAGTAACAAATCCGCCAAGGACATTTCAACCCTTCAAAAATTGCCCAAGTTGAATGTTAGCAAACATCAAGTACTGACGACTCTGCCCTCGCGTCAATCATGTTTCCATGTTCCACGTGCATTAAAGTACGACAAGAATCTTCGTCATTCATATTATCCAAACGAACCACTTCATATAACAATTCGTATCCTACTGATGTCTAAATTCGGACAAGAGTGCAGAAGATTTTTATTTAAAAGCAAACAGAGAAGAATGTATCTGTTTCTACATAAATGAAGTTTCTATTGTAAGTGTCAGCACTCTTTATCAGCAATTGCCTACTCCCTCCATGGAATTCTAGATGCTGCACCGTTCTTCCAAATCTCTTACTGAAATTTACGTGTATCAGCTTAAAGCCGTATACACTACTGGCCTTTAAAATTGCTATACCACGAAGTTGTGCTACAGACGCGAAACTGCGAAATTTAACCGATAGGAAGAAGATGCTGTGATACGCAAATGATTGGCTTTTCAGAGCATTCACACAAGGTTGGAGCCGGTGGCGACACCTACAACGCGCTGACATGAAGAAAGTATCCAAGCGATTTCTCATACACAAACAGCAGTTGACCGGCGTTGCCTGGTGAAACGTTGTTGTGATCCCTCGTGTAAGGGGGATAAATGCGTACCATCACGTTTCCGACTTTGATAAAGGTCGGATTGTAGCCTATCGCGATTGCGGTTTATCGTATCGTGACATTGCTGTTCGCGTTAGTCGAGATCCAATGACTGTTAGCAAAATATGGAATCGGTGGGTTCAGGAGGATAATACGGAACGCCGTGCTGGATCCCGACGGCCTCGTGTCACTAGCAGTCGAGATGAGAGGCATTTTATCCGCATGGCTGTAACGGATCGTGCAGCCACGTCTCGATCCCTGAGTCAACAAATGGGGACGTTTGCAAGACAACAACCATCTGCACGAACAGTTCGACGACGTTTGCAGCAGCATAGACTATCAGCTCGGAGACCATGGCTGCGGTTACCCTTGACGCAGCATCACAGACAGGAGCGGCTGCGATGGTGTACTCAACGACGAACCTGGGTGCCCGAATGGCAAAACGTCATTTTTTCGGATGAATCCAGGTTCTTTTTACAGCATCATGATGGTTACACGTCTCGGTCACCTCTTGTTCGCATTGACGGCACTTTGAACAGTGGACGTTACATTTCAGAAGTGTTACGACTCGTGTCTCTACCCTTCATTCGATCCCTGCGAAACCCTACATTTCAGTAGGATAATGCACGACCGCATGTTGCAGGTCCTCTACGGGCCTTTCTGGATACAGAAAATGTTCGACTGCTGCCCTGGCCAGCACATTCTCCAGATCTCTCATCAACTAAAAACGTCTGGTCAATGGTGGCCGAGCAACTGGCTCGTCACAATACGCCAGTCACTACTCTTGATGAACTGTGGTATCGTGTTGAAGCTGCATGGGCAGCTGTACCTGTACACGCCATCCAAGGTCTGTTTGACAATGCCCTGGCGTATCAAGGCCGTTATTACGGCCAGAGGTGGTTGCTCTGGAGCTGATTTCTCAGGATCTATGCACCTAAATTGTGTGAAAATGTAATCACATGTCTGTTGTACTATAATATATTTGTCCAATGAATATCCGTTTATCATTTTCATTTCTTCTTGGTGTAGCAATATTAATGGCCGGTAGTGTATTAAACAACCCTCCACGTCAACGACGACTGATGTTAAATGGGAATTACAACAAATGTTAAGTAGTTAGCACACATGTAGAATCGTCGGAAATGGTAGACAAACAGGCCTCTACGTAGAATTAGTGGAAGCAACGTAAAACTGGGCAGCAAAAACTCACTCAATCTCTCTCTCTCTCTCTCTCTCTCTCTCTCTCTCTCTCTCTCTCTCTCTCCAGGGCATTTTCAGAGTACTGTTTTAGCTTTTTCTTGCACCCTTATTACATTTGTTCTCTCAGACTGGGCTCCTTTCCGCTAGTCAAGCCGAATTATTCCGGTTTTCTTTGGTTTCTCAGCCAGGTCAACTGTGCAGTCGCAAAGTTGTCTGCCTAAACGTTTTTGTATCGGGTATATCCGGCTGTGATATCCCTGCTTCCTTCAGGTCTTATTACTGCACCAATTCGTTTTGTTGTTTCAGTTTTAACTTTACTCCGACTTACATGGACTTCCAAAGCTTGTGTAATTAACCTGGTTGGTTCCATGCCCTTGAACTGCCCACTAAAATTATCGTATGATTTTATGCAATTTAATGTCGGCATGCTTAGCAATTTCTTTTTGTGCTCTTTGTCTGTTTATTCTTTTTTCAGTATAATGTGGACCTAATGTTTTCTTGACTACTTTTGTTCTCTCTTTATTATCATTCTCTCAGTTTACAGTAATCATTTCAGACCCATGAACATACCTTGCTTTGATGATTGCGTCTTAATGTCTGTTTTGAGTATTTTGAGACGCGTTTTTTTTTATATCTCTCTTTTGCAAATCTGAAGGTTTCTATCCATTTTGTGACAAACGAATGGCTTTGCCTGGGTGTTAAAAGTTTGAGAAACTGTCTCGATTTTGCTCGATTCCGTTTTTAAAATTCTGGGTGCCAGGTCGTTGCTAGACTCTTTCCTTCCAAATTATAGCTCGATAGCTACTACTTCCGCTGTTTCTGCAAGAACTTCCATTGGTTTCTGTTCTGTTGAATGCCCTGACTTGAACTTCTATTGGTTTCAGTACTGTTAAATGCCCTGACAGAATATACAGGTGCTTCACACTGATGTACTAACCCGAGGGTATTCTTTGAGAAAAATTAATATATTTTTCCTTATTTATTTTTCCCCAAGGAATACGTAGTAGGTTAATCCATAATAATGTAACACCCACGAAATGTGTTACCAATTGTTTCGTTCACAATTTACGACGGACATTAGATACTCGCTGGGATCTCTACAGCAGTACCAGCAGAGCTTGGAAAGACAAATGAGTTACGAAATGACGTGTAATTCACGATACTGCCGCTAGGAGACTAGTAAGCAACAATGGCTGACAATGGAAGACTGACGACACAGCAACGATCGTCAATTGTGTTACTTTTTCATGAACCGAAAAGCCTTGTTGTGACTCAGAGGCGTTTTCGACAACAGTTTAACACACGACGGGCCCCTTGCAAGAAGACCATCCACAGGTTGTACGGTAAATTTGTACAGGAAGGAACAGTATTGGAAGTGAAGCGACGTCGGCCTAAGCCTGTTTGTTCGTCGGAGAATATTGAAGCGGTACGAGTTGCTGTACAGAGAAGTCCCGGGAAATCGTGTAGAAAGGCAGCAGTGCAACTGGGAATATCCAGACGCTCCGTTCAACGCATTCTTAAAAGTGACCTCCATATGTATCCACACAAGATGACCTGTGCGCAGAAGCTCACTGAAGAACACAAGCAGCAGAGAATACTGTTTGCTCAGTGGGCGGAGGATAGGGAAGAAACTCTCAGCAACGTTTGGTTTTCAGACGATGTGCATTTTCATTTAGACGGTGTGATTAACAAACAAATTGTACGCTTTTGGGCCACGGAAAACCCACAAGTGATTCATGAACGACAACATTATGCTCCGAGGATTACAGCGTGGGCAGCAATTTTCAGTCACGGACTTATTGGACCCTTTTTCTTTGAAGAAACTGAACAGCGAACGTTATTTGACCATGCTTCGCAATAGCTTAATTCCACAGCTTCTTGCTACTGCCTTGCCCTTCAACACGCAGTGGTTAATGCAAGATGGAGCAAGGCCACATACTGCAAACACTGTGTTGAAGTTTTTACACGAGCATTTCGACATGCGGATCATTTCACTCAGGTTTCCAGGTCGCTTCAATGACGGACGAAATTGGCCCTCCAATAGTCCAGACCTCAATCCATGTGACTTTTTCCTTTGGGGGTGCCTAAAGGAAAAACTTTTCCCGAAACGTCCACGTGATTAATGGAGCTCAGAACACTTATTCTTCAAGGTTGCAGTGAAATTACGGAAGACATGTGCCGTAGAGTAATCACTAACTTTAGTGTTCATTTGAAGGAAGTTAGGAAACGAAATGGTGGACATATTGAGCATGTGCTGAGTTAGAACAAATCTCCATGGACGGCTCTTCATTGTAGTATATGTTCCATTCAGATTGTATTGACAATAAAGTTTACATTCAAAAACAAAATGGTAACATATTTCGTGCGCCACCCTGTCTTATTATTATTATTAATATTCTTTCTTTCTTTTCTCAGACGTTATGTCTGGTCAAAAACGGAAAGTGACGCGGACCTTGATCAAGCGTGACTTCCTTTTAACTGTACAGTATATGTTATATTGCATTTAGGAACTTTTGGGTAATTGAACATGTATCAATAATCACGGATTTCTGTAGTTGTATATATAAGTTTGGATGTAGCTGTATTGCATTGATGTACTGGTGGATATTGTGTGGTATGACTCCTGTAGTTGATAGTATAATTGGTATAATGTCAACTTTATCCTGATGCCACATGTCCTTGACTTCCTCAGCCAGTTGGATGTATTTTTCAATTTTTTCTCCTGTTTTCTTTTGTATATTTGTTGTATTGGGTATAGATATTTCGATTAGTTGTGTTAATTTCTTCTTTTTATTGGTGAGTATAATGTCAGGTTTGTTATTTGGTGTAGTTTTATCTGTTATAATTTGTATTCATCATTCTCCAGTACATTTTGTGGTGCATACTTGTATGTGGGAACGTGTTGTTTTATAAGTTTATGTTGTAAGGCAAGCTGTGGATGTATTATTTTTGCTACATTGTCATGTCTTCTGGGATATTCTGTATTTGCTAGTATTGTACACCCGCTTGTGATGTGATCTACTGTTTCTATTTGTTGTTTGCAAAGTCTGCATTTATCTGTTGTGGTATTGGGATCTTTAATAATACGCTTGCTGTAATATCTGGTGTTTATTGTTTGATCGTGTATTGCAATCATGAATCCTTCCGTCTCACTGTATATATTGCCTTTTCTTAGCCATGTGTTGGATGCGTCTTGATCGATGTGTGGCTGTGTTAGATGATACGGATGCTTGCCATATAGTGTTTTCTTTTTCCAGTTTACTTTCTTCGTATCTGTTGATGTTATGTGATCTAAAGGGTTGTAGAAGTGGTTATGAAATTGCAGTGGTGTAGCCGATGTATTTATATGAGTGATTGCTTTGTGTATTTTGCTAGTTTCTGCTCATTCTAGAAAGAATTTTCTTAAATTGTCTACCTGTCCATAATGCAGGTTTTTTATGTCGATAGATCCCCTTCCTCCAAGCCGGCCGCGGTGGTCTAGCGGTTCTGGCGCTGCAGTCCGGAACCGCGGGACTGCTACGGTCGCAGGTTCGAATCCTGCCTCGGGCATGGGTGTGTGTGATGTCCTTAGGTTAGTTAGGTTTAAGTAGTTCTAAGTTCTAGGGGACTTATGACCTAAGATGTTGAATCCCATAGTGCTCAGAGCCTCCCCTTCCTCTTTCCTTTCTGCTTAATGTGAATCTTTCAGTTGTTGAATGTATGTGATGTATTCTATATTTGTGGCATTGTGATCGTGTAAGTGTATTGAGTGTTTCTAGGTCTGTGTTACTCCATTTCACTGCTCCAAATGAGTAGGTCAATATTGGTATAGCATAAGTATTTATAGCTTTTGTCTTGTTTCTTGCTGTCAATTCTGTTTTCAGTATTTTTGTTAGTCTTTGTCTGTATTTTTCTTTTAGTTCTTCTTTAATATTTGTATTATCTATTCCTATTTTTTGTCTGTATCCTAGATATTTATAGACATCTGTTTTTTCCATTGCTTCTATGCAGTCGCTGTGGTTATCCAATATGTAATCTCCCTGTTTAGTGTGTTTTCCCTTGACTATGCTATTTTTCTTACATTTGTCTGTTCCAAACGCCATATTTATACCATTGCTGAATACTTCTGTTATCTTTAGTAGTTGGTTGATATGTTGATTTGTTGCTGCCGGTAGTTTTAGATCATCCATGTATAGCAAATGTGTGATTTTGTGTGGGTATGTTCCAGTAATATTGTATCCATAATTTGTATTATTTAGCATGTTGGATAGTGGGTTCAGAGCAAGGCAGAACCAGAAAGGACTTAATGAGTCTCCTTGGTATATTCCACGGTTAATCTGTATTGGCTGTGATGTGATATTATTTGAATTTGTTTGGTTATTAAGTGTGGTTTTCCAATTTTTCATTACTATGTTTAGGAACTGTATCAATTTAGGATCTACTTTGTATATTTCCAATATTTGTAGTAACCATGAGTGGGGTACACTATCAAATGGTTTTTGGTAATCAATGTATGCGCAGTGTAGCGACCTTTGTTTAGTTTTAGCTTGATATGTCACCTCTGCATCTATTATCAGTTGCTCTTTACATCCTCGTGCTCCTTTGCAGCAGCCTTTTTGTTCTTCATTTATAATTTTGTTCTGTGTTGTATGTGTCATTAATTTCTGTGTAATGATTGAAGTTAATATTTTGTATATTGTTGGTAGGCATGTTATAGGGCGATATTTTGCCGGGTTTTCTGTGTCTGCTTGATCTTTAGGTTTCAGATAAGTTATTCCATGTGTAAGTGTATCAGGGAATGTGTATGGGTCTGCAATGTAACTGTTAAATAACTTAGTTAGATGTGAATGTGTTGTGAACTTCTTTAGCCAGAAATTTGCTATTTTATCTTTTCCAGGGGCTTTCCAATTGTGAGTAGAATTAATTGCTTGGGTGACTTCATGTTGCAAAATTATCACTTCAGGCATTTGTGGTATCATCTTGTATGTATCTGTTTCTGTTTGTATCCACCGTGGATGCATGTTATGTTGTTCCGGGTTTGACCATATGTTGCTCCAGAAGTGTTCCATGTCTGTTATGTTTGGTGGATTGTCTATTTTAATGTGTGTGTTATCTATTGTCTGGTAAAATTTCTTTTGGTTTGTGTTGAATGTTTGGTTTTGTTTCCTTCTATTTTCACTTCTTTTGTATCTTCTAAGTCGTTTGGCCAATGCTTGTAATTTCTGCTTCTTTTCATCTAATTGCTCTATCGCTTCTTGTTGTGAGATTTTAGCTAACCTTTTTCGTTTTTTTGTCTGATATTTCATTTCTTATAAATTGTGTTCGCTGTCCGATGTCTTTTCTCAGTTTTTCTATTCTGATCTGTAGCCTGTGTTGCCATGCTGGTTTTGTGGGTTTCTTCTGTGTGTTGGTTGGTTCTGATCTCTGCCTAGTGTGTATATTTAGTGTAGTGAGTGCTCCTATATAAACCAGTAGTTGTAACTCTTCCATAGTTGTGTTTTCATTTATTTTGTTGAGTATGATTGTGTTGATAATTTTTATCGTTGTTTCGACTTGTGGGTTATTTGGCGGTCTATGCAAGAATGGTCTAATGTCTGTATTTGTGTCTTTGTATTCTATATATGTCAGCTGAAATTTTTCTTCTATATCTAACATGTGTGTTACTTCGAGTTCTGTTTGTGCTTGTTCTGGTGGCTGTCTTAAGATTTGTTTTCCTCTGAATGTTTAATTGATGCGTGTTGTTCTTCGTTTGTTTGCTCTGGGATGTTTGAGTCCATTACTGGATTTTCTCTTTCTTCTGATTGCACATTATTTTGTTCCAGTATTTGTTGTACTTGTTGTTTGATGTTTTCTAATTCTGACTGGGGTATCCTGTTATTTTTGATTATTACACGGATCTGATCAGCTAGTCGTTGTTCTGTTAACAATTTTAATTCTGGGTATCTGATAATAAATGTTGTGTATACTTGTGATCTGTATCCAGTTGTGTTGGTTCCTAGGTTTGTTACTTGGTAATAATAGAACATGAGGTGTCGATTAACTTCATCTGACCATCTCATCCTCTGTCTTCGTTTTCCTTCTAGGGTGGTTGCAGGAAGCATATCCTGCAAAACACCTCTATTTGGATTTAAATCATTTTCCAGTTGGCTAGCAGTATCGTTACCATTGTGGGCGGGCATAGGGTTCAAACGTCGTCCCCGACCATGACGGCGCTTGTCCGAGGCTTCTTTAGTTCCGTCCTGAACCAACTAATCATACTAAAAGGGGGGTTAGCCCTATTAGTGATCTGTTCTTTTCGTCACCTTTTACGACTGGCAGAACATACCGGAGGCCTATTCTTTTCCCGGGCCTCCACGGGGTTTATTATTATTATTATTTTCGATCGTTACCTTTTAAGAGAGCGATTGAACTTGAGTAATCACGATGTTTTCTTTCCTCTTTTGTTCTTCCCAAATTTTCTTCATATACGTGCTGTATTCTCTCTTGCACTCTTCCGACCTTGTATCTCCTTTTATTTTCTCCGTGTGTTTTTGTTTAAGTGTACGTTTATTTGTGACATTTCTGAACTCTTCTCAACCGTTTATGTTGTCTTGTGTGATTCTCAGTTCTTTAATGTCTTCTTCTGTATCAGAAATCCATTTAGTCTTGTTTTTCACAGTGCTTGCTGTCTCAAAGACTTGCCATGTGAGACTGTTCTTGATCATCCTCCTGACATGTCCATTAAATTTCATCCCACTGATGTCGGTCGCAGTGTAATATATGAAATTGTGCCGTCACAAGAAGTCACTATGCCGCGGCAGTTTCAAATGGCGCGCGAACGGAGATGCGGCCGCAGTGAAGCTCCACGAGGGAGAGTGCAGCGACACCATCACCGGCACGAGTCGGCAATACGAGGCCAGCTGGACACACCGGGCAGAACTGGGAGTACGACCGAGCGAGTGGTGAGAGGGAACGCTGGAGTAACACCGAGCAGCCGGACAGGGAGGATTTGATTGGACGCCTGGGAAGCCGTTGTCTACCAGGAAGCGTGCTGACCGCACACTGGAACTACAGTATACCCCGTGCTTGTTCCCTATAGAGCAGTCTGCTCCTGGTGATTGCTGGAATGTGAAAGTGTCTTGAGCAGTGGGACAGTGTTGTCGTACAGCACTTCCTCATTACTGGTGCAAGATGTTGTTAACTCCGTCCTTATACGACCGTTATGGCGCTTTTGGGAAAGAGTAAATAGCGTCATTGGTGTGTACATAGTTCTCAGTTTGTGTAAGGTTGTTTATTTATTGACGGCCTGGGTGGTCGAGCGGTTCTAGGCGCTACAGTCTGGAACCGCGCGACCGCTACGGTCGCAGGTTCGAATCCTGCCTCGGGCATGGATGGGTGTGATGTCCTTACGTTAGTTAGGTTTAAGTAGTTCTAAGTTCTACGGGACTGATGACCTCAGATGTTAAGTCCCATATTGCTCAGAGCCATTTGAACCATTTGCTTATTTATTACTGCCACCGATTTTAAAATCTTGTATTGTAATCATTTCAGGCAGTTGTGCACTATTACTAAGCGAACCACTGTGTACCTTTTGCCAGGTGATGTAAACGTGACCAAGTAAAGCAAACCTTTTGCATATTCTAGTCCTTTCTATTGTTCTTGTAATTCTTTTTGCAATGAGTAAGTTATGAACCTTGCCTATTTTTGTTTATGTGGTTTCCATAATGCAGGTTTTCTGTACAAAACCTAAAGTATGTGGAAACATTCTCTCATCCTCTTGTAAGTCTGAACTGTAGCGATATTCCAGAACGACGTTTTCACTCTGCGGCGGAGTGTGCGCTGAATTGAAACTTGCTGGCAGTTTAAAACTGTGTGCTGGACCGAGACTCGAACTCGGGACCTTTCCCTTTCGCGGGGAAGTGCTCTACCAACATTTTTTTTTCTACATCTTGCACCGGATGGGAAACAAAAACTGCGAAGACCTTTTCGCACTGGGGACAAAAAGAGGAAATGGGGCAAATACTGCTACAGAGTGTGAGGGTTCACAACGAAACTCTCCATCTGCTGTATCATCCAGGTATGACTTCTCGTAATGATGAAAGTAGATCCCACGTTGTACCGTGTAGTGTTCTATCATCGTCTTGTAATTTTAACTTCTCTTACCCGTGATGTTCCAGCTACATGGAGGGTCGTGGAACGCACTCCACAAAAAATTGGAAAAATATTGTCGATACTTTGGGTTACGGAGGACCCTGCAATGTCGTTCCTGCAAATAGTTCCAAAAGTCTAAAGTGTCCTTAGTGCCGTCTTGAAACAAATAATGCACTGCATGTCCACGAAGCCACGTCATTGCATTAGCTTTAGTGCGTGGATAATACGTGTCATCCGGGAATAAGATATTCTTGGGGTCGATATGATTCGGCGTTACCCGAAGGAAGTATGCTGACATTTGCATCACTAAGTGCCACACTGCCGTAAACTCACCACAGCTAAGACGGTGTTCATCGTCGTCTTGAACGCCATAGCTCGTGCACGTGGGTGAGTCTACCATGTGGATCGCATGTAGCCTTGATCTGGTCACCTGCTTACCGTTGACAGTGATACACCACATCGCCGTGACGTCAGTGTCCAGTGTTACGTGGTGAATTGTCCTCCACACTACTCGCCAGTTGACGTTCGGGTGCTTCCTCTCCACGACGTTGTCGGGTCGTCCACGTTGCAGGACCCTATAAACCGTCTTTGCCGTCGCCAGTTGAGTCACTGGTAAGGCAACTCGAACGTAACTGAGTTCGAGGTAAAAGACACCGATGTAGAAGAGCGAGGAAGGGACGTGGTGTATCGGCACAGGTGGCAACAGGGAGGGCGGTGCTAGGTCACCTATTAACAAACTGGTCAGACTGTCCGGACGGCGGTGCCATAGTTTGACTAATGTGCTCACAAATAGGGCGACCGCTCTGTCATGAACGTGATAAAGGCCAAGCCCTCCCCGATCCGGGGGAAGGGTGAGAGTTTCATATTTGATCTTGAAAAGCATTCACGAAGGACCCAAAAGCCGCAAGTATACGACGAGCTAACATCAACGGTATACGTAATATCTGGGCGATGTGCGGAATGCGTGACGCTAAATCTGTGTTAACATACTGGGTCCTTTGGACGATGTCCAGGGCTCGTAGGCGGTTGTTGGCAATTCCAGTCCGAACATTTCGTAAAAGCCGTCGAAAGTTGTGAGCAGCGGTCCGTCGTATATCGTCTGTAAAATCAATGCCGAGACATTTCAAACTATCTCTGAGCTGTAAGTGGGTGACACTGTTCTCAGACAATCCGACCCCGAAGTTCATCGCCACCGATTTTGCGACGTTGATACGACTACCAGTGGCCATGCCATATTTCGCTTATCCAGTTCAGTGCGCTAGCGGTGTCGTCACCGTTGCGGATGACAATCACCAGATCGTCAGCGTACGCTTTACATCGGAAAGTGTAACGTCATACCCGTTAGTTGTTGGCGCAGGCCGCAGAGGAGTGGTTCCATGGCCACAGCGTAAAGTAAAGTGGACAGAGGGCAGCCTTGGCGTATCGATCGAGAAATGGTGAGGGGCTGCGAAGGTCGGCCGTTGACGATCACCTTGGACGTCGCGCCACGGAGTAGTCGCATGACGACAGTGACGAATGGCTGTGGGTACCGCACATGTTGGAGGACCGCTTCCAAATAGTCGTGGCCCGCTCGGTCGAAAGCTTGACTAAAATCAATTGCCGCCAGTGCACCCTTCAGACGACATGCCCTCGCCAGTGAGATCAAGTCACGATATTCACTGAGTGCTGTTTGAATATTATTGTCGCCTCCTAATGACGTTTGATCGGGTGAGATAACATTTTGTAAGGTCTGGCGTATCCGCGCCGCCAACAGTCGAGAAAATATCTTAAAGTCGCAGTTCAATAGCGTCAACGGGCGGTAGTCCTGCAGTCGTGAGCCACCGGACGGTTTGTGAATAGGAATAATCATCCCTTCCACAAGGGCCGCAGGGAGCTGCACGTCCGAGGATAGTAGTTCGCGACAGATGTCCGTCCATCGGGAGGCTAATAAATATTGAAAAGTCCGGTAAAATTCCAAGCGGAGGCCATCAGGACCCGGAGACTTGTTGACAGCTCCTTTTCTAATGGCGTCGATCACTTCTTCTTCTGTAATTTCGTCCATCAAGGCCGCTTCCATTGCCGGGATGACGGTGCCGTAAATCGTCTGAGAGACGTCCTCTAGTGCTGTCGGATCAGGGTCTGAGCGGAATAGACTTGGGAATAATGATTGTAGAACGCTGTGTTTATGTCTTGTTGCGTGGTGAGGCGACGACCGTCCGTGTCGATGAAGCGGATCAGAGCTCGTTGGCGTCGTTTACGTTCACGAAGGACGTGGAACATTGACGGGCGTTCGCTCGGAATCCGATCCTGCGTCCTCCAGCGGATGACTACCCCCTCTAGGTGGCGTCGCATATGAGCGAGGATCTGAGCCTTAGCACGGTGGACCGCCGTTTGTCGTTCCGGAGACGGCGCCATAGCATTGCAGTCGCGCAGGACCCGGAAGTAAAAGTCGAGTGTATGTCTTCGCCAAGTAGCGTGGTCGCGACCGTAGGTTATCAACGTTCGCCTCAGTGCCGGTTTGGCGCAGTCCAACCACCAGCGGATCGTTGTGGGATATGCACGGAGGCGATTTTCACACGAATGCCACGTATCCTCAACGGCTTGGTGGCAATCCTGGTACGACAGGTGAGCGATGTTTAATTTCCACTGGCTGCGGCTTCTCCACACTTGTTGCCGCCGCAGGGTGACGGCACAAATGTAAGCTGAGTGGTCCGAGAATGCTGCAGGCCACAGTTCCGCATCCTGTGTTCCAGCGGCGAGAGAGCGTGAGACATAAATCCGATCGATACGACTGGAAGAGTGACTCGTGAAGTGCGTGAATCCCGGTCGGTGGCCTTGAAGATGTTCCCAAGTGTCCACCATCTGCAGGTCTCGAATTAGCGTCTCGAGTTCCGGGCACGGATTATGTCGTGGGAGTTGGTCTCTGGGTGCCAGTACGCAATTGTAGTCACCTCCAAACACCAGGTGGTCGTGGCGGCCTTGGAAGAACGGGGCGACGTCTTCCGCAAAGAATCGTGAACGCTCGCGACGTTTGTCCGTCCCGGAAGGTGCGTAGATATTGATAAGGCGGACACCCAGTACTGTGAGTGCCATTCCTCTTGCCCCAGGCAGAAACAGGATATCGTCCGCCACTATCCCTTCCCGAAGAAGTACAGCGACACCGTTGCCTGTTGGGGAAGCAGGGGAGCGCTGCCTGTTGGGGAAGCTCGGGAGACGCAAGCATCGTAACCGTTCATGCCTGGGAAGTCGTCGACGTACACTTCCTGGAGAAGGGCTATATCGATGGAAGCAGAGTTCAACATATCCTGAAGCAAGGCTAACTTAGCGCGCGTTCGTATAGTGTTGATGTTTATAGTTGCAGCGCGATAAGTTTGTGGTCTATCCTTAGCATCCATGTTGGCCATCAATACCCTTGTAAGGCTGTCTCGTCACTGTAACTGATGGCGGGAAAGGATCAACACTGGTGGGGTAAATTTCCCCCCCGTGTCGTCCGACACGATGGGCAAGGAGTGTTCCTCACAGTCCAGTCGTCCGCCCAGTCGCCATGAAATACCAACGGCTGTTGGTGGCTGTAAGTGGCTGCTGCGGCACTCGGCGCTGACTCCATCGGCTCTGCTGGCTGGGAATCGGCAGCGGCTGTCTGCTTGTGATACTGCTGTTCTGTGGGGTCGGAGGGGCTGAAGCCGTCACCACGGCGATCTGTTGAGTGTGATGTTACAGCGGCCTCTGTACCGCCGGTACCGTCGTCGGAATTTCCACAGTCCATGTCAGACGATCGCTGCAAACACTCGTCCGATGGAGCACGCCGCCGTCTCTAGTGTTTTCGCGGGGAACGCTGTTTACGGACGTGTGTTTCAGTATCTGAATGTGGGTGGATTTCTTCAGCTGCTCCGGTGTTTGGAAGAAAAGCCGCTGTCGGCACAACCCGTGGGTCAATGTCCATCCCGGCATCCACGCCTTCTTGCTAGGTCGGTCGGTGATTGTCTTCAGGTGGGGGCGCCGTTGTAGAGGCCGGATCCTGTACTGCAGAATCCATCATGGTCTCGCTATCGGGGGCGGCTATCGTACTAATGTGGTCAGCATCGGAAACGGTTGCTGCCCGTGTAACTTCGGCGTAATTGAGAGGAAGGGTCGTCACCGTAGAAGGAATTATAGATTCACCTGTCGGGATTTGAGTAAGCCGTCGTCGGAGACAATCCGACCGGACGTGCCCTTCTTGGCCACAACCAGAGCAAGTGCGTGGCTGACCGTCATACATAATGATCGCTCTACATCCGCCGATGACAAGATATGACGGAACATGTTTGGTCAGTTCAATTTTAATCTGTCGTACCTCGTTAAGAACGGGGTACGTTGTAAACGTGGTCCATTTTTCGGCCATATGGCTGATCATTCTGCCGTAGGGCTGGAAAGCCGCGGTGACTACGTCCGGTGGTACTTCGAAAGGGAGTTCGAAGACGCGTATCGTACGGAGGCCAAGCCCCGCGTGATCGATAGAGACTGCCCCAATATGGCCATCAGAATGTTTGAATTTAAGATCGTTCG
The DNA here is from genome assembly GCF_023864345.2 of Schistocerca serialis cubense. Lineage (NCBI taxonomy): Eukaryota > Metazoa > Arthropoda > Insecta > Orthoptera > Acrididae > Schistocerca > Schistocerca serialis. The sequence continues at coordinate 159,749,043 of NC_064644.1, forward strand.
CATGTGCGCGCACGATTCTGTTGCACACTTTGTCACTTACTAGCTTGACGTAGACAACACTGCTCGTAATAGAGAGATGGATACCAATTATGTCTCGCGGTTCAATTTTAACGTCGTCACATAGAAAACGTTCCACTTCAAAAGCTCGCGGTCGTGCATGATCGGGTTGAAAACTGATCTTGATGGTGGTTTGTCTGTATGAATGTGCCATGTCGCGTCGGTAGTGATGCACTCTAAACTAGCGACAACGCACTAGTAAACAACTACGGGCACTCGCGACCGCGCGGACGGGACGTAAACAAGACGTCCTCGCCGCAGCGCTGCCGAAAGCAGACTGCCAACTGAGCTACCTAAGCACGACTCACGCCCCGTCCTCACAGCTTTACTTCCGCCAGTATCTCGTCTCCTACCTTCCAAACTTTACAGAAGCTCTCCTGCGAACCTTGCAGAACTAGCACTCCTGAAAGAAAGGATATTGCGGAGACATGGCTTAGCCACAGCCTGGGGGATGTTTCCAGAATGAGGTTTTCACTCTGCAGCGGAGTGTGCGCTGAATTGAAACTTCCTGGCAGGTTAAAACTGTGTGCCGGACCGAGACTCGAACTCGGGACCTTTGCCTTAGTTCTGCAAGGTTCGCAGGAGAGCTTCTGTAAAGTTTGGAAGGTAGGAGACGAGGTACTGGTGGAAGTAAAGCTGTGACGACGGGACGTGAGTCGTGTTTGGATAGCTCAGTTGGTAGAGCACTTGCCCGCGAAAGGCAAAGGTCCCGAGTTCGTGTCTCGGTCCGGCATACAGTTTTAATCTGCCAGGAAGTTTCAATGTAGCGATATTCCTTACGCCTAATTATATTGCTAATGCCTTGTCGCTGTGTTATTTGGTACAAACTGTGGGCATGATTATTCAGAGCGAACTTCTTTTGTTCACACTTTTATACTAAGATTATATTTTGTGCTATGAACTATGTTCAGTCAATCCATTTTTAAATCAGGTATGTGTTTTTGTTCTCGTTCCGTGGTTTGCGCCGGTATAACTGAATTTTGTTATTTGTTTCTGTTATTAGATTAGTATCTTTTGTGGACCGTTACCTGGCTTTGGATTTTAATTAATTGTACTGGTTATTCATCTTACCTTCATGGAGAGGGCAGTAGTTCCTTACTGAATATCTGTTGTTGCTTAGCCGCATGTTGTTTGATTTTAACGCAGGGCTCTTGTAAGTTTTTTTTAAGACTGGTTGCAATATAAAATCTCTACAGTGTTCTTAAACAAAAGTTTTCAAGTTATTATCACTCATCGCTCAACAAAGCCCTACTACTTCCTGTTGCGTCGTGGAAACAGACGTAAAACAGAAGCTCTCAATCTCCCATTTGAAACGCAGACATTGACGACGGCGTCATTACCAGCGTTTATTAATGTTGGCGTATTCTGAACCAACTGCCTCTGTGTTGCTAATGGTGTATTTACATTCGGAATAACCAGTGAGTTTTAACAAGAATAACTTTAAAAGCTTGCTCTTCGTCCTTTTATAAACAAGCTACCGCTACCGTTCAAACTGCCATGCCCATGACACAGCTTTCGCGAGATTTAAGTCCAACTGATTAAATAAATTTTATATTTTCGTTCGTTCCAGCGACTGAAAAAATTAGAACGTTAAGCAGCGCGGATCACTAAATGAGACAAAGCGTATAATGGAGAAGCAAATCCTTTGAAATGCATTCGATTTTTAGGCGTTTCTCGTAATGACATTAATATTCGCTGTTACGCAGGACGTAGTATTAATGCAGTGCGATTTTTTTAAAACCATTGTCCACTCTTAGCCACTTGGCATATAAACATACAATTTCACTTAGCCTGTCCACACTGTTTGTATTTGACTTCGCGTCACGGAACACCCTTTTCTATATGTAATCTCTCTCTCTCTCTCTCTGTCTCTCTCTCTCTCTCTCTCTCTCTCTCTCTCTCTCTCCCTCCCTCCTCCCTCTCTCTCCCTCCTCCTTCCTTCCTCCCTCCCTCCCTCCCTCCCTCCCTCCCTCCCTCCCTCCCTCCCCCTTCCTCTCTCACCATCCCTCCCCCTCTGTGTGTGTGGGTGTGTTCTCTAATGTTCTATTAGCATACTGCAAACCTTGTCGAGTTCGGTTATAGAAACCTTTAACAGCCCATACTGTAATACTTTTCGGAATATTTTCTACAAGCATTGTCGCATGGATTCAATGTATTTAAATAGCGAAATCTCTATACCATCAGAAACTGCTGTAACGTGTAATTTTTTTATCGACGACCAGTTTTGGTGGGCGAAGGATACCATTAAATCAGATTAAACAGAAGATCCTTGGCATCAAGTACATAATCAGTATTAGTTGCAGCATCTGAAACTCATACATGTGTCCATTGTCTTACACAATTTTGAGTAGTCACTTAGCGCAAAATTTGAAAGTCCATTGGAATTGGCAACACTGTATGCGTAACAGTGCAATGGACCGTCAATGTATGGTTCAAATGTTTCAAATTGCTCTAGGCACTTTGAGACTTTACATCTGAGGTCATCAGTCCCCTAGACTTAGAACTACTTAAACCTAAGTAACCTAAGGACAACACCCACATCCATGCCCGAGGCAGGATTCGAACCTGCGGCCGCAGCAGCCGCGTGTTTCCGGACTGAAGCGCCTAGAACCGCTCCGCCGCCGCGGCCGAGGTCAATTTATGCACTTACTCGTTAATATAAAACGCTATAAGACTATGGATGCAGGCAGATGATGTAACTGTTGGCAGTTGTGTACTTGGCGCCAAACAACTTTACATAATGGTAGACCCACGAGAGTCGTGCACGCCGTTATAAAAGGAGCGGGGTAGTACTGTCAAGAAAGGAGGAGTAAGAATAGGCCCGTCAGCAGAGTTCGTTGACTTCGAACATGGACTAATCATTGGATACCACCTGAGTGACAAATGATCAGCAGCATTTCAGGTTGACTGATGGCAATGTGACTGTGAAGTGGAACCGCGAAGGTACAACCGCAGCTAAAGCAAGATCAGGCAGATCTCATATAGTGTCGGACAGCGACTGTCTAGCATTGCGGAACGTGGTTGCAGAAAGCCAGCGGAAGGAATCACTCGTGAGCTCCAAAGTGGTACCACCCGTCCAGCCAGCACAGTGACTGTGCTTCTGAGGTTAAAACGAAGGGACTAAAATGGTCGAGTATAAGCCACACATTTATGTAGTCAGTGATAAGCGACGCTTGGAGCGATGTAAAGAGCGAAGCCACTGGACAATGGATGACTCGAAACGAGTGATGCCTACTGTGTCCTGTAAAGGAACAGTTCAGAGAAGACAATCGTATCGCCGGCCGGAGTGGCCGAGCGGTTCTAGGCGCTACAGTCTGGAACTGCGCGACCGCTACGGTCGCAGGTTCGAATCCTGCCTCGGGCATGGATGTGTATGATGTCCTTAGGTTTGTTACGTTTAAGTATTTCTGAGGTCTAGGGGACTGATGACCTCAGAAGTTAAGTCGCATAGTGCTCAGAGCCATTTGAAATAAGACAATCGTATCAGGATGATAATACACCCTGACATAAAGCAGCTTCTGTGAGGTTATGGTTAGCATTACTGAAATAGAACGTCCTGCCCACGTCCCCGACCCGAAACCAATTCAACACTTATGGCATGAGTTAGAACGTCGACTTCGCTACGCGCAACAGAGTCCAACGTAGGTAGCTTCTCTGGTTTCTGCTCTCGAGGGAGAATGGGCTCCAGTTCCTCCACAGACATTCAGACACCTGATTCAAAGTGTCCTCAACAGAGATCAAGCCGTCATAAAGGCGAAGGGTGGACACTCCACATGTTAATGTCTTACTAATAACTGTCCGGATACTCTTGATCAGATAGCGTAATTGCACATTACAGCGGCTTTTATTTGTGCCGTTGTGAACTCTTTCCTTTGAAGTACGTGTGATGCTGACGTCATTTCTGACAATCATTCACCGTTCTAACCACAGAAGAACGAAAAGCAGGGTTGTGGGTGAAGGAATTCTGTATGCAAGTATCAAGGGATTGTTTGCATGGGGTAAGCACAGTAGTCGTTATTAACAAGAAATCAAATTTTGTTTATGCATCCACAACATTTACAAAGTTGTTATAAAACTTTTAAATAAATAATTTCTACAATTCAACAGACAAATAAAGGTTTAAATTTCTGAAAAAACAAGGTTACAACGAAAAGGATTCCGGCCAAGATTCATGTTTCACACATCAAGTTGTTTTTGAAACTCATTTTTAAAAAAGAGTACATCTGGTGTGCGCCACAGCTTACTACGAAGGCGGGGGTACGGTACATTGTCCTAACGAAGGTAGTATGCAAGTTGTAAGCAGAGTAAGACCGCTGCAGCTTTGAAAAACTTCAAAGTAGTTCCCTACTAGGGGAATGACCTTGGGGGAGCAGATACAGGAATCCTGTTTCGCCATTCTAAGCAACGTCCTAGTGGAGACAGTTATTGACTTTCTCCGATCTGTTATAAGTGTGTATCTGCGTCATGTGGAAGACTGCGATGAGTGCTTCCACAGTGTAGTGTTGAGTTTGTATTGTTATGGAGGAAGGGAAGGACCGGCACAGAGCTTATTCCCATCAAATAGCAGCATGGGTGCCATGGAGTCTAACTGTTCACCATCAACAGTCCACGTCTCGTACTGTCGCCGGCCAAATACTGACAGTGAAAATTTTCCATCGTTAGAATTCGAAACGGCTTACCATCGAGTCAAGCGCCACCGCAAGGGGCAGTGTTAAATGGTTCAAATGGCTCTGAGCACAATGGGACTTGACATCTGTGGTCATCAGTCCCCTAGAACTTAGAACTACTTAAACCTAACTAACCTAACGACATCACACACATCCATGCTCGAGGCAGGATTCGAACTTGCGACCGTAGCGGTCACGCGGTTCCAAACTGAAGCGCCTAGACCCGCACAGCCACACCGGCCGGCCGCCAGTGTTAACATCTGCTACGGAGGTAGTCTGTATTACCAAATTTTGTGCCCCGCCGCACATTTCTGTCTCTATCTTCTTCTTTTTTTGTGCCTTTGTCCTACCGCCACAGAGTGGGCACTGTTATTTACGGATTTAGTACGGTTAGTTCAAGGAATCGGCGGATGATTTTCGTTGTCGCCACCCCGTTACCCCCAGGACGGAATATACGTAACCCAACTGCCTCCGTGTAGCGTTTCTTATATGAAAGTGAGTGAAATTTTTCGAAAAGTTTGCGAATCGTGTAACTGAAGTGGAACTTGGGTACCAGTCCAGTATTTACCTAGTAGGTTGTGGGAAATCGCCTTAAAACGTCATCCAGGCCTGCCGGTGAACTATTCCTTACGATATTTCTTCGTTACTCTGATTATTAATGAGGTTCAATGTTAAAACTAAATTTCCAGAATTAGTTTATGATAGTCACTCATGCTCATGAATTAAGGATAACTGGAGTATGTAGTGCCACACAACGTGGCACTACACAAAACTGGCGCTAATAAATGGCTCAAATGGCTCTGAGTACTATGGGACTTAACTGCTGTGGTCATCAATCCCCTAGAACTTAGAACTACTTAAACCTAACTAACCGAAGGACATCACACACATCCATGCCCGAGGCAGGATTCGAACCTGCGACCGTAGCGGTCGCGCGGCTCCAGACTGTAGCGCCTTGAACCGCTCGGCCACTCCGGCCGGATTGGCGCTACTAGCATACGCACATAGGGAACACACACGACACAGCTCTGTAAGTCCACGGCATTGGTGAAAAGTTGAGAAGACCGCCCCGAAACACATGTACTACAAAACGCCACTGTTTCCTGCGCATGTACCCCGACATCAATATGGGGCATGATCACCATGCACACGTACACAGGCCGCACAACGGGTTGGCATACTCTGGATCAGGTGATCGAACAGTTGCTGGGTTATAACCTCCCATTCTTGTACCGGTGCCTGTCGGAGCTCCTGAAGTGTCGTAGGGGTTTGAAGACGTGCAGCGATACGTCGACCGAGAGCATTCCAGACGTGCTCGATGGGGTTTAGGTCTGGATGTGACGCTACAACGCAGTCCTTGCTATGATTTTTTTCGCTTACTTAACACATGAAACTGTTTGTATACGATGTATTGTCTAGTGTAAATATGTATTGTAAATACTGTGTTTAAATTATGTAATATTTAACACTGGCAAGTCAGGGCATATTTAGTTAAAGTTGAAGTCAGAGAGATTGTTTTGTCGTGCTGCTGGGCGCGGGAGCGCGCCAGCGGGTAGTAGTAGCAGTGACGCCGTGCTCGGAATAAGAAGTACAGTCGAGTGCTGCTACTCCTAGCTGTGTTACATCTAACGGCTAGTGTGTGGATCTAAGTACGATGGGAAAGTAATGGTCGCCATATCTGGAAGCATGGCCGGGCAAGTTATTATGGGTTAATGGGCATAGTTCTGAAGAAACAAGAACTTAAATGTGAAGCGCACTGTGGGCCCAAGTCACAACAGTAAGAGCCCGATGCCACATTTTGTCGCTACCGTGGACTTCCGTCGATCCACCGACAACGAGGGAAGTAAGATCTACGTAATTTTCGTAGGATAAAATTATAGAAGGCTTGCCAGTGACTGTGCTTTTCTCTGAAGTTGAACAATTAATAACAAGCACTTTATAATAGAAGTGTTGCAGTTACATTCCACCCGACAATAACACCAAGTAGGTTCCTTCCAATCCGTAGCTTATTGAACCGAGTGTGTCACGCCATTATCAAGAAAAAATATGTTAATTATCAAATTATTAAAAAGACGGTGAAGAGTAAATTTCAGACTGGTTATCGTAGTTAATTGTTGCACTTAATGAGCTTACGCCAACCGTAGTAACTTAATAATAGATAGAAGTAATAAATTTGGTTATTAAGATTTATTTCAATGCATATTTAGCTGAAGTTAATTCGAGGATATTTCATGAAACAATAAAGCTTTTTCCACCTCGCAATCCCCCAATTAATGAATTATGATGAGTCAAAACATAGTTAATCAATTATTGGCAATATATTTCATTATCAGTAGATTAAACTGTGCAAAGTACCTAATTTTAAAGACAGAATGACAGTCCATTATTCAAACTCTCGATAGATAATTATCTGTGTTGTCAGCATTGCACTTAGCTGACAAACTATGAACAAAATAAGTGTAGTTAGATTGTTATGACATTGTTTTATATGACTACTGAGCCTGACTCAGCACTTAACGTAAAAGATCCCGATCCACCTTCTGCGCTACGAACAGGTAAACTTTATTTTTGACACAATTATTCACGTACTTAACAGTACTGTCGCTCATCAGTTGAGTTGGTGACCGATTTTTTAATTGCTTTTACAACTTAATCATTTCTTTCGGCAAAATTTCCGCTGGCAAAATTTATTTCCAAATTATTTCCATTATTTCATTTACCGATCGTTGTTGAATGAAATTACTCATTCAATAACGATCAAGTTATAACGTCTCCTGTTTCTCGCGGAATAATCATTATTTACTTCGGATTCGGATGCCTTATCCCGACGCGGGTCAAAATTCATATTTCACGGTCATTGTCAACTGGTAATTTTCGCAAATCCCGGAAGTAGGGGGGGGGGGGGTGTTATATGGAGAACAGGCAGGCCACTCCATTCGCCTGATATCTTCTGTTTCAAGGTACTCCTCCACGATGGCAGCTCGATGGGGCCGTACATTATCATCCACCTGGAGGAAGGTGGGACCCACTACACCCCTGAAAAGGCGGACATACTGGCGCAAAATGAAGTCCCGATACACCTGAGCTGTTACAGTTCCTCTGTCAAAGACATGCAGGCGTGTACGTGCACCAATCATAATCCCACCCCATACCATCAAACCAAGACCTCCATACAGGTCCCTTTCAAGGACATTAAGGGCTTAATATCTGGTTCCTGGTTCTCGCCAGATGAAAACCCGGTGAGAATCACTGTTCAGGCTATACTTGTACTCGTCCGTGAACATAACTTGGGACCACTGTTCCAATGATCATGTACTGTGTTCTTGACACCAGGCTTTACAGGCTCTCCTGTGACCAGGGGTCAGTGGAATGCACCTTGCAGGTCTCCGGGCGAATAAACCATGTCTGTTCAGTCGTCTGTAGACTGTGTGTCGGGATACAACTGTTCCAGTGGCTGCGGTAAGGTCCCGAGCAAGGCTACCTGTAGCACTCCATAGCCGTCTGCGGGCACTGATGGTGAGATATCGGTCTTCTGGTAGTGTTGTGTACTGTGGACCTCCCGTACTGTAGCGCCTGGACATGTTTCCTGTCTGCTGAAATCGTTGCCATAATCTTGAGATCACATTGTGGCACACGGAGGGCCTGTGCTACGACCTACTGCGTTTGACCGGCCTCCAGTCGCCCTAGTTTTCTACACCTCATAACATCATCAATATGTGTTCTTCGACCTACTTTCAACTTACAGTCACAATTAGAACGTCTGAAAACGTCTGCACACTTACTCGCTGCCCCGAACTCTGACATGCACCAACACACCTCTGCGTATGTGGACTGCTGCCAACGCCATCGTGCGACAACCACAGGCCAAATGCACCGCATGGTCATACCCCGGGGTGATTTTAACCCACAAACCGCCCACCAGAGTGTTGTTTCACCATTTATTAGGTTTATCCTTAATTTATGAGCATGGGTATAGTTCACAGGTCTGTACAGAAGGTTCAGATGAGGCAACAGCTCTTGTGAACAAAGATTAGTGTACTGTCGGAGGGACTCTGCAGTGTACAATGCCTACCCTGGTAGTGAATCTTGAAACTCTCGTGGCGAAAGCGTGAAGTAGTGTTGATTGTGTAGCAGGTTCGTCGTAGAATCCAACGTTCTTAGTCAGCCCGTACCGTCCTAACTGAAAACTTGATGACATAAATTGATCTGAGTCTCATCAGCGGTTCCGTGATGACTTCTATTTGACTCTTTCCTTTTGACAATTCATTCCCGTTCAGTTAACATATAATGGCAAAAGACTTTTGATCATTCGTTAACAACGCTCTTCACGGTTTATCCGTACGGAGAATATACTAAACCAAAAACTAGCTATTCCATGCATGGATATTCCACAATACTTCATCCAAAGAATAATCAGCACACAGATACATGTTACGGTTTATGATACTCAGATAATCGTTGGTCAATCAGTGGCGCACTGCTAATATACATAATTATACATAATTACCCCGGTTAATAGTTTGACAGAGACATATTGAACTGTCATAAGATAACCTGCCAGGACCGGCAAACATCCTCGTCCCGGAAGTGGTGCTTTAACAGGCACAACTATCCTGCAGGATGTTCCTCTGTCTGTATGTGAAGAGTAATCCCAGAAATTGCTATAGGGATTTTGATACGGTTTTCGTTAATAGACTGATCCACGGGGTAGGTCTGTGCATATAATATACCAGAATGAAAATGCTCCTATCATAGCATAAAATCGCAAAGTTATGAGCAGATTTAGGGATGTACAAATAGAAAACTAATTTTTCGATTTATCTGGCAGCTTCAAAGAAATTTAGATGAGAAAACATCTTGACAAAATCGAGCCTTTTTACGTCTTAGTATTAGCACCTATTTTATGTAAAGTAATGCATCGTGTCAAACAACAGGATACATGTGGTATAATAGGGTACATGCTATTGGTAATCAAACATGACGTTTGTGACGTCGCGTAATAGGAACACTGCGTGTCAGAGTTTAGGTCGCATAAATTGCAAGATGCAGGTGGGGCACAAACACAGTACGATTATGATTTTATCCATACTGGATCAGAGGTCGTGGTTGTCAATTTCAATGTTAAAAAATATATCGGCTCAACCACTTGTTTATAGTGTAAAACACTAAGATTGACGGGTTTCGGAAGTCAGGCTTCCACCATCAGAATAATAAAAAGTAAGAGAACCTGTTAAAACTCGCTAAAATAGAACATGCACCAGGCACAATAAAATTGATAATAAAATTAAAACATCGTGGCTACTTCCCTTGTTGCAGCCGTGTCTTTCAAGGTGCATCTCTGCATAGTCGTCAAAATATAAAAAATTGTAAAATGGTGTCGCCTATGGTGTCAACATCTAACAACATGGCTCTCTCCTCTATCGTCGTAAACCGCCCGTGCGTCTTTGTTGATATCACACACCACCTAGCCAAACACGACACTGAAACGCGAGTGAGCTCACGCGCAAGTAAACAAGGAAGTCACAGAGATGTCCATACAAACAAATGACGTATACATGTTCCAAGGACCTCATGAAATGATGGTATCCTGCCAATTGCTAAAAATGTAGTTACTAAAAGAAACCAGTGAAATGTTTGAAAAAGTTATTTGTATCACCAGTTAGCTGTTCATTCAGTGTGTTCTGATTATCCACGCTATGTATCGTAATTTCCAGTTGTTCTAGTAGATCCAACCTTTTGCCTTTCTCCTGTCTATGTAAAATAACGAGATCCTGATCTATTCCCAACATGGGGTGTCCCGTTTCCCAAATATGCGTGGCTACAGCTGACTTTTCGAAATTATTAAGCCGGAAAGCTTCGCTATGTTCTTTGTAACGTACTTTAAAGGACCTACCAGTTTGGCCTACATAGCTTGCCTTGCACGTGTTACACTGAATTTTATAGACCCCAGCTCTCTCATATTTATCGCTTTCCTGCTGTAAATTATTTCCTAGTTTAAATCGCAGCGTATTGTTGGGCTGAAAAGCGGTATCAACTTTAAAAGGTTTGAAAATGTTTGCCACTTTTTGCGAAATATCGCCGAAGTATGGTAATGTGACTCTCGTAATATTATTTGCGGTATTCTTTCTTGCATTCGCGCGCTGTTTCTGTCGTATTAATTTATTGACAACGTTTTGGTGATATCCGTTAGCTCTGGCTAGTTGTTTCACGATGTTCAGCTCAGTCATTCTGTTTTCTTCATTCATAGGGACTCTAAAGGCTCTATCTATCAAAGATCTAAAAGCAGAAAGTTTCTGGCTATTAGGATGGCAGGAATTAATTTGTATCAACACATCAGTTGTGGTTGGTTTCCTAAATATTTTAAAAACATGCCTACCTAATACTTAGGTCGGGAAATTGCAGTTCACCATTTTTCTTTTCTTCTACACGGTAAAATTAAATTCACCATTTTACAATTTTTTATATTTTGACGACTATGCAGAGAAGCACATTTGAAGACACGGCTGCAACAAGGGAAGTAGCCACGATGTTTCAATTTTATTATCACTTTTATTGTGCCTGGTGCATGTTCTATTTTTGCAGGTTTAGCAGGTTCTCTTACTTTTTATTATTCTGATGATGGAAGCTTGACTTCCGAAACGCGTCAATCTTAGTGTTTTACACTATAAACAAGTGGTTGAGCCGATATATGTTTTAACACAGTACGATTAACTTGCAAAAAAGCGCTAATATGTCAATATGGTTTAATTTAAATGTATTTGAAGCTGACAGGTAAGTCTAAAGGCTAGTTTCTTTCTTTTAAATCCCTAACTCTGCCCAGGACGTACTCGCCTTTTTGTGTTAGAAAGAAGGGGACACTTTTCATTCTGCGTCCCAACTTTTACTCTATCATACTTTTGACATAAGATCACCATAGCTTGGCAAATGATGTATGTTTTTGTTGACGTGGATGGCGACTGATCCGGCACAGTTATTTCAGTTGTCTTTCGAACCATGTTGCTTGTATCGTAAAAACGGATAAAGCTTTCATTAAGCAAGAGGACAACTTAAATTACAGGTATTTGTCTACATTCTTACAAAATTTGAATCGATTCACACGTCGGAAACATAGAAGCGACGCTCGTAGAAAAACTATCAGAAAGCATGTTTTTTGCACGTAAAATCCGAGTGAAGCTAGATTTTTTAAAAGTGAGTTTTCAAGTTTATCGTAATAATGCAATTTTTGTTTATGTGGTCCACTTTAAACCGTTTCCGCGCATTCAGTTCACATTTAGCTCGAGTTTAAACTATTTTATCTCGACAACAGGTAATGATAACTGGATAAAAAAGTTCGTCCTGACTTTATCCATTTATCTACTTTCGTGCAAAATTTGAACCAATTCGTCCAAGTTTAAAGTAAAGAGCTGGCGCGCTTCAAAAAGCTCGCAGAAAAACATGTTTGTTTCACTAAAATCCAAACGAATTAAGATTTTTCAAATGGTTACAGTGTTTTAGACCGACGTCCGATACACCGGTGGACCATATTTGAACCATTAGTCTGTCTCGACTCCGGAGCTAATCAGGGAGAATATTTTTGCGTGTAAAATCCGAATGAGGATGACTTTTTGCACTTAAAATCCGAACGGTGCACATACAAATTATACTATTAGCTGAGAATTAATTTAAGCTCTACTAAAATATTTTGAAAAAGAAATTAATCGATACGCACAACATTTCTGGACATAAGCTGTGGTTCGTCGTTCAAACCTTGCTGGATATACTGTAACATAGCTGCAGTAAGACATATGTTCGAATGGCAGCTGGTCCGGGCTAAACCAGAAACGTTTTACCTCAGGTTCCTAGCTCAAATAGGAACCGAGCACCAAGACCTCCCACCAACCCGCGACCTTTTCATAGATACTCGTTACACCGCTTCTACGCCGTAACGGTCACTGTCGCGCCAGAAATATCGATGGGCAGTACCCACTGTGCGAAACCGGAGAAGGTCACGTATTGTCGATATTTCCACTTCTTCACCAAATAGGCCCTCCGCAATCGACCTTGCAATCCGAGACCAGGTGACAAAGTTGCTTAAGAAAACCTGCTGCATTACCGCCGCAGAGATAATTACCGGCCAGGCTTGTAACCCACAAGTTCGCCAGTTTCAAACGTTTGCTTCCTGCCCAGCTGCTCAACCGTCGTCCTCGGCCTGGTAGCACTCTAACCGCTACTCATGGATGCTCACTGCACTACCATCCAATACACAGTCCCCGTCTCGTAGTGTGCCTAGCGCGGAGTTGGTTTACCGAAACCAGGCGGCGCCGCAACCCGGCGATGGCAGCGCAGTGATTTTGCAAAAGCGGGAATTTGAGATGTGGCGGAAGATCCGGCACAGCGGATATGAGACTTAACTTTGATTCTTAACAGTCATCTTGCTTAGTCATTGTGGGAAAATTCCTATGTTTCCATTCAGAGTCACTGGGGGAAATGCCGTTGCAGCATGCTCACAGCAATTCATGTAGATAATATAATCTTCTATAATGAAGGAAAAGGAATTAAAATTTGTGCGATGACCAGGACTTGAAGCCGAGTCTCCTTGCTTACTAGGCAGGTATGTTAGCCATTACAGCCAGCACAGCTGCACAGACTAGTCCAGTGCCCTCCCTAACACAAAGTTCAAGTCCAGGCCATGGTACAAATGTTATTCATTTCTTCAGGTTCCATGATTATCATATGTAAATATGAGCAATATCTTGAAGTACAGACAGGATTACCCCATTAGTCCAATGCTGGGGTGCTGATCCAACGCAGGAGAGCCTCGGAAATAGTGACGATTTAAGAAGGGGAAAATAAGCTGAAAATGTGAATTGAAGTTTGTGTTAGGGAGGGCACAGGATTAGGGTAGTCCACGCAGGTACTTCAGCTGTAATGCTGTGGTAGTGTAATGGCTAACATTCCTGCCTAGTAAGCGGTTCAGATCCCAGCCACAGCACAAATTTTAATTATTTCTTCAGGTTCCCTCATTATTGTAGATAAAGATGACTCAACAGTCTCAAAGAAAATTTAATTATATCAGATTCTGTTCTGGAGTTATGAATTTATTTGTTTCTGTTTCAGGTGAGCACACTTCACTTGGACCATCCACCCACATGGCAGCTTTACAGTCCACTCTTCAGCTTACGGATCCGTAAGAATGTTACTTTCTTCACTTAACCAACTTAATTCTAATGCTTACTTTTTGAACTATCCATAATCCGTCTGTTGCATAATCTGATTCTTGACAGTTCCCTCAGATATTTTTAACACAGAAAAATTGTTTCAGCCTCCAGAACACAAATTCCTTTCTCAGTGATTCTTTTCACTGTCTTCCTTCAACATAAGCGAAGTCCTAGCTGCTCTTCTGTCAGAAACTTACCGACTGAGTTCTTAGGAATACGAAGTAGGAGCTGTCAGCAAACCACCTAACACCGATTCCTTACTGAATCGAACTCCCTTGTACAAAACTGTTTCGAAAGTCTGATAGCAAGTGAGTTACTATGTTACGTCCTTGACGTAAAGTATGTAAGGGTGTTATGGTTGAAGAGACATAATCCTAATTATTTTGATTTTATTAGCGTCGAATTATACACCCATGCACTAAAGAAAAAGTTTAGGAAAAGTTTGAAATTATGTTTAAAGTTTGCGGAAGTCGCTAAGTGCTCTCATTATGAAACACTGGATGAGTATAGTGTCTGTAGATACTCTTCGTAGGTATGCAGCCGGACTTCATCGTCTTGACGACACGAAATTTCGACGATCCAACTGGCCGCCGTCGTCAGGTGAGATTGTAGGTGCACAATCACGCCAGAACTCCTTTGTTCCTTGGGAACAGCCCACTGTGCGTGCGCGAGAAGCGAAACGGTTCCCCTCAGAGATGCGAAGAATCGCAGCTCCGCCGGCTGTAGAAGCTAACAGAAGCGTTGAAGTGCATATTACGTTGCAACCGATAGAAAACCAGGCCGTTATTGTTTTACAGCTGATGAAATAGAATGCCACATCTTGCTTAAGGGCCGACCGCGGTGGCCACGCGGTTCTAGGCGCTGCAGTCCGGAACCGCGCGATTGCTACGGTCGCAGGTTCGAATCCTGCCTCGGGCATGAATGTGTGTGATGTCCTTAGGTTAGTTAGGTTTAAGTAGTTCTTAGTTCTAGGCGACTGATGACCTCAGATGCTAAGTCCCATAGTGCTCAGAGCCATTTGAACCATCTTGCTTAAGGGGCTCCGGAACGCCCTATACTTGCAATGTTAAAATAACGCTTATAAATTACATCTTTCCTTACAAAGTATTTGAGGTAGGAAGTTGAACTTTTTACAGATTATTTATTGGAATATGGGCTACAACTTAACACAGGGATTTTACAAAATTTTAGTTCAGTTATTAAAGATGATTTTTTTCAATTGTAATGAAAATTCACAACATTTTTTTGCAATTTTTTATTTATATATTCAAAAATATACAGTTTTTTTTGAAAAAGGCTTTGTTAAATTATGCAGAAGGTACTGTGTAACATTTACTGAAAGTTTGAAACAAATATGTTTGGAAGATCCTTAGAAAATATGTAATTAGTATGAGAAAATAAAAGTTTTGGGAATCGAGCGACAAAGATTGGATTAACTTTTTAGTGCATTCCAGGTCCATAGGATGGATTATCTTCATCCTCTGCAAACTCCTCCTCCAGCTTCCTCTTGTTCCTCCTCCTGTTTACTCTTACTTGTATTTCTAGACTCTTTACAGCCCTGTCTGCAGCACGAAGGCGTTCCTTGTCTAAAGCAAGCATCGCTCGTTGTTGTGTTCGTAGATTTTGCTACCATTTTCTTCAGTTGCAGTTACTGCAACACTGTTCCAGAAGGTGGTCATGTATGAACACTTATCACATTTCAGTTGTATTTCACTAGCAAGTCCTACGTGCTTTATTATGGGGAGTTCCAGACCAACTTCACTACAATGAATACATCTTCTACATCTACATCTACATTTATACTCCGCAAGCCACCCAACGGTGTGTGGCGGAGGGCACTTTACGTGCCACTGTCATTACCTCTCTTTCCTGTTCCAGTCGCGTATGGTTCGCGGGAAGAACGACTGTCTGAAAGCCTCCGTGCGCGCTCTAATCTCTCTAATTTTACATTCGTGATCTCCTCGGGAGGTATAAGTAGGGGGAAGCAATATATTCGATACCTCATCCAGAAACGCATCCTCTCGAAACCTGGCGAGCAAGCTACACCGCGATGCAGAGCGCCTCTCTTGCAGAGTCTGCCACTTGAGTTTATTAAACATCTCCGTAACGCTATCACGGTTACCAAATAACCCTGTGACGAAACGCGCCGCTCTTCTTTGGATCTTCTCTATCTCCTCCGTCAGACCGATCTGGTACGGATCCCACACTGATGAGCAATACTCAAGTATAGGTCGAACGAGTGTTTTGTAAGCCACCTCCTTTGTTGATGGACTACATTTTCTAAGCACTCTCCCAATGAATGTCAACCTGGTACCCGCCTTACCAACAATTAATTTTATATGATCATTCCACTTCAAATCGTTCCGCACGCACACTCCCAGATATTTTACAGAAGTAACTGCTACCAGTGTTTGTTCCGCTATCATATAATCATACAATAAAGGATCCTTCTTTCTATGTATTCGCAATACATACATTTGTCTATGTTAAGGGTCAGTTGCCACTCCCTGCACCAAGTGCCTATCCGCTGCAGATCTTCCTGTATTTCGCTACAATTTTCTAATGCTGCAACTTCTCTGTATACTACAGCATCATCCGCGAAAAGCTGCAGCATCATCCGACACTATCTACTAGGTCATTTATATATATTGTGAAAAGCAATGGTCCCATAACACTCCCCTGTGGCACGCCAGAGGTTACTTTAACGTCTATAGACGTCTCTCCATTGATAACAACATGCTGTGTTCTGTTTGCTAAAAACTCTTCAATCCAGCTACACAGCTGGTCTGATATTCCGTAGGCTCTTACTTTGTTTATCAGGCGACAGTGCGGAACTGTATCGAACGCCTTCCGGAAGTCAAGAAAAATAGCATCTACCTGGGAGCCTGTATCTAATATTTTCTGGGTCTCATGAACTAATAAAGCGAGTTGGGTCTCACACGATCGCTGTTTCCGGAATCCATGTTGATTCCTACGTAGTAGATTCTGGGTTTCCAAAAACGACATGATACTCGAGCAAAAAACATGTTCTAAAATTCTACAACAGATCGACGTCAGAGATATAGGTCTATAGTTTTGCGCATCTGCTCGACGACCCTTCTTGAAGACTGGGACTATCTATGCTCTTTTCTAATCATTTGGAACCCTCCGTTCCTCTAGAGACTTGCGGTACACGGCTGTTAGAAGGGGGGCAAGTTCTTTCGCGTACTCTGTGTAGAATCGAATTGGTATCCCGTCATTTCCAGTGGACTTTCCTCTATTGAGTGATTCCAGTTGCTTTTCTATTCCTTGGACACTTATTTCGATGTCAGCCATTTTTTCGTTTGTGCGAGGATTTAGAGAAGGAACTGCAGTGCGGTCTTCCTCTGTGAAACAGCTTTGGAAAAAGGTGTTTAGTATTTCAGCTTTACGCGTGTCATCCTCTGTTTCAATGCCATCATCATCCCGTAGTGTCTGGATATGCTGTTTCGAGCCACTTACTGATTTAACGTAAGACCAGGACTTCCTAGGATTTTCTGTCAAGTCGGTACATAGAATTTTACTTTCGAATTCACTGAACGCTTCACGCATAACCCTCCTTACGCTAACTTTGACATCGTTTAGCTTCTGTTTGTCTGAGAGGTTTTGGCTGCGTTTAAACTTTGAGTGGAGCTCTCTTTGTTTTCGCAGTAGTTTCCTAACTTTGTTGTTGTACCACGATGGGTTTTTCCCGTCCCTCACAGTTTTACTCGGCACGTACCTGTCTAAAACGCATTTTACGATTGCCTTGAACTTTTTCCATAAACACTCAACCTTGCCAGCGTCGGAACAGAAATTTTCGTTTTGATCTGTTAGGTAGTCTGAAATCTGCCTTCTATTACTCTTGCTAAACAGATAAACCTTCCTCCCTTTTTTATATTCCTATTAACTTCCATATTCAGGGATGCTGCAACGGCCTTATGATCACTGATTCCCTGTTCTGTATATACAGAGTCGAAAAGTTCGGGTCTGTTTGTTATCAGTAGGTCCAAGATGTTATCTCCACGAGTCGGTTCTCTCTTTAATTGCTCGAGGTAATTTTCGGATAGTGCACTCAGTATAATGTCACTCGATGCTCTGTCCCTACCACCCGTCCTAAACATCTGAGTGTCCCAGTCTATATCTGGTAAATTGAAATCTCCACCTAAGACTATAACATGCTGAGAAAATTTATGTGAAATGTATTCCAAATTTTCTCTCAGTTGTTCTGCCACTAATGCTGCTGAGTCGGGAGGTCGGTAAAAGGAGCCAATTATTAACCTAGTTCGGTTGTTGAGTGTAACCTCCACCCATAATAATTCACAGGAACTATCCACTTCCACTTCACTACAGGATAAACTACTACTAACAGCGACGAACACTCCACCACCGGTTGCATGCAATCTATCCTTTCTAAACACCGTCTGTACCTTTGTAAAAATTTCGGCAGAATTTATCTCTGGCTTAAGCCAGCTTTCTGTACCTATAACGATTTCAGCTTCGGTGCTTTCTATCAGCGCTTGAAGTTCTGGTACTTTACCAACGCAGCTTCGACAGTTGACAATTACAATACCGATTGCTGCTTGGTCCCCGCATGTCCTGACTTTGCCACGCACCCGTTGAGGCTGTTGCCCTTTCTGTACTTGCCCAAGGCCATCTAACCTAAAAAACCGCCCAGCCCACGCCACACAACCCCTGCTACCCGTGTAGCCGCTTGTTGCGTGTAGTGGACTCCTGACCTATCCAGCGGAACCCGAAACCCCACCAACCTATGGCGCAAGTCGAGGAATCTGCAGCCCACACGGTCGCAGAACAGTCTCAGCCTCTGATTCAGACCCTCCACTCGGCTCTGTACCAAAGGTCCGCAGTCAGTCCTGTCGACGATGCTGCAGATGGTGAGCTCTGCTTTCATCCCACTAGCGAGACTGGCAGTCTTCACCAAATCAGATAGCCGCCGGAAGCCAGAGAGGTTTTCCTCCGATCCATAGCGACACACATCATTGGTGCCGACATGAGCGACCACCTGCAGATGGGTGCACCCTGTACCCTTCATGGCATCCGGAAGGACCCTTTCCACATCTGGAATGACTCCCCCCGGTATGCACACGGAGTGCACATTGGTTTTCTTCCCCTCTCTTGCTGCCATTTCCCTAAGGGGCCCCATTACGCGCCTGACGTTGGAGCTCCCAACTACCAGTAAGCCCACCCTCTGCGACTGCCCGGATCTTGCAGACTGAGGGGCAACCTCTGGAACAGGACAAGCAGCCATGTCAGGCCGAAGATCAGTATCAGCCTGAGACAGAGCCTGAAACCGGTTCGTTAGACAAACTGGAGAGGCTTTCCGTTCAGCCTTCCGGAATGTCTTTCGCCCCCTGCCACACCTTGAGACGACCTCCCACTCTACCACAGGTGAGGGATCAGCCTCAATGCGGGCAGTATCCCGGGCAACCACAGTCTTAGTCCGATCAGGGGACGCGTGGGACGAGCTGGCCGTCCCCGACAAACCCCCATCCGGACCCCCACAGTGATGCCCATTGGCAACAGCCTCAAGCTGTGTGACCGAAGCCAACACTGCCTGAAGCTGGGAGCGAAGGGATGCCAACTCAGCCTGCATCCGAACACAGCAGTTGCAGTCCCTATCCATGCTAAAAACTGTTTTGCAAAGAACGTCTGAACTAATCTACAGAGAGCGCAAACAAAACAAAATTTAAACTGTTATTAAAATACAAGATTGCCTAGTAAATGCAGTAATGCTGCTACTTGCGCACTGCTGACACTGCTCGGCGGCGGAAGGTGACTACGCGAATTTACACTATTCAGGTACTAAAA
Source organism: Schistocerca serialis cubense (assembly GCF_023864345.2). NCBI lineage: Eukaryota > Metazoa > Arthropoda > Insecta > Orthoptera > Acrididae > Schistocerca > Schistocerca serialis. The sequence continues at coordinate 159,768,790 of NC_064644.1, forward strand.
CGCGATGCTACACTCTCAAATACTATAATACGCCAGAAATTTATGAATTAAACAATGCAAGTACCAAAAACACGCAAAGAAATTAAGAATTAAACTATGTAACAAATGAGTGAGCTAGGAGTATACGACTTGCTGCTCAGCTGCTTATCCAACGGCGGCAGGGAGCACACTGACTGTGACCAACCGACACTGGCCGTTCAAAACAAAAACAGAAGACAAACGACTACGCGAATTTACACTATTCAGGTACTAAAACGCGATGCTACAACTCTCAAATACTATAATACGCCCGAAATTTATGAATTAAACAATGCAAGTACCAAAAACACGCAAAGAGATTAAGAATTAAACTATGTAACAAATGAGTGAGCTAGGAGTATACGACTTGCTGCTCAGCTGCTTACACAGTTTGAAAAAATTCCTTTGAGTACCGACATATCAAATATTTCATTCACGTCCGATTCGCCCATAAAACATTCATAGTTTTCACTCATTGAACCAAGCTTCTTCTGTGAAGTATTTTCTTTCCCACTTTGACTGCTATGGGCAGGTGTACTTGAGAGGTTAGTTTCACTCACTTGGTTATCGTCTTTATTGTTAACAGTAATAACACATACCTTTGGGTTTCCAACATTTCTCCTTTTCTTAAAAGCCTTCAGAGGATTTCTACTAACTTTACTTTTATTCATTATTATACTTCAACAAAACAGAGACTCAAGAAACAGAATTAATTACGAATATTTTCGAGATAACGACAGAGTAAATAAACATGAAACAATCGACAATCAAACCAGCGGTATATATTGAACCATCATAGGTTAGCCACAACACATACTTTATATCACATCACTAAAATGTACCTGATGAACACGGACGTTAATAATAACACCATTTGACAGCAGTTTAACAGCGCCACAGTGGGTCAGGCCCATGTAGAACACATTTTAAAAAAAATTAAAAATAGTTGTAGTCTTCGGAATTGAATAAATTATATATCTATTAAAAGGTAATAGTCTGCAGATTCAGAAAACGCAAAAAAGTAAAAATTGAACTTTTCATGATTTTGAGCCTTTCCGGAGCCCCTTAAGGGAAAACCTTTATCTCTATTAATAATGTCGTTGGATAATCCCAGTAATTAGTAGCCGGATCCATAACTTGCATCTCTTTAAATTATATATTCTGCCCTTCATTGAGACAGTGTTCAGCGACAGCAGATTTTTCAGGCTGGAGCTAGCATGTGTGACGTTGATATTCCATACTTCGGTCACGGCCTCTGGAGAAACAATGTGTCCTACGCTTACGACCAACTGACAGCTACAGAGTTTCATTCTGCGTCATTATTATTCACATTTTTAACCGCGTTGCACTTCCGACTGCCGAAATCAAAAATTCGCATCTCTGCAAGTAAAGTGTCACTTTTCACGAATTTTTAGCAATATTACATTTCTTCTGCATGTCGAAACAACCTTAGCCCCGTGCTTTTGGTTGCTAAAAGAAAAATTATGTACTTATTAGTAATTTTTAATTATAACTGAATTTTAATGAGTGTGTGCTGGTTGTGGTAAGTTCCCATGGGACCAAACTGCTGAGATCATCGGTCCTTAGGCTTACAAACTTCTTAATCTAACTGAAGCTAACTTACGCTAAGGACAACACAAACAAGCATGCACGAGGAAGGATTCAAACCTCCGGCGGGGGGGACGAACCGTGAGAAAGCGCACTAGACCGCGCAGCTACCCCGCACGGCATGTGTGTGTGTGTGTGTGTGTGTGTGTGTGTGTGTGTGTGTGTGTGTGTGTGTGCTTACGAAATATATTTTTCATTTACTAGTGTAAAACCTTTATCTTCTTCTCGTTTATAACTGCGCTGTAAAACGTTCCCAACTATTATCTTTCTTTAACCTCTACTACTACGCTGTACTGGGCTAGTTAATAGCGATTCACAAATTTTAATTAAGTCTGAAAACTGTTACCGTCAACCACAATAAGTCTGCTTTAACTGACTACGATACCCGAATACAGTACTCTCAACTCATTCTAATCACTATAAAAAGTTTCAGCTACACTACGTCGACGTAAAGTTAGAGAGACTTTGAGGATATTTGCGAACGAACGTATAAACAAACACGATGACTTTCAACGGACTCAAGAGCACTTAACAAAAAATCTGCAACAGTTCTTTAGCAACACATTACCATACGACAAAACACGCACAAGGCAAGTTTTGTTTCAACAGAAATTTCAAGACAGCATTTGAAAACCAATAATACATGCTAATCTTCTCTATAAAACAATAAAATACGGTAAAAATGACAATAGTTCTCCACTTCTGATACAGTCCAAAGACAGGGCCAAAACCAGTCTTTCTTCTGTCTGAAATCACAATAAAAATAATTCGATCTACTGCCGGAAGAGCTCTCACTGCGTTTGCGTTCTCTTGATGGGTTGCTCAGTCTAATACATTTTTTGGCTCTTAATGACTTTTGTATTGGATCTTCTAAAAAATTTTCTCTCTTGTGATTTTTTGGCTCTTGTTTCTCTTTTTTATTCAGATTTCTTCTCATCTTGGGAACTTCTCCTTCGCTTCAAATTTTATAATTTAACTATTCCTTCAAATATCTGTGAGTTTCAGCAATAACAGCAAAGCAGTCATGTTCTAGAAAGTTCCGAGCTCACGTCCTTTCACGTTATTGCTGCACTGTTCTTCTACATAAACATTTTTCGCTAGTTAATTCCACGCTCGTTCCAGTCTACTCACGCACATCTGAGTCTCGACCAAGACTTAATGCACTTCAGTACTTCGAATTCTCTTCTCCAAATTTTACATTTACTCGTTACTACTAAGAAATAACTCCTTCTTAGGAAATGCAGCTGATTTTCCACCAGTATTCAAACATACCACACCCATCCACCTTAACACTTCTTAGTTCCACCATAGAATGACTCTGCTTCATCTCATAATTCCGTGCTGACAAATTGTTACACATATAAAACATTCCCTACCAGCCAAAAGCTCCATGTAATTGCATTGATATAATAATGTTACAAATTCATACAACATTTTTCTTTACATTCTCATTTACATGATGACATAAAATAAATAAAGGAAACTTAAAAGACTAGCAACATACAAATTTACAATATATTCATGCTAGATACTGAACTGGTGAGAGGCTGTTGTGTAATCACAGAAGGGACTGAAAATACACCACGTTACAGTGTGTCAAAGGATTTTAGTTTGGGCTGCGTAGACTGAGATGCCCAGCACTAAAAAGGTCCCATCGTCATCAGTAACACATACACATCAGGTTGATTTACACGAAACAAATCTTACAAATCATCATTTCTCTCCAGTGGTGCTTTCTTTTGGGTCATGAACCTTCTGAATGGTTCGATGTGGCCTGCCGTGATGAAGTGTCCTCTCTGCTCCTGACAACACGTTAAATACTTGTCATGTGTGTTCTAATCTCAGTCTTTCCCCAAATTGTTTCCCTCCACAGCTCCCTTTGGTAGCGTCTAATTTATCTCTTTGTGGCCCAACATATCCCCTATTGTCATGTCGCTTCCTCTGCATAGCGTTTTCCACATATTCCTTTCCTTTGTCGATTGTGTGGAGAACCTCCTGATTTCTTTTCTTGACTTCTACTTAATTTACAGTGTCGTCCTGTAACACTACGTCTTAATCTCTCCGATTCTCTTCTTTTCTGAGTTTTCTACAGCCAAGCTCTTCGATTCTCTTCCTTTCTGGGTTTTCTACAGCCGAAGATTCCGAACAGTACCATGTTTCAGGCGTACATTGGATAATAGGAGACTTCTTTAATCGAGTAGCTCCCTCCTTCCCTTTGCTAAACTTCTGCTTATTTCCTCTTTGCTTCGTCCACTGCGTTTATTTTGATTCCTGAGTAGCAGAATTCCTTCTCTTAGTCTGTTTCGTGGTCTGCAATACCGATGTTAAGTTTATCCCTAATCTCATTTCTGCCAATCCTCGAGACATGCAATTTTCTGTAGTTTACTCTTGGAGCCCGTATTCTGTGCTCTTTTAACGGTTCATTCAGTTCGACAGATCCTGTAATTCTTCCTCACTTTTACAGAGGAAAGCGATGTCATCAGAGAATCTTATTATTGATATCCTTTCGCCATGAATTTTAATCCCAGTCGCCAAACTTTCTTTTATTTCTGTCATTGCGTCATCAGTACACAGGTTGAAGAATAGTGGAGAGAGATTGCAACCATACCTTACGCTCTTTCTCATGGTAAGGATTCTGTTTGAGAACAGTCGACAGAGTAGTGAAACTACAGTAAGCTACCAAGTCTTAGACTACAGCAGTTTTTCTAGAAGCCTTGATCAGTGTATTTAGTACCAGGACTACCTGTAAGTTAGATGTATTGCATACGTATCAGGCGTTCCTGATATCAATAGCTTCATTAACGTATGCGATCAGTGTCTTACTGCACTCATGCTCATAAATTAAGGATAATACTGATACATGGTGAAACAACGCTCAGGTGGGCGGTTTGCAGGCTTAAATCACCTCGGGGTATGACCATGCGGTGCCACAAAGTGTGATCTCAAGATTATGGCAACGATTCCAGCAGACAGGAAACGTGTCCAGGCGCTACATTACGGGACGTCCACAGTGTACAACACCACAAGAAGACCGATATCTCACCATCAGTGCCCGCAGACGGCCACCGAATACTGCACGTAGCCTTGCTCGGGACCTTGCCGCAGCCACTGGAACAGTTGTCTCCATACACACAGTCTACAGAGACTGAACAGACATGGTTTATTCGCTTGGAGTCATGCAAGGTGCATTCCACTGACCCCTGGTCACAGGGGAGCCTTTAAAGCCTGGTGTCAACAACGAAGTACATGATCATTGGAACAGTGGTCCCAGGTTATGTTCACGGACGAGTCCAGGAATAGTCTGAAGAGTAATTCTCGCCGGGTGTTCATCTGGCGTGAACCAGGAACCGGATACCAACCCCTTAATGTCCTTGAAAGGGACCTGTATGGAGGTCTTGGTTTGATGGTGTGGGGTGGGATTACAACTGGTGCACGCACGCCCCTGCATGTCTTTGACAGAGGAACTGTAAGAGATCAGGTGTATCGGGACGTCACATTGCACCAGTATGTCCCCTTGCCCGACTTTTCAGGGGTGCAGTGGGTTCCACCTTCCTTATGATGGATGATAAAGCACGACATCACCGAGCAGCCACCGTGGAAGAGTACCTTGAAACAGAAGATGTCAGGCGAATGGAGTGGGCTGCCTGTTCTCCGGACCTGAACCTCATCGAGCACGTCTGGGATGCTCTCGGTCGATGTATCGCTGCACGTCTTCAAACCCCTACGACACTTCAGGAGCTCCGACAGGCACTGGTGCAAGAATGGGAGGCTATACCCAAGCAGCCGCTCGACCACGTGATCCAGAGTATGCCAACCCGTTGTGCAGCCTGTGTACGTGTGCATGGTGATCATATCCCATATTGATGTCGGGGTACATTCGCAGGAAACGGAGGCGTTTTGTAGCACATGTGTTTCGGGACGGTTTTCTCAATTTATCACCAATACCGTGGACTTACAGATGTGTGTCGTGTGTGTTCCCTATGTGCCTATACTATTAGCGCCAGTTTTGTGTAGTGCCAATGCTGTGTGGCACCATATTCTGCAATTATCCTTAATTTATGAGCAAGAGTGTAGATTCCCTAGAAACCAGAAACGGTGAACCGTCTAGAAAGCGAGTGAGGACATATGATGGACTGCGTAACCACGGAGATTTTTGTTCTAAATGGGTATCCTCCAATTTATTTGAAAATAAACGGTTATAAAACTGGAATTGTGATTGTTTAAATCAGGTTTAATTCGACAACTGCTCATTTGTAGCATGAAACAGAGGGATGTTGTAGTAACAATTTTAAAAACACAGATTTTTCATAAAACTCTAGAAAAATCAATTTCATCAAAAAATGGTAACATTAAAAAAAAATATATAACAGAAATATATCAAATATCGCTTCAGTGCTTCGTCAAAAATACTCGAATCAGCCAGAACATTACGATCACCTACCTAATTGCCGGTACATCCACATTTGCCATGGATAACAGCGGTGACGCACCGTGACACGGTAGCAGTGAGGCCCTGGTAGGTCACTGGAGGGAGCTGGCAGCGCAGCTGCTTACCCACCCACGAACCCACACACACACACACACACACAGACACACACACACACACACACACAGAGGTCACTTAATTCCTGTAAACTCCGGGGAGCGGCCCATGGGCTCTTATGATGCCACGTTCAGTCATATCCCAGATGTGTTCTATCGGATGCAGATGCGAGTTGGGGGGGGGGGGGGGGGCGGCAACACATCCATTGGAACTAGCCACTGTATTCCACGAATCACTCGATCACACTCCTGGCCCTGTGACACAGCCTATTATCGTTCCGAAAAATGCTCATGCCGTCGGGAAGCATTATCGTCATGAAGGGTGTACATAGTCTGCAAGCAGTGTACGATACTTCTTGGCCGTCATGATACCTCGCACGAGCTCTACTAGACCGATAGATACTCACGTTAATGTCCCCAGAGCATAAAGGAACCGCAATACAAGTTTTTCAAGATTTTAAACATGGCTGCAACAGCAACTGTTGAAATTCTTCACGATAAAGGATGACAGCCAAAACCAGTTGCAGGATAAAAGTTTATTAAAATTCTTGACCAAGGTTTCGGTACATATAAATATACCTTCATCAGAAGTAAAAAATCCTGAACAGGAAGACACTTTCATTAGAAAAGCCTTAGCATCGGAAGTGAGAAACACAAAAGCTTAAGTAATAGTGAAATTACCAAAGTAATACAGGCATAAAATCTTTAGTTACTTACTAAAATTACATCATGCAATGGAGATTAATAAAACAATTGTGCCAAAGGCGTCGTCAATAATTAAGACATCTTCTCCATTTCTACAACATGACTATAGGCACAGGGTCAAAGCGAACGGTTCAGCACCATTACTTCGCCTATGAACTATCGAGACAAGAGTGTGAAAGCACTAGGGCAGATGGTTTCGCCGAGAGAGGGCACTTGTATGTGCCAGACACTCACGCATATTAAAATCCATGAATACATACATAAGCGCATCAAAAATGATTAAAAGTTGTGTTAATTCAAACTTTCTGTCTTAATAAATAAAACATATCAGACCATTAAAAACATTTATGTAAAATATAAAATATAGAAACAATTTACCTGTGTCCTAGTGTCAAACAGATAAAGCTTGCGCTATGGAACATCTAACGAGAGAGGGCACTAGTGAAATGCGCGAGAATCTCGCGTAAAGTAGGCGGTGAAATACATACTAGCGAAAACAACCAAAATGTTATAATAAAACGAAACCATCTGTCGTTGTGAATAAAAACGTACTAGTCGATTAACCACACATACACATCGAAAATCACAAACAACAAACATCAAAAATAGATACGTAAAATCCCAACAAGACAAGAAAAGCGCATTTCACCAGCATCAACAAGCAAGAAAACTAACTTCTAGTCAGCCAGACTATATTATATTAAGGCAAGGAGGGGTTTGAAACTATCTAAAAAATTTTTGTTTCTAAGCTGCACCTGTTCATTAAGACCAAAGCCATCTTTTAGAGACAGATGCTTTGAAAATCTCTAATTCTTCGAGCAAGTCCAGTTTGTAACCTTTATTAGCTTCATGAAGCAACTCTACGTCGCCCAGTTCACGTGGCGTATGCTGTAAGAGCCATAGATGTTCAGCAAACGTGGAATTATGTACGTTTTCCCCATTTTTACCTAACATGTGTTCTTTATACCTAACCTTAATGGGTCTACCTGTCTGTCCAATGTAATAGTTTGGGCAGTCGTTACAAGTAATTTTGTATACACCGGACTTAGTGCCGAATTCTTCCCGTGCTCCAATGGTATGAATTACTCTTTGTTTCAGGCTATTATTTACGGAAAATGCCACTCTGTAACCGTATTCTTTCTGTAAAAGTCTTCTTATCTTATATGAAACGTTCCCCAAAAATGGAATAGAAATAAAGTTATTACCCTCATTCTTTTTCGCACTGTTATCTCCTAAAGTTGAACATTTTACAGCTGTTTTTTTCTTAACAATTTGGTCAATTAATTTAGGATCGTATCCATTGTTAGTAGCCATTGACTTTAATAGAGATATTTCTTTTTCGAAACAATTCTGTGCTAAAGGTGTGCTCACAGCACGATGAACAGCAGACTGAAAGAAGGCGATTTTGTGAGTTTGAGGATGACAAGAATCTACTGGAATAATATTATCAGAAAAAGTTTCTTTACGAAAAATGTCGAAGCTAATTGTGTTACCCGATAACTTAAGTTTCAAGTCGAGAAAATGGAGTTCTCTCTCATTGTTTTGTATCTCTTTTGTAAATTTCATTTTCTCGTGAAAACTGTTGAAAACATGAAACAGTTGTTGTAGATCTTGGTCTCTCCCTTGAAATATTATGAGTATATCATCAACATAACGAGCATAGAAAGGAATCATATTACCCAACGCAAGATTGTTTTTGAAGAAATTTTCTTCTAACGCAAAGATGTCAGCTAAGATACCAGCTAACGGGCAACCCATGGCTAAGCCGAATGGTTGCTCATACATTTTACCATTAAACTGAAAGTAATTGTATTCTAGTACAACCTGCAGTAGTGACATAAGTTCCGACAACTGTAGCTCACTTAGAGTTCTATGTTGTCGAATGTTATCTTCAATAACCTTAAGAGTGATATCCACTGGAACATTAGTGTATAAACTTACGACGTCAAAGGAAACCAAACGAGAGGAAGAAGAGATCTCTATCGATTTTAGCTTGTTTATTACCTCAGCACTATTTTTAACAGAATAATTGTTTTCAAAAACAAAGGCTTCTTTGATTTTAGTATGTAAGAATCTCGCAAATTTATGAAGTGGACTCTTTATTCCGTTAACGATGGGACGAACTGGGTGTTGACTTCTGTGTACCAAAAACTGAGTTCTAAGCATAGGTGCTCTAGGGTTCATATTAATTAAAGTTTTCTTTTGAAACTCTTTGAAAAGATGTTTAGTTTTTCTTAACATATCCCTAATTTGCTTTTGTAATGTAGGGGTAGGATCCTGCTCGATTTTAAATATTCCATTTTCCTCGAAAAAAGCCAAAGTTTTAGCAATATATTCACTTTTATAGGCTACAACAAGCGAATTTCCTTTATCAGATTTAGTGATAAGAGCTTCATTATTTTTTAATTTACGGTTAATACTAGTAATAATGCTACCGCCTATCTGTTTTAAGTCATTGTTTTTTACCGAATTGACCTCTCTTTCTAAAATTGCGCTACATTCATGAGCAATCCTATTTTGTTGATATTTTTCTATTTTTACGGAGTCAAGACCAACTTTAAGGTCAACAATAAAATTATCTACCACTTTAGGGTCGTTAAGACTAGGCATGAAATTGTATTTAAAACCTCTCGCTAGCATGGCGCTTTCTTGAGGAGTAAAGCTTATGAAGTTTTATTTAGTACTCTGTCAAAAAATTTGTGTTCGCAATTGACAGTTCTTTGTGCATGAACAACATTAGATTTAGGGATAACATTATCTAGCTTCTGAAGTTTAAAATAGTGCCTACGCTGAATTTCAACCCTACGATTCTGTAACCACTCATTAACACCATGCCAAATACTGTCTACGTGAAAGTTAAAATAATCTTTAAAAGTTCTAGTAATAAAGAGATACAAAGAGTAAGCTTCTTCATTTAGTTTATCTTTCTTCTTATAAAGATCACTGATTCTGTCACTCATAATTTGTTTCACCAGTTTCACCAGTTTAATATGAACTCTAGAGCACCTATGCTTAGAAGTCAGTTTTTGGTACACAGAAGTCAACACCCAGTTCGTCCCATCGTTAACGGAATAAAGAGTCCACATCATAAATTTGCGAGATTCTTACATACTAAAATCAAAGAAGCCTTTGTTTTTGGAAACAATTATTCTGTTAAAAATAGTGCTGAGGTAATAAACAAGCTAAAATCGATAGAGATCTCTTCTTCCTCTCGTTTGGTTTCCTTTGACGTCGTAAGTTTATACACTAATGTTCCAGTGGATATCACTCTTAAGGTTATTGAAGATAACATTCGACAACATAGAACTCTAAGTGAGCTACAGTTGTCGGAACTTATGTCACTACTGCAGGTTGTACTAGAATACAATTACTTTCAGTTTAATGATAAAATGTATGAGCAACCATTCGGCTTAGCTATGGGTTGCCCGTTAGCTAGTATCTTAGCTGACATCTTTGTGAATGCGTTAGAAGAAAATTTCTTAAAAAACAATCTTGCGTCGGGTAATATGATTCCTTTCTATGCTCGTTATGTTGATGATATACTCATAATATTTTAAGGGAGAGACCAAGATCTACAACAACTGTTTCATGTTTTCAACAGTTTTCACGAGAAAATGAAATTCACAAAAGAGATACAAAACAATGAGAGAGAACTCCATTTTCTCGACTTGAAACTTAAGTTATCGGGTAACACTACTAGCTTCGTCATTTTTCGTAAAGAAACTTTTTCTGATAATATTATTCCAGTAGATTCTTGTCATCCTCAAACTCTCAAAATCGCCTTCTTTCAGTCTGCTGTTCATCATGCTGTGAGCACACCTTTAGCACAGAATTGTTTCGAAAAAGAAATATCTCTGTTAAAGTCAATGGCTACTAACAATGGATACGATCCTAAATTAATTGACCAAATTGTTAAGAAAAAAACAGCTGTAAAATGTTCAACTTTAGGAGATAACAGTGCGAAAAAGAATGAGGGTAATAACTTTATTTCTATTCCATTTTTGGGGAACGTTTCATATAAGATAAGAAGACTTTTACAGAAAGAATACGGTTACAGAGTGGCATTTTCCGTAAATAATAGCCTGAAACAAAGAGTAATTCATACCATTGGAGCACGGGAAGAATTCGGCACTAAGTCCGGTGTATACAAAATTACTTGTAACGACTGCCCAAACTATTACATTGGACAGACAGGTAGACCCATTAAGGTTAGGTATAAAGAACACATGTTAGGTAAAAATGGGGAAAACGTACATAATTCCACGTTTGCTGAACATCTATGGCTCTTACAGCATACGCCACGTGAACTGGGCGACGTAGAGTTGCTTCATGAAGCTAATAAAGGTTACAAACTGGACTTGCTCGAAGAATTAGAGATTTTCAAAGCATCTGTCTCTAAAAGATGGCTTTGGTCTTAATGAACAGGTGCAGCTTAGAAACAAAATTTTTTTAGATAGTTTCAAACCCCTCCTTGCCTTAATATAATATAGTCTGGCTGACTAGAAGTTAGTTTTCTTGCTTGTTGATGCTGGTGAAATGCGCTTTTCTTGTCTTGTTGGGATTTTACGTATCTATTTTTGATGTTTGTTGTTTGTGATTTTCGATGTGTATGTGTGGTTAATCGACTAGTACGTTTTTATTCACAACGACAGATGGTTTCGTTTTATTATAACATTTTGGTTGTTTTCGCTAGTATGTATTTCACCGCCTACTTTACGCGAGATTCTCGCGCATTTCACTAGTGCCCTCTCTCGTTAGATGTTCCATAGCGCAAGCTTTATCTGTTTGACACTAGGACACGGGTAAATTGTTTCTATATTTTATATTTTACATAAATGTTTTTAATGGTCTGATATGTTTTATTTATTAAGACAGAAAGTTTGAATTAACACAACTTTTAATCATTTTTGATGCGCTTATGTATGTATTCATGGATTTTAATATGCGTGAGTGTCTGGCACATACAAGTGCCCTCTCTCGGCGAAACCATCTGCCCTAGTGCTTTCACACTCTTGTCTCGATAGTTCATAGGCGAAGTAATGGTGCTGAACCGTTCGCTTTGACCCTGTGCCTATAGTCATGTTGTAGAAATGGAGAAGATGTCTTAATTATTGACGACGCCTTTGGCACAATTGTTTTATTAATCTCCATTGCATGATGTAATTTTAGTAAGTAACTAAAGATTTTATGCCTGTATTACTTTGGTAATTTCACTATTACTTAAGCTTTTGTGTTTCTCACTTCCGATGCTAAGGCTTTTCTAATGAAAGTGTCTTCCTGTTCAGGATTTTTTACTTCTGATGAAGGTATATTTATATGTACCGAAACCTTGGTCAAGAATTTTAATAAACTTTTATCCTGCAACTGTTTTTGGCTGTCATCCTTTATCGTGCGCAATACAAGTGTCTTCCCCTGGAAGACGACGGATTCGTGCCCTCCCATCGCCATGAAGAAGAAGGTATCGGGTTTCATCGAACCATGCAGTGCTCTGTCATTGCGCCAACGTTCAGTGCCGGTGGCCACGTACCCATTTCAGTCGTGGCTGCCAATGTCGTGGCGTTAACATTGGCACATGCATGGGTCGTCGGCTGTGGACGCCCAGCGTTAGGAGGGTTCGTTGCATTGCACTCCGCCCATCATTAAAGTCTGATGTTAGCTAGCTCCACCATAGCTCGCCGCCTGTGCTGTTTACGAGACTGCCCAGCTTACGACGTCCGATATCAATGAGGGGTGGCCACCCAACCCCAAGACTTCCGGAGGTGGTTCTATCCTAGTGTTGAAGATACCACAGCATTCGTCGAACACCAGACATGTCACGCGGTTTCCAAAATGCTCGTGCCGAGCTTCCGGGCCATCACGCTCTGTCCTCGGTCAAACTCACATCGCGCGCCTTCCCCTTCCTACACAAGGACAGCATGCTCACTTACACCACATGCACCGTGCACGGGTCTGACTGGCAGTCACTGCTCACCATGTGACCGTGCTATCGCACAGACAGGTTCATATCGATAGGTCGGTGGTGACAACGTTGTGACTGATCAGTGTGTATAAAACATGTTTCAGTAACTCATAAAAAAATTTCGCATTTATCGTTAATAACAGGAAACTCTTCCCTTTGATCGCAATGAAGAAAGTTCTATTGAATACAAAATAACGACAATAATTATATTTATTTTTGGTGTATTTTCATCAAAATTAATTGTTTGATTGCATAAAAGATTAGAGACTGCATTGAATGGTGCGTGGTTCTCAATATGTACAAAAGAAACAAAGAAGCAGAAGTCGTCGGCTCCCAGTTTCAATTTTAATTTTAATAACCAACAGCCTCTTCAGAATAAAAGTAACTACTGTTTGCCCATAGTGGACATCGTCAAGCTAAAACTACAAATCCAAAGTGTTGCAGAACAGCACTCGTGACTGTCGCATCGCGGTCGCGAAGTAGGGGCAAGGCAGTGTCAGGTAAGTTTTTAAGTCTGACGATAATCTATAGATTGTCGGCCGAAGTGGCCGTGCGGTTAAAGGCGCTGCAGTCTGGAACCGCAAGACCGCTACGGTCGCAGGTTCGAATCCTGCCTCGGGCATGGATGTTTGTGATGTCCTTAGGTTAGTTAGGTTTAACTAGTTCTAAGTTCTAGGGGACTAATGACCTCAGCAGTTGAGTCCCATAGTGCTCAGAGCCATTTGAACCAAGCCATAATATATAGATTTGTAGTTGACGATGTCCACTATTTACAAACGGTAGTTACTTTTATTCTGAAGAAAGTTGGGTTATTCCCACTGAAACCTAGAGTAAATCTAGGTAAACACTGCAACTGAGGCTGTTGGTTATTAAAATTACTATTAATATTTATACAGTTGCTGACAGGGCCGCAAATTTTGAAAATATAGAGGCTCCCAGATTCGCTTCTACACATTCATTTCTGTTTGTTTCCCTACCAGTGCTACGGTAATCCTACCGTTTAGCCGGCCGGAGTGGCCGAGCGGTTAAAGGCGCTACAGTCTGGAACCGCACGACCGCTACGATTGCAGGTTCGAATCCTGCCTCGGGCATGGATGTGTGTGATGTCCTTAGGTTAGTTAGGTTTAAGTAGTTCTAAGTTCTAGGGGACTTACGACCACAGCAGTTGAGTCCCATAGTGCTCAGAGCCATTTGAACCATTTGAACCTACCGTTTACTGTGTCATTTATGTACTGTCCCAAAAGTACTGAACTGCAGTTTCGGCACAGCCCAACTCTCCTAGTAGACATATTTTGTCGGGAAATGATCTATTTGACCTGTGTTTCTTTTACTCATCGCCAACGCAAAAAGTTTGACCTCAGGACGACTTTAGCAAGACGGACGTCGTCGTCGTCGTTGTCCTGGTGTCAGAAGACCCCGCAGAGGCAGTAAGGGCACTGACCTTAAGCAAAAGAAGCAGACTGTTGACGACCCGAAATAACACCTCGCCGGGTGCGAACGGAGGAGGAGAGGGACCGGCCACCATTAACGTCTCTACGCCAATCAGGAAAAATAGCCCCACGCCTCCTCCGCTGCACGGGAGGAAGCCGATGGACGAGGACAGACGTAGTGGTGGCGCCGAGGAATCGGCGGAACACGCCGAACCGGGGATAAACGGAGGCGTAAGTAACGCAAGAGGAAGAACAATAAGAGCGCCAAATTACGGCGCCGGCCGGCAGAGGTCTCTGGTGGACCGCGCGGCGCCAATCAGGGGAGAGGCGAGCTGAGGCCGGGGCAGCCCCGCGCCTCGCCGTGCCGTAATTGCGGACAGCCACCAATATCGCACGAGCAATTATACTCGTCAGCGGCGGCCGCTCCTGGACCGCTAGAATTACCGACCGCCGCTCCCGAAGGCGGCGCTAAGCGCTGCTGCACCACAGGAAACCATGCAGCCCGCCTCACATGCGAGATGCGGCTGCGATTCTCGTCTACATTTACATTGGTCTGCAGACCACTGTAATGTGTGTGGCAGGGTGTACTACACGTCGTACCACCACGAGTCTGGGCATGGACCTTAACGTTTAGGCGATGAATATTTTATGTTTCTTTAGATCCGTAGTAAGTATACGTCATCATCAGACATAATGAAAATGAAATCTCCAAAACTAGCTGCTATAAAATAACATTTTACACGACAGGTCGTAACGTCCCTTCGGATCTTCGGTCTTGGCTAACACTCAGCGGTAGAGCAATGAGATTGTTATTTGTTATGTCTCGGTATCGACGTTACAAACAGAACATTGATGAACTGAACTCGCGACTCGTAACAGTGTTGTTAATTCCCAACGTCAAGGAGTTTCTATATAAGCGCCGGGCGCTTCAGTCAAATAATATCGGAGCACGTTATCTCTATAAATAATATTGTAAAACTTGAATGATAAATGCGTGAATTGACACGATATGCTGGTTTATTACACAACATTAGTCACTTCCTAACAGAGCCGTGAGGAAGAAGCTTTCCCAGGTGTTGGGAGGAATTATATATAATATGCTTCGTAACTATCGCCAAGTTCCATAGTCCATTAGTTATTACGAATGAAATTGTCTATCTGTGTTCACTTCCTAGATAGTGTTAACTTCAGGTTATCTAACTAAAAGTCATTTCTGTCTAATATATGCAAGTCCTCTGTCTGAATTCTAAATAACGTAATATTTGAAGTCAATGTATGTTTCACTGCGTCATAGTAGATCGCAATAATCAATTCTGAAAAAAATCAATGTAATTGCGCCTACATACACGAGCATTCAAAAGTATGACCTGCTGTGGCTAACTCTCGTAACGTAGTGACAATGGATTGAATTATCCTTAGCCATTACTCACGAATCTCAGAGAGTACTGACACGTAGTATTCTTTGGGAACGTTGGTTCTACTCTGCGGATTTTAATTATAATTATTCACTGATACTGCAGTTATATGACACAACTGTTGTGCGTTTTATGAAGCTACTTAGAAAGTTTTGAACCACTTGAAAAACAAGATGTGGCTGGATATTTGTGTAGTTTTTTTCAGCTAGTATTTAATTACTGATAACTGCATCATCTGCAACTAGTCTGAGGTAGCAATTAGTACTGTCTGCCAGGGCCTTAGTATACAACATGAACGACGAGCTCCCCAGTACACTACCTTGTCAGACCCCTGAAGTTACTTAATGATCGATAACTCTCCATCCAATACGACATGCTGCGTAGTCCTCCACACAATAAATCCTCAGTCAAGGCACAAATTCCGTTTGATACCACTACATGATCGTACTTTTGTTAATAAACGTTCGATGATAAAATTTAGTGAAATGCTTTTTGGGAGTCAAGATATACTCTATTCAACGGATGCCTTAATAGTGGGCTTTGCAAATCTGATTTTCAGGATGCTGCGTGATAAAAGCGCGAGTTGCGTTTCGCATGGCCGGTATTTGCAGCGTTTGTGATGGTTGGGTCTCACTAGTACTCGCCTCAATAAAGCGTAATTCATTGACATTCGCTTTTCACACCGCCCCAGAATTTCCTGACATAACCTTCGTTAGGCGCTGCACTGGGTCGCCGACAGCAGCGATTTCTGTCAAAATTCTCTATACATCAAGAAAGCCAAATTTATGTTAATAAAAAGTCAGCATTTTAGCTATAGTGACTAAGTTTTGGCGTGTAAGTCGTTCGAGCAATGAACACAAGCTCAGGTAAACGTGCAACTTTATTATAGTAAAGCCGAAATTCACAGGAAATATAATTTTGTAAATTATCTGTATAATGAACTGATAACATTATAATTCAGGGAGCGAAAGGCTGTTTGCAATTTTTTCAGAAACCAGATAGCAGTTATAAGCGTCGAGGGGCATGAAAGGGAAGCAGTGGTTGGGAAGGGAGTGAGACAGGGCTGTAGCCTATCCCAGATGTTGCTGAGCAAGCAGTAAGGGAAACAAAAGAAAAATTCATAGTAGGAATTAAAATTCATAGAGAAGGAATAAAAACTTTGAGGTTTGCCGACGACATTGTAATTCTGTCAGAGACAGCAAAGGACCTGGAAGAGCAACTGAACGAAATGGACAGTGTCTTGAAAGGAGGATATAAGATGAACATCAACAAAAACAAAACGAGGATAATGGAATGTAGTCGAATTAAATCGGGTGATGCTGAGGGAATTAGATTAGGAAATGAGACACTTAAAGCAGTAGATGAGTTTTGCCA
Source organism: Schistocerca serialis cubense (assembly GCF_023864345.2). Classification (NCBI taxonomy): domain Eukaryota; kingdom Metazoa; phylum Arthropoda; class Insecta; order Orthoptera; family Acrididae; genus Schistocerca; species Schistocerca serialis. Next base: position 159,785,841 of record NC_064644.1, read on the forward strand.
TTTGGGGAGCAAAATAACTGAAGATGGTCGAAGAAGAGAGGATATAAAATGTAGACTGGCAATGGCAAGGAAAGCGTTTCTGAAGAAGAGAGATTTGTTAACATCGAGTATAGATTTAAGTGTCAGGAAGTCGTTTCTGAAAGTATTAGTATGGAATGTAGCCATGTATGGAAGTGCAACGTGGACGATAAATAGTTTAGACAACAACAACTTATCTTTATATGGCCACTTGCTGTCCAGATATTTAGGCAACTACATAATCATCTTATAAACTACAAAATTACTCGATATGTTTATAATGAGTTTTCGGTGTTTGTCTTATCGTTGTTAGTTACCTATCATGCCTCCGAAGAACACAAACTTAAAAAGTTCTTACTTTTTTCCTTAAGATATGAAAATGACAGTAATGTGCTACGGATATACATAATTGACGTACTTTACTTGTGTTACGTTTTATCAAATTTGAGAAATGGTTGTCATTGTATACTGCGCTTCATTGTCTTTCCCCAAGGAGAGATGGATGAACTGCTATGTGTGGCAAGACATATACTCTTCTGTCGTGTGTTTTTAAAAATAAACAGTAGTAAAAAACTTAAATGTGGATATAATACGTGCTTTAAAATTAGTAAACGCAAACATTGCTGTAATTTGTTAAGTGCCTGACTATTTACGATGAAAGTTGATGGCGATATTTATGTTGTTAACAATGTTTCTGTATGATTGTGGATGGAGATGTTAATCATCGTAGTGAAGGAGCTGGAGATTCCAGGGGTAAATTAGAGGGGAGAAGACGTCAAGGAGGCAGCGATCAGATGGGTGGTGTGGATCGGAGGTAGAGATATTACGCGAAGGACTAAGAAGGGTTGACTTGGAAGGGCGGCGATAGATTTATTGAGAGCGGACCCAGGGTCAAAGTTCTTTTAGAAAACTTGGTCTGACTTTTCGACTGATGAATGCTCGTATATGTAGGCGCAATTAGATAGTTTTTTTTTAGAATTGATTATTGCGATCTACTATGATGCAGTGAAACGATACATTGACTTCAAATATTACGTTATTTAGAATTCAGACAGAGGACTTGCATATATTAGACAGAAATGACTTTTAGTTAGATAACCTGAAGTTAACACTATCTAGGAAGTGAACACAGATAGACAATTTCATTCGTAATAACTAATGGACTATGGAACTTGGCGATAGTTACGAAGCATATTATATATAATTCCTCCCAACACCTGGGAAAGCTTCTTCCTCACGGCTCTGTTAGGAAGTGACTAATGTTGTATAATAAACCAGCATATCGTGTCAATTCACGCATTTATCATTCAAGTTTTACAATATTATTTATAGAGATAACGTGCTCCGATATTATTTGACTAAAGCGCTCGGCGCTTATATAGAAACTCCTTGACGTTAGGAATTAACAACACTGTTATGACTGATTATGGATTTGAGATTACAACCAGTCTATAGGGAATTTGGTGTCGCTGGAACTAATTTGAACTTTTTATTAATATTTTAATAGCAACCGATAAACCATCGATTATAAACAAACACTACGAAGTGTAACGTTAGTTGTCTGTACAGGATCAAGTATGGTACTGTACCAACAGTTGTTCTCAGAGGGGCTCGAATATTTCTAGAATGCTACGGAGCCAGTTTACGTGCAAGAGCAGCCCCTTTATGTTCAAGAGTAGCCTTGGATCTCCACTGCCGGATCCAACAGGTTGTCGATTCGACAACCAGCAGTAAAAACAGCCATTTCTCCAGAACGATACTGTTGTTAAATTTCAAGTGATCAAAAAGCTATACCGGGCAAATTGGCGAGGCGATAAGATCTCGGACTCGCATCACTTCATTGTGGGCGAAGATAGCAGTTTTACAACACCTACGACTGCCGCACAATATTTCAAGAGTCAGCTACTATATAGTGTTCGCTGATGTTCCAGAAATTTAGAGCAACCTTCCTCTCTTACACGATACCAGCCGAACATGGGAAATCGAAGTGCTCCGTCATTCGTGACGGAAGACGCAACTGCTTTAATGTTTACGAGTTTAAACAATGTATTTGCGCACAAAACCTTAACGTCTTCGCTGAACATCTTTGTCAGTATTTTTCCCAGTGTTTATAGCAACAATAGTTTTATTTAACCGTGACTGTTTCCTTTTATGCTGTCTTTCTGTTTACTACACCCTTCCGTATTTGTGCTCTGCCTTCAGTTGCTATGTCATCTACGTGGTACAAATATTTTATACACTGCAGGCGCAAGTCAATTAAGGGCTTCCCACCAGCTGAAGGTAGAGGAGGACGCCACATTTATCATCAGATTTTGATTAATGGCGTATCATTCCTGCTGTTGATTAATTACCTACCATTCATGCTTCAAACTTTGGCGTACGGACTCGCAGCGCCTCATGACTGATTTCATTCCAGCCGATATTGGGCTACTTCCTTTTAGGGGCGCGACACAGAAAGAACGGTTTTTTCCCGCCTTGATTTGTTATTGGATTTGATATTATACGTCGTTCCCTGCTACAAAGTTAAGATGTGAAGCCAAAAGCCAGGCTACAGTCACAAATTGTTGGTAATTAGCTGCATGGATAGTTGTTCCATGTTTTAATTATCTTTTTCATTATTTTTTAGAAACTGTATTCTCGAGACTGTTTCCACAGGGTAATTAGTAGTGAAAATTAACACGGTTGAAATTATGCGATACTAGAAGGAAAACACGTACGAGTAAGCAAGAATTCTCACACGGCCTATTTGCTAGACAGTCGCTGATGTGTGGTTACGACGCGCCACAGTTTTCAGTATGAAATATTGGTCTAGTTAGGAAAAATCTGTTTGAAATGTAAACTCTTCGGTTACATCTCTGTCTAAATCGCCTCAAATTTCACCCATGAAGAACGGTTGGTCCCTGTAGTACTTGCTTCATGGGGTCTCTGCACATTTGGCTGCTGGTATGAGACATCTGAAGCCGTTGGCACACGGACCAGGTTTTTTTCGATCGTCGGGGTGGAGCGGGTTATGTTCAAGGAGCTGCTATACGCTCAGAAATGAGGCGAATTGTTCATACGGTACGTGTGCCTCAACGTGGTATACGCGATAGCAGCGCGCTCCAGCGGCAGAAGTCGGCTGTAGCTCACAAATTACACTGTTCATGAAACGGACGGGCGTGAAATTTCTACGCTATTCTATTGAAATGCACACCACCTCCCTTGTCCATATTCTAGTTATGTTGTTACGTCTGCAGAATGCGGGGTGGGTGTGCCCCCTAACATTGAATGCTAGTTGATCTGAATTTTTTGGCACAAGTACTTACGTATTAAGTGTCCAATATATCGGTATGTTCCCCCATCATCATGTACACACTTTTCTATACGCCTCCATGTCCTCCTTGACGTATTCTTGAGCATATACGATGTTGTGGTGTGAAATGCATCCTCAACAGCATAGCGCAGTTCTTCGTTTGTAGCATAACGACATGCAGATACATGCGCCTTAATGACTCCCCACAACGAATTGTCTGGTTTGGTGAGGTCAGGACGTCGTGGTGGCCATTTCAAGGGAGCCAGTGTTGCCGATGAACCAGAACATATCCACTCTCGTGGAAAATGTTCATTTAGGAACTCGCGCACTGCAAGATCGCAGTGAGGTGGCGCTGCGCTTTGCTGTAGCCAAATGCATTCTGTGATGCCCCTTGACTCAGCCTGAAGTATTAACCACGTTTGTAATATGTGTAAGTAATTTGTGCCATTCAAAGTCCCTTCGAAAAAGTACGGTCCAGACAGATGTTGTGATGGCATCGCTATCCACATCTTTACCTGAGGCGAGTTCCTTTCCAATTCAGCTGAGTAATGAGGATTCCCTATGGCCCAAACTACAAAATTTGTAACACGTGAGCTGAGATGAATGGCACGTTCATCTGAAAACATAACCTCTACAAGGTTCACTGCTTTTGGAAATTAGCAAAATACGCGTTCATTCCGACCTGTATTCGACAACTCGTATACGAACGTCGGTGGAAAAGATGTGACCTTACGGTCTTTTGCCACATGATCTCCCATTGTTGTCTTCAGTATCCGAGTTCCGAAGCACGTTTACGTATCGACTTCGTAGGAGATCGTTCAGTCGAAGCACAGACTCCAGCACACATTTCTTCTCACATCTTCTTCCTTACACCCCGCGGCCTTTCTTTAACGCTGCCAAAAGCAAATGAACATCTTTCCCAATCCAAAAGTGTACGTACTCGGGAGGAGCTTTAACCTTATTAAATCTTTCCTGGAATGCTCCCACAATGTCTGTCTCTCTCTCTCTCTCTCTCTCTCTCTCTCTCTCTCTCTCTCTCTCTCTCTCTCTGCCCCCTGTATTGTTGTTCGCGCACCCGCACTCTTGTATCTGAGCTCTCACATCTGCCATGGCTACAAATTAAAACTTTTTCTACAACCGCGAATACACTTTAACATGAACTCCACAATATACAAGAAGTAAAGTAGCTACAAAACCGCATCACATTCGATAATAAACAGGAGTTAACAGGGCTACGGGTACTTCTCGCCCACCTTGTTCATACCAGTAAATCAAGTCTTGAACATCGATGAATATGTTACGACGCAAAAATGAAAGTGTTACGTCCAGTCAACAGTACTGCCTTATAAAAGTTCCATTACGAATAGTGCAATACAAATCTAAAATAATTCTCCACGTAACATAAGTATCATTTTATCTTTATCACTTTTTCAAATGGTTCAAATGGCTCTGAGCACTATGGGACTTAACTTCTGTGGTCATCAGTCCCCCTAGAACTTAGAACTACTTAAACCTAACTAACCTAAGGACGTCACACACATCCATGCCCGAAGCAGGATTCGAACCTGCGACCGTAGCGGTCACGCGGTTCCAGACTGAAGCGCCTTTAACCGCACGGCCACACCGGCCGGCTTTATCACTTTTTCGTAAAACCTTAAGGTCATTCTTGTTCCTGTTCAGTAGGAGAATCTTTATAACAGGTGAAACGCAAAACATGAAACAAGAAAGTGGTAAAAATATCTTACTAAAAGTAGTGCAAGCTGTCTTGTAGATAAAGACAACCGGATAAACTCGCTCCTCAGAAAGAGCGCTCTTATATAACATCGAATATTACAGAATAAACTTCTATAAAAGAAATAAGAAAGTATCAGAATCTATAAGAAAACGAAAGGTTTAGTAAAAAAAAAAAGAATTTGAATCCAATGATAAGCGAACCAGCAACGAAAGACCTGTTACCACACAATTCCGCGTCTCTGCTTGTTGCGCTACATCGACCATGAGTGGTATGCGACCATACTTTGCGTCTGACCCTCTCCTGAATGATTTAATCTTGGAATAATCTTAACTGACAGTGAATTATAAGAAAAGCTACTAAGAAGCCGGCCGAAGTGGCCGTGCGGTTAAAGGCGCTGCAGTCTGGAACCGCAAGACCGCTACGGTTGCAGGTTCGAATCCTTGCCTCGGGCATGGATGTTTGTGAGGTCCTTAGGTTAGTTAGGTTTAACTAGCTCTAAGTTCTAGTGGACTAATGACCTCAGCAGTTGAGTCCCATAGTGCTCAGAGCCATTTGAACCATTTTACTAAGAACCATGCGTTTTTGATGGATCCTCAGTGTAAGTCACGGTAATTCTTCAACCACCAATATAACTTTTCCCGCCATTTTGTTAAGAAAATTGTACAATTAACAACGGGTTTTCGTGAGATCAATTTGCTGAGCTTAGAAGCGGTACATATACGCTCGAATGCACGGTCCATGTGCCGAGGGCTTAAAGTACCAATATGTTCTGTGATGGATAGAACGAGCAGGGTCTGTACCTAAAAGGATCTCGAGTCCCTGGATTTTTCTGTAAAGTGCACAGCAGGGAGTTGTACGAAATTTGGAGAGCTGGAAGGTTGGAAGGAAGATGAAGGATCGACTACAAAGAAACTGGAAACTGAGAGCAAATTCGGTAGAGACTGGATGCGGAAATCAAACTGTCGTGCCCTTTTAAAAAATATCATCCATGAATTCACCTAACACGATTTGGGAAGTCATGAGAAATCTGAATCTGGAAGCCATGACCTGAATTTCGACCACCGCTCCAGCTCACTCGCTTTTCACGGGTGAATTCCCAAGTCACAATGTCCTCATAATTACGACGAACAATGTCGACAGTATTATTGCACAAATTAAATAATACGACTCGCGGTCCTAAAGCGTATTGTAGTATATTATATATATCGTCGTTTGTGAAAGAAAATTTGGCATGCTGTATCACAAATTGAGGAACTGATTTTGCTTGTTGTTAAGAGAAATCTTCGTGTACACTAAGGTGAACAAAATCAAGGCATGGTACCGTGTCGGACTTCATTTTGCCTCGCGTAGTGGAGCAACCCGACGGACTCAAAAACTCGTTAAAATTCCCCAGCAGAAATATTGAGCCTTGCTGCCTCTATAGCCGTCCATAATTGCGGAAGTGTTGCCGGTGCATGATTTTGTGTTGATCTCGATCAGGGCCTCTTAAATGTTTGACGAGATTTATGTCTGGCGATATGAGTTGCCAAACCATTCGTTCGAATTGTCCAGAATGTTATTCACACCAATGGTAAACAATTGTAGCTCTGCGACATGGCTTATTGCCATCCACAAAAATTCCATCGTTGATGGTGAACATGAAGTTTGTGCATCAATACAAATGAACTCTAAGTAGCCGAACATAACATGATCGGTTCAGTTGAACCATAATACACTTTCCATTCCATGGAAACACAGCCCACGCCCATTATGTGCCACCATCTGCTTGCACAGTGCCTTGTTGACAACTTGGGTCCATGGCTTCGTCAGGTCTGCGCCAACTCGAACCCTACCATCAGTTCATACCAACTGCTATCGGGACTCCCCTGAGCAGGCCACGGTTTTCCAGTCGCCTAGGGTCCAACGGATATGGTCACGAGCCCAGGAGAGGCGCTGTAGGCGACGTCTTGCTGTTACCAAAGGTATTCACGTCGGTCATCTGCTGCCAGCTAAGGTATTCACGCCGGCCGCCTGCTGTCGTAGTCCATTAACGCCAAATTTCGCCACACTGTCCTAACTGATACGTTCGTCGTACGTCCCACATTGATTTCTGTGGCTATTCCGTCAGTGTTGCTTGTCTGTTAGCACTGACAAATCTGCGCAAACGCCCCAGCTCTCGGTCGTTAAGTGAAAGCCATCGGCCACTTCGTTATCCGTGGTGAGAGGTACCGTCTGAAATTTGGTGTTCTCAGCTCACTCTAGACATTGTGGATCTCGGAATAATGAGTTCCTTAACAATCTCCGAAACTGAATGTTGCACGCTTCTAGCTCTAACTACCATCCCGCGTTCAAAGTATGTTAATTTCCGTCATGCACTTTTTCACATAAATCACCTGAGTGGACTGTGCGGAGGTTCGAGTCCTCCATCGAGCGCGCGCGCGCGTGTGTGTGTGTGTGTGTGTGTGTGTGTGTGTGTGTGTGTGTGTGTGTGTGTGTGTGTGTGTGTTTTTCTCCTTAGGATAGTTTCGGTTAAGTAGTGTGTAAGCTTATGGACTGATGACCTTAGCAGTTAAGTAGTTAAGTCCCATAAGATTTCACACACATTTGAAAAATCACCTGAGTACAAATGACAGTTCCGCCAACGCATTGCTCTTTTATACCTTGAGTACGCGATACTACCGCAATCTGTATATGTGCATATCGGTATCCCACGACTTTTCTCAATGTAATTAGGTTATAATACGTCATTCAGGAATATAGTTTTCAGAGTCTTTCTTTCGTTACAGAAACTTTATTTTATTGTACATGCATGCGCTCAAACCATTTTAATAATTTTTTTTTTTTAAAAGCAGAGTTCAGTAAAATGTCTTCGGGTGCGGTTGTAATGGTTTCCAGCGAAAAGGAAAATGGCGTGCCTTTTTTCACTAGTACTTGGTTGCTTACATGATAGAGCCGATGTCGCTACCGAGTTCCTCTCATTTCATATGCTACTGACAAATAGTTACTGGAATTTAATTAAACACTAGTCTTTTTTAATTAAAATAATCTATTTTATTAAAGCTATTTCATGGAATACTTATACATTTATATTCTAATTTATATGTGTCGTTAATAAAACTCGCTGCAGGTTATTAATATGTACACAGCCGCTGCTGTTCGGTGCCAGTTCAGCGTTGCTTTAGAACGAAAAAAGTCCGCTCCATACCTCACTTACCCATAATACAAAAGCTGCAAAATATATAACATACGTTTGGAAAGTTGTAAGAGCGTTATACATCATAGTCCGAAGCGACGACCTTAAGAAAAGTAGAACTAATTCTGTAAATCTGTATAGGGTATTCGATGGACATAGAATGAATTGACATCATGTTTCAGATCTGAGCTACAATCGTCGCTGCTCGAGAGATTTAACGGTGTTTATATATATATAAGCGGGTCCATATCAACAGATTCTCAAGTCCACAACTCCAGTGGGTATATTTATCTTTCGGTCGTTGCTTGTCCAAAATTGCGGGTACACAGTTTCATCTTTTGATTGAGGTGTTTTATTAAATTTATAAATAAGAGACAAAACCTTTCCGTAGTGTTTGTTTATTATTATTGAATAGAAAAATAACACGAGCGCAATGCAATGAAATACGTCACTGCATCAGCATTGTCGCCTTCCCACTGGGCGAAATCACTATAGCGCCATCTTGAAAATATACCCACTTCTGTGGCCGTCATTGCTTCTTTTTGCTACACCCGTCGATTCCGTGTCAAGACTCTCAGCACAACTGTCCGCTTTCAGCTGATGCTGGTTCTTTTGTTTTGGGGACTTGTGACATCCCAAGGGAGTCAAACAATTCCATATTTAATTTTAATTAAGTTTAATATAATTTTCAGTTACGTTGAAGGCCAGTTTTCCACACGATTCAGTGGATCGAGGTACTATTCACGAATCCTGAGAGATTATCGTTTCTGCTCGCTTGTAAATCTCATTTATAATATATTCAGGGGGTTGAAAAGGGGTGGAAGTGCTAAAAACATACAAAATCAAAAATCCTAGATAAGTGCCAAAATAAAAATCAAGCAAAATGGTATTGTGATGTACACTCTAAGACAAAGAAAACACGATGCACAACGAACTGATTACCCGAATGGTACGGAAATCGATAGATGTTATGTACATGTACGTGTACAATTCCAGAAAAGTTGGATGATTTATTCAAGAGAAAGAGCTTCAGAAATTGACCAGGTCAATAACGCGTTGGCCCACCTCTTGCCGTTGAGCAAGCAGTTATTCGGCTAGGCACTGATTGATAGAATTGTTGGAAGCCATCGTATTCAACCTGCAATCTCATTGACTGGAACAGAATTGTCTTGGGTGATGAGTTCCGCTTCGAACTGAGACCCGGTAACCAGTGAAAACGTGTTGGAGACGCCACGGACAGCGTTGGGATACCAGTCTGAGCATGACAACCAGGGGTGACGGTCTGGGGTGGCGTTTCTTTTCATAGCAGGACCCTTTTGGTTGTCATCCGCGGTGCCATCACAGCGCTACGCTACGTCGACGATATTCTACGCCCTGTTGTGTTTCCCTTAATGATAAGCCAACCTGTGCTTACATTTCAGCCAGGTAACGCTCACTAACACGCGGCGAGAGTTTCTACTGCCTGTCTTTGTGCTTGCCAGACCCTACCCTGGCCAGCAAGGTCATCGGATCCTCCCACAGTTAAGAACGTTTAAAGTATTAGAGGCATGGCTCTCTAACCAGCCCGGGATTTTGACGATCCAACGCCCCAGTTGGGCCGAATCTGTCACGATGTTCTTCAGAAGGACATCCAACGAATTTGTCAATCAGTCGAAAGCCGAATAATTGCTTGTATAGGGGCCAGAGCTGGACACAATGCTTTGTTGACTTGTGAATCTCTCTTTTGAACAAATCACCCATTTTTTTCTGACATTATAACCGTTTGTTTGTCTGTGCGTGTACATGACATCTACCGATTTCCTACCCATTCGGATGATTCCTTCATGGTGGATCCTTTTTTTTTCAGTGTATATCATCAAACGATTCCGTTGGATGAGAGGATCACGCAGCTGTAACTGGGATTCACCTAGGCAAAATAGTAAGAGAGTTATTATCTAGGGAGGTTGGATTACACCGAGTTAACAGTGATGTCTCCTGAAGGTGACTAATTTCTTGAGCAGTGAGCTTAGTTACGTCGTGTGTGTTTATTGTGTGTGTATTGAACTGGGGACCTAAACGACGGAGAGGCTACGTCCCACCGTAGCCCACAGTGGTCCACAACTCCACAACAGGCCACAGCAGTCCACCCACACCACCGCCGCCCCACACCGAACCCTGGGGGTTATTGTGTGGTTCGACCCCCAGTGGACTCCCCCCCACCCTGGGAACAGGGAACGTCTTATACCAGACGAGTGTAGCTCCAAATGTTTGCATGGTAGAGTAATTATGATGTACACATAAGAGGAGACAGTGTTTGAACAGCAATTGCCGACATAGTGTAAGGGTAACCAGCCCGCATTCGCCGAGGCAGATGGAAAACCGCCTTAAAAACCATCCGGCACACCGGACCTCGACACTAAGCCGCCGGCCGGTTTCGTGCCGGGGACCGGCACGCCTTCACGCTCGGGAAGCAGCGCGTTAGACCGCGCGGCTAGCCGGGCAGGCTAAGTTACGCGGTAGTGAAAGTTACACAGTCCTACTGTCCTGTGATTAGTGTGTTGGTTTCTCATAAGCAAAAGCGTTAAATTGCCATTTTATGGTCGAGAATTTCCGTTCTCTGACCGGGATTCGTACTCGCGTCTCTCGGTTTCCATGAACGCATTTTACCGGTGTACCACCAGACCATAATAACTAAGTTCTGTGATTGTGTTTTATGGAAAGAAATCTAATGCTGGGACCTACAAGTTGAACATAAATAAAAGCAACAGGGACGAATTCCTGATTGCAAGTGAAAAAAGATCCTGAAAAGCACCGTTGGCACAGTAGATGGTGCTGACGAATGAAAGTCTCTCTGACCACGTGCCGTGTGTTCGTTAAGTGTTGCAGGCCGTGTAACTGAGGCAGCGTACAGTAAGCAGCAAAATAATCCGGTATTCATGTCGGGAACAACCCGAGATGGTGTTTGTGTACGGCCAAGCAGATGGAAACGGTATACCAAAACAAGTACCTTCACAGACACCAACTACATCACACAACATTTCAAGCCCCTTTTGGACGTTTGTGTGGTCTTGGTTTTTTCATACAGACGAACGTGGAGGCGGCGAACTGCACATACACCAAATTTAGAGAACCAGGTACTAAGGGATATTGAGACGAACTGTAATACAAGCCCCAGGCAAGTGCCCTGCCAACATGGTGTAAGCCAAAGCACAATTATGTGTATCCTGCAAGAGGGCACTTGCAACCTACGTCCAAAATTATCTACTGGATTTATTCCAATCTCTATCTTCCTCTACAGTTTTTGACCTCTGCAGCTCCCTCTAGTACCATGTAAGTCAGTCCCTGATACCTTAACGTATGTCCTGTCATTCTGACACTTTTCCTTGTCAGTGTTTTCCACATATTCCTTTCCTCTCCGACTCCGCGCAGAACCTCCTCATTCCTTATCTTGTCCACCTAATTTTCAACATTCGTCTGTAGCGCCACATCTCAAATGCTTCGATTATCTTCTGTCCCGGTTTTCCTACAGTCCATGTTTCACTAGCATACAATGCTGCGCTCCAAACGTATATCCTCACAAATTTCTTCCTCAAATTAAGGCCTATGTTTGATACCAGTTGACTTCTCTTGACCAGGAATGCCCTTTTTGCCAGTTCTAGACTGATTTTGCTGTCCTCCTTGCTCCGTCTGTCATTGGTTATTTTACTGCCTTGGCAGCAGAATTCCTTAACCTCACCTACTTCGTGACCATTAATCCTGTCGTTAAGTTCCTTGCTATACTCATTTCTGCTAGTTCTAATTACTTTCGCTTTTCTTCGTTTTAATCTCAACCCATATTTTGTAGTCATTATACTGTCCATATTCATTAGATCTCTTAGTTCTTCTTCACTTTCACTCAGGATAACAATCTCATTGATACCCTTCTACCCTGAATTTTAATTCAACTCCTGAACCTTTCTCTTAATTCCATCATTGCGTCTTCGATTCACGGACTAAACAGTGGGGCGAAAGACTGCATCCCTGTCTTACACCCTTTAATCCGATCATTTCGCTCCTGGTCATCACCTCTTTATTATTCCCTCTTGGTTCTTGTACATATTGTATATTACTCGTCTCTCCCTTTACAGTAGCTTACTCTTATTTTTCTTACAATTTTGAACATCTTGCACCATTTTACTGTGCCGACAATCTTATGAACGTGGACATCTCTTGAGTTTTCTTTAATTTTTGCTACAATTGCTTTCGCTACATTTGCTTAACTAATTTGTTACAATGTCATTACTGCTTAGCAAAACCCCTCCTAGGCGATGTTGTGTCCCGCCTAGTGTCATATAACATTACGAAGGTCTTCATTCTTCTGCTCTTGAGCTTGCTCTCTGTCTTGTCAAGACGGTCGAGACTGTTGTCTTCCTGGCTATTTTGAAATGTTTACGCTACCCGGCTGGCGTTGTTGATACTTCCGCTTGTTTGAGCAACGCCGGCTGTTCGAAATTTGAAAGTTTTACTCTCTCGTTTCTTCAAAAATGGTTCAAATGGCTGTAAGCTGTATGGGACTTAACATCTGAGGTCATCAGTCCCACAGACTTACGAGGGGCGTTTGAAAAGTCCGTGCAAAAATAAAAACTACTTACGTGTTTGGCGTAAACCTTTTTTATTTTCCGACATAGTCTCCTTTTAGACTTTACACTTCGTCCAGCGCTGTTCAAATTTGATGATTCTTTCCGAATAAGAGGGATAGTCCAAGTCTGCAAAATAGATATAAGTTGCTGCCATCACCTCCTTATTTGAATAAAATCTTTGTCCCGCCAGCCATTTCTTCAAATTGGGTAACAAATACTAGTCCGAGGGAGCCAAGTCTGGAGAACAGGGGGGATGTGAAACGAGTTGGAATCCTATTTCCATTAATTTTGCGACCACAACTGCTGAGGTGTGTGCTGGTGCATTGTCGTGATGGTAATGGACTTTTTGCGGTCCAGTCGTCGGTGTTTTTCTTGCAACTCGGTTTTCAAACAATGATGAGTAATATGCACCTGTAATAGTTATACCATTATCCAAATAGTCGATGAGGATTATCCCTTGCGAATAGCAAAAGACACTCACCATAACCTTTCCGAACGAAGGAATGGTCCTCGCCTTTTTTGGTGCAGATTCTCCCTTGGTAACCCATTGTTTAGAGTGTTGTTTGGTCTCAGGAGTATAGCAATGTATCCATGTTTCATCCACAGTGACGAAACGATGCTTAAAGTCCTGCTGATTCTTCCTGAACAGCTGCAAACCATCCTTGCAACACTTCACACGATTCCGTTTTTGGTCAAGCTTGAGCAATCGCGGAACCCATCTTGCGGATAGCTTTTTCATGTCCAAATGTTTATGCAAAATATTATGTGCCCATTCATTCGAGATGCCCACAGCACTAGCAATCTCATGCATCGTAACTCTTCTGTCATCCACCACCATATCATGGGTTTTATCAATAATTTCTAGAGTCGAACCTCCACATGGCGTCCAGAACGTGCAGCATCACTTGTGCCTATATGGCCATTCCGAAAATTCTTAAACCACTTATAAACTGTTCTAATCGAAGGTGCAGAGTCACTGTAATGTTTACTAAGCGTCTCTGTAGTCTCCTAAGGCGTTTTGCCTTTCATAAAGTAATGTTGAATCACCACACGAAATTCTTTTTCGTCCATTTTTTGACAATCACTCGACTTCCTTGATTCACACGAATGCCAAACTCAAAGAAATAGACCAATATGTCTGAAACTTGGCGTGCGTTCTTTCCAAAGGTGCTACTAACTAAACATGACTTCGATACGCGCCGGTGGTGCCATCTCTCGGGCTTTGCACCGACTTTTCAAACGCCCCTCGTAGAACTACTTAAACCTAACTAACCTAAGGACATCACACACATCCATACCCGAGGCAGGATTCGAACCTGCGACCGTAGCAGCAGCGCGGTTCCGGACTTAAGCGCCTAGAACCGCTCGCCACAGCGGCTGGCCCCACTTCTTCACTAAGTTGTTGCATAACAGAATAATACAAGGAATATTACGGCGGCCCGTACAGATGCGTATGGATAGTAATTTCTTTCTCTCGCTCGATACACGAATAGAAATTATTGGAGGGCGAGGACGTCGCACGCGGACGAGCATTGCCGCTTGCGGTCACGGCGCGCCGCTGCGCTTCTTGAGGCGTGCACCGACTGTGGCCGCCTCCTCGGCGGCGCTAGGGCCATTGCTTTCTTGCCGACCCGGTCCGCGCCGCACCGGAAACCAGCTGCCCGCCGGACGGCTACACAAAGGAGGCGCCGGCCTCTGATTGCCCCGTCCGGCGGTCCGCCCACCCACGGGAACCCCCCCCCCCCCCTCTCACTCTCTCTCTCTCTCTCTCTCTCTCTCTCTCTCTCTCTCCGTCCCGCAGCTCAGATATCCAATTCCTGCCTCCTCCACTACAAACAGCAATCTTTTTTCCTTAGCTATCCGTTTACGAGGAAGAGGCCAATAAACTTGGCGTCTCCTTTGCACCAGTAATCCTGCTCAGTAGCCTTTAAAGCTATTTTCCAAGATGAAAGGAAACTGCACGGCGCACCGTCTCCGCTCCTGCTGGACCCTGGGGCACGAGTTCATGGCTCTCTGTTTTGATGGATGGTGACAGCAACGAACTTGCATTTCTAACGATTGAAATGTCTTTCAGTGTGGGTTCCATTTGTTTCTATTTCATAATAACGGCGTTTCGACAACATTGCATCATTACCGGCTGCTTCACTGAGCAGCTTGTCGTCCTCCAGGTCTTTTTCATTTCCATAGTTATTGTATGTTTTTGGATAGGGTCCGCCTATAGCAAAACACATTTTTTGTTTTTTAACCCAAACATATTTCACTGCAGTTTCAGCATCATCCGCGAAAAGCCGCATGGTACTTCCGACACTATCTACTAGGTCATTTATACATACTGTCAAAAGCAATGGTCCCATAACACTCCCCTGTGGCACGCCAGAGGTTGCTTTAACGTCTGTAGACGTCTCTCCATTGAGAACAACATTCTGTATTCTAGAATGAAATTTTCACTCTACAGCGGAGTGTGCGCTGATATGAAACTTCCTGGCAGATTAAAACTCTGTGCCGGACAGAGACTCGAACTCGAGACCTTTGCCTTTCGCGGACAAGTGCTCTACCAACTGAGCTACCCAAGCACGTCTCACGTCCCGTCCTCACAGCTTTACTTCTGCCAGTACCTCGTCTCCTACCTTCCAAACTTTACAGAAGCTCTCCTGCGAACCTTGCAGAACTAGCACTCCTGAAAGAAAGGATATTGCAGAGACATGGCTTAGCCACAGCCTGGGAAATGTTTCTAGAACGAAATTTTCACTGTACAGCGGAGTGTGCGCTGATTTGAAACTTCCTGGCAGATTAAAACTGTGTGCCGGACAGAGACTCGAACTCGAGACCTTTGCCTTTCACGGGCAAGTGCTCGAGTGTCGGTCTGGCACACAGTTTTAATCTGCCAGGAGGTTTCATGCTGTGTTCTGTTGCTAAAAACTCTTCAATCCAGCCACACAGCTGGTCTGATATTCCGTAGGCTCTTACTTTGTTTATCAGGCGACAGTGCGGAGCTGTATCGAACGCCTTCCGGAAGTCAAGGAAAATGGCGCCTACCTGGGAGCCTGTATCTAATATTTTCTGGGTCTCATGAACGAATAAAGTGAGTTGAATCTCACACGATCGCTGTTTCCGGAATCCATGTTGATTCCTACAGAGTAGATTCTGGGTTTCCAGAAATGACATGATACGCGAGCAAAAAACATGTTCTAAAATTCTACAACAGATCGATGTCAGAGATATAGGTCTATAGTTTTGCGTATCTGCTCGACGACCCTTCTTGAAGACTGGGACTATCTGTGCTCTTTTCCAATCATTTGGAACCTTCCGTTCCTCTAGAGACTTGCGGTACACGGCTGTTAGAAGGGGGGCTTAATGTGTCAAAAGCGAATGTGATTTTCGACATCAGAGGGAAGCTTTAACCCTTAACTCGTCTTGAGAGTAATAGCGGCATTTTATATACGTTCTGTGGATAATTATTTGCTGTATCGCGCCTATGAAAACTGAGGCTAACTCGGTTATTATTACAAGTAGTTCCATTCTGCGCTTATTATTAAAAGTAGTTCCATTCTGCGCCGAGACGCAGCGGCCCTAACTTCCTTGTAGTCGCGGAACAAATTGTGTTCGTTCTGTGAGTGTGTGTGTGAGAGAGAGACCTAAATTCTTCTTGTTGTGCCACGCTAATTGGGTGCAATGGTTAGCACAGGAGTCACGTAAAGTTATTCTAAACATGGACGGCGGGCCCTAGGGGGAAGGCGGTTATACCCGGAGTCTTTGCCAGCGGCCGTGCTTAATTCGACGGCAGACCAGACGTCACTACATTCAGCATTCGCGAAGGCCAGGAAAGTTCTCAGCAATGACACCATCACCTTACCCGGAACCGGTGCTTCGGGTGCCGTAGAGAAGCGAATCTTGGAGCACGAGGAAGAACAGAAAAGCGACAAACGAGCAGCACTCGCCGTGGAGCAGTACAACTACCAAACAAGGGGAAATAGCTAGCTTATCGCAGCTGTGCGTAGATACAGCTTTGCCATTAGAGAGCCCCACAGCTGTACACCCATTCCTGCATCTGTACTTGCAAGCTCTTCTAGTGTTGCTCCAACTCATGATACAAACAACGCTATTCCCTCCGGTCGGTCGCTTATGCAACGAATAAAAATAATCGTTATCTAGACAGTGACATTGGCCCTTTCTCTATGTACGTGGAAGGACGTGCAGGAAACGGTGGGTACTGGAAAGCTTGTGTACACAACGAATTCACAATGTATGCAAGACATTAGAAATGTCTTACCAGTAGGATGGAACAGAATCAAAATTGAACTCTCCCAGAGTTGAGTCTTGCAGTTCCACGAGCGAGGGCGCTGCCGCTGGACGGTGTGGTCTTTCTGTCTCCGCGACTTCATCGCATGCGCAGCAGTACCATCAGAGCACTATACAGGGTGGTCCATTGACCGTGACCGGGCCAAATATCTCACGAAATAAGCGTCAAAAGAAAAAACTACAACGAAACTTGTCTAGCTTGAAGGGGGAAACAAGATGGCGCAATGGTTGGCCCGCTAGATGGCGCTGCCATAGGTCAACCGGATATCAACTGCGTTTTTTTAAAATAAGAACCGCCATGTTTTATTACATATTCGCGTAGTACGTAAAGAAATATGAATGTTTTAATTGGACCTCTTTTCTCGCTTTGTGATAGATGGCGCTGTAATAGTCACAAACATATGGCTCACAGTTTTAGCCGAACATTTGGGTAACAGGTAGGTTTTTTTAAATTAAAATACAGAACGTAGGTACGTTTGAATATTTTATTTCGGTTTATCCAATGTGATACATATACCTTTGTGAACTTACCATTTCTGAGAACGCATGTTGTTACAGCGCTATTACCTGTAAATACCACATTAATGCAATAAATGCTCAAAACGATGTCCGTCAACCTAAGTGGATTTGGCAATACATGTAACGACATTCCTCTCAACAGCGAGTAGTTCGCCGTTCGTAATGTTCGCACATGCAGTGACAATGCGCTGACGCATCCTGTCAAGCGTTGTCGGTGGATCACGGTAACAAATATCCTTCAACTTTCCCCACAGAAAGATATCCGGGGACGTCAGATCCGGTGAATGTGCGGTCCATGGTAGGGAGCTTCGACGACCAGCCAACCTGTCATGAAACATTCTATTCAATACCGCTTCAACATCTTGTAGTAACATCGGTAGAACATTTCGTAGGAAATCAGCATACATTGCACCATTTAGATTGCCATCGATAAAATGGGGGCCAATTATCCTTCCTCCCATAATGCCACACCATATATTAACCCGCCAAGGTCGCTGATGTTCCACTTGTCGCAGCCATCGTTGATTTTCCGTTGCCCAGTAGTGCATATTATGGCGGTTTACGTAACCGCTGTTGGTGAATGACGCTTCGTCGCTAAATAGAACGCGTGCTAAAGATCTGTCATCGTCCCGTAATTTCTCTTGTGCCCAGTGGCAGAACTGTACACGACGTTCAAAGTCGTCGCCATGCAATTCCTGGTGGGTAGAAATATGGTACGGATGCAATCGATGTTGATGTAGCATTCTCAACACCGACGTTTTTGAGATTCCCGATTCTCGCGCAATTTTGTCTGCTACTGATGTGCGCATTAGCCGCGACAGCAGCTAAAACACCTACTTGGGCATCATAATTTGTTGCAGGTCGTGGCTGAAGTTTTACATGTGGCTAAACACTTCCTGTTTCCTTAAATAACATAACTATCCTGGGAACGGTCCAGACACTTCGATGATGTCGTCCAGGATACCGAGCAGCATACATAGCACACGCCCGTTGGGCATTTTGATCACAATAGCCATACATCAACACCATATCGACCTTTCCCGCAATTGGTAAACTGTCCATTTTAACACGGGTCGTGTATCACGACGCAAATACCGTCCGCAATGGCGGAATGTTGCGTGATACCACGTACGTATACGTTTGTGAATATTACAGCGCCATCTATCACAAAGCGAAAAAAGTGGTCCAACTAAAACATTCGTATTTCTTTACGTACTACACGAATATGTAATAAAAAATGTGGGTTCCTATTTTAAAAAATGCAGTTGATATCCGTTTGACCTATGGCAGCGCCATCTAGCGGACCAACTATAGTGCCATCTGGTTTCCCTCTTCAAGCTAGACAAGTTTCGTTCTTTGTAGTTTTTTCGTTTGACGCTTATTTCGTGAGATATTTGACCTGGTCACTATCAATGGACCACCCTGTATAAGACGGAGCGGAGGACGTCTTCGTCAGTCCTCGTTCGGCTCACCTGAAGATGGCTAGCAGTTGTCCAGCCGAAATATGCTGTAATGAAGTTTACGACGACCGGCTGCAAGCCCGAAATCTCTTTCAACAGTTGATTCGCCGGCAAAATTTTAAATTTTACATAAAGCTATGTTGTTAGTAGTTGACATTATGAAGGATCCATGGTTGTATTATCAAATTTAACAAAGGATGTTTGCTAATACAACTACAGAGCCCTCATAATGTCCTCTACTGATAAAAAAGCAGTTTATTTACCTAGCCAGTTAATGAGGGATGTACAAGTATTCAAGAACTGAAAAAATCGAATGAAAAAATCTATGAACATCAAAGTTAGCAAAGCATGTTTACAAAAAAAATCTATCTAGCTATAGAGATCAAAAGAGAATCAATATTATTACAAGTTTTATAACTTGTGTAACGTCGATTGCGGAAAAAAGAGGCCATTAAACAAAGAAGACAACATGTAAATACTATTATAAAATCTTTATCGTAATTCCATCACAGTCGCGTTTTATTTTACTGGCGATTAGTTTCGAACTACCAAGTTGATTTACCCACCAGACAATTAATTCACACAGAGCTAATATACACATGATACATAGTCACATGGAATGTCAGACCAAACCTCACATTGTAAATGCATTCATGAAGCGCATTTGAACTAGAGGCCGTAAAACAAAGATCAGCTGCACTTTATGAATACATTTCCATTGTGAAATTTGGTTTGACATTCCATGTGACCTATTGTCTACCAAAAGCGACCTAGATTACGGTGAGACAAGTAATTTAGGTAAAAGACACGAGGGGCCTCAAATGTCAATGCAAATGTTGAACATGTGACGTCAGCAAATGACGTACCTCCCAGCACGTGTTCTAGTTGAGGCTGTCGAACCTGATCATCCCAATTCAAGTCAAATATTCACGTCGGTGTCGTGCCGGGCCTACGTGAGCGACTTCAGCGCGTGCAGCTCAGGGTTCGAATCTTGAATCTGACAGGCAGTATTTTTTTCACTGCGTCTGTCTTTATACTGAGATAAGATTTATTATTTTGTCTACCGGTCACTCGGTCCCCTCTGGTTTTCTGCAAAGTACATTACAACAAAAGCCTACCGTATTGCGTCACAGGTAAACGAGTGAAAGCTTCCGAATTGCGCCGTTACCAGTAAACGACATAAGTTTTCTTTATCAAATAATGTACCGTAATAAAAAAAAGGGGCAAGGGGAAATAAATACAAAATAAGAACAACTCCTACTCGTTTACAGCGAGGACAATAATTTTGCCACTTCTACTTTTACAACAGAT
The DNA here is from genome assembly GCF_023864345.2 of Schistocerca serialis cubense. NCBI lineage: Eukaryota > Metazoa > Arthropoda > Insecta > Orthoptera > Acrididae > Schistocerca > Schistocerca serialis. The sequence continues at coordinate 159,806,245 of NC_064644.1, forward strand.
GGCATTTACAAAAGGTGTTAGAAATCTGCACCGTTTTCTCGAAAGGAAATATAGTATCGCTCGGTCATCCCTTCCTTCACGCCCAAGCCCAGCAGCTGCACGTGCGGCAAGGTGCGTTATCTTGTGATGACACATATTAAAAGTTTCTCATCCATTTTTGGGATGTTTCATGACATTTGCGACTCCGTGTTTCTTATATTAAATTACTTGTCTCATAGTAATTACATCGCTTCGGCGCTTGATAAATGTTAACAAGAAACACCTGTACAGTGTTAAACACTTCTAGAGGTTATATAGTAATCCATGTCCGGAAATGTCATCGAACGACGCTGTAGAGCGTCAAAGTTATAGGCGCCGATGCCTGTAAATTTTCGTATATGCTGGGTGATTCCGTGATGATGTTACAAACTTTCTACGATGACAGAGAAGGGTAAATGTTTCAATTTGAAGTAAGAGTCCCTGTACCGGAAACGAACGACGCGAAAGTATAATTGAAACCGTTCTGATACATCTGACAGTGGAATACGTGTACTGGTACTGTTGTTGCTAAAACTATAGTGTAGGCAACTTGCAGAGCTGGTAGTATGGACCAAAACAAGAAAAAAATGTCTAGTAAGCACGGTCTCTTAAAAGGATACATTAAAGCGCTATTAGCACTTGTTTAATGGAGATGAGTTTCACAGTAGCGAAGTTGACAATTTGCTCATAGGTCCTCAGGCATGCATTTTAGCGCCCATGTTTGCCGGACATTTTTCCCTTGTTTTGGTCCACACTACCTTCTCTGAAAGTTGTCTACCCTACAATCTCAGCAACAACAGTACTAGAACATGTATTCCACTGTCATAGGTAGTGAGCAAGATGTATGAGACAGGCGAAATACCTCAGACTTCAAGAAGAGTATAATAATTCCAATCCCAAAGAAAGCAGTTTAATAAGCCACGGCTGCAAAGTACTAAAACGAATGCTTTACAGACGAATGGAAAAACTGGTAGAAGCCGACCTTAGAAGCCGACCTCGGGGAAGATCAGTTTGGATCCCGTAGAAATGTTGGAACACGTGAGGCAATACTGACCCTACGACTTATCTTAGAAAACAGATTAAGGAAAGTTAAACCTACGTTTCTAGCATTTGTAGACTTAGAGAAAGCTTTTGACAGTGTTGACTGGAATACTCTCTTTCAAATACTGAAGATGGCAGGGGTAAAATACAAGGAGCGAAAGGCTATTTACAGTTTGTACAGAAACCAGATGGTAGTTATGAGAGGCGAGGGGCACGAAAGGGAAGCAGTTGTTGGGAAGGGAGTGAGACAGGGTTGTAGCCTATCCCCGATGTTATTCAATCTGTATATTGAGCAAGCGGTAAAGGAAACAAAAGAAAAATTCGGAGTAGGTATTAAAATCCATGAAGAAGAAATAAAAACTTTGAGGTTCGCCGATGACATTGTAATTCTGTCAAAGACAGCAAAGAACTTGGAAGAGCAGTTGAACGGAATGGACAGTATCTTGAAAGGAGGATATAAGATGAACATCAACAAAAGCAAAACGAGGATAATGGAATGTAGTCAAATTACGTCGAGTGATGCTGCGGGAATTAGATTAGGAAATGAGACACTTAAAGTAGTAAAGGAGTTTTGCTATTTGGCGAGCAAAATAACTGATGATGGTCGAAGTAGAGAGGATATAAAATGTAGACTGGCAACGGCAAGGAAAGCGTTTCTGAAGAAGAGAAATTTGTTAACATCGAGTATTGATTTAAGTGTGAGGAAGTCGTTTCTGAAAGTATTTGTATGGAGTGTAGCCATGTATGGAAGTGAAATGTGGACGATAAATGATTTAGACAAGAAGAAAATAGAAGCTTTCGAAATGTGGTGCTAAAGAAGAATGCTGAAGATTAGATGGGTAGATCACATAGCTAATGAGGAGGTATTGAATAGAATTGGAGAGAAGAGAAATTTGTGGCACAACTTGACCAGAAGAAGGGATCGGTTGGTAGGACATATTCTGAGGCATCAAGGGATCACCAATTTGGTATTGGAGGGCAGCGTGGAGGGTAAAAATCGTAGAGGGAGACCAAGAGATGAATACACCAAGCAGATTCAGAAGGATCTAGGCTGCAGTAGGTACTGGGAGATGAAAAGCTTGCACAGGATAGAGTAGCATGGAGAGCTGCATCAGACCAGTCTCTGGACTGAAGACCACAACAACAGGTATCAGAACGGTTTTCGCTTAAACTTTCGATTCGCTCGTTTCCGATACAGAGATCCTTATCTGAAATTGAAACATTTATCCGTCTACATCATCCTAGAAAGTCTGTAACACGATCACGAATTCACCCTGTACATAGTTTTTCAAGTTCCGGCGCCTGTAATTGTGACACTCCGTTTCCGGATATGGTCTCCTGTGTAAAACGTGATCTACGAAGTCCCCTCTACAAGCTCTAGAAGTCTGTAACGTGAACTGTGAAACATCCTGTGTATTACCTATGTCTTAATTGATTGTTGGCTAACCTAGCACTATTAGTGCAGTTTTAATATGCCTGTCTTGGAAATGAAGCCGGCCGCGGTGGCCGAGCGGTTCTAGGCGCTTCAGTCCGGAGCCGCGCGACTGCTACGGTCGCAGGTTCGAATCCTGTTTCGGGCGTGGATGTGTGTGATGTCCTTAGGTTAGTTAGGTTTAAGTAGTTCTAAGTTCTAGGGGACTGATGACCTCAGATGTTAAGTCCCATAGCGCTTAGAGCCATTTGAACCATTTTTTTTTTTTTTGAAATGAACTTGCTATTTCGAAACTAGTCGCCAGCATAATAAAACTGAGAAGGAATTACAATAAACAATTTATGTTATCAAAATCCTAACTTCATGGAAATGCGTAAATAGTATTAATTTTCTTTCGTGAAAGTCTTAGCAGCTGACGTGTATGCCACTTCCATCTCTGTGGAATAGACAGGACAATTTACTTTTCTTCTTCTAAGCGTATCGTCTCGTATTCTTTGCAGGATCTATCCATACTCTGTATCACCTGCCGACTTAATGTGTGTTATCCTCTAAAATAACCCCTGTTTCACTTCCGGTTTCCTGTTTACTACCGCTGTCTCCACGTCACTACAATTTTCTTGTCTAATTCGGTTGCTACCTTATGGTAACAGGGAATTAGTGTTTCCCTGGACGCCGGCTGCGGAACAAAGCGCACGTCCGGATAGATGCAGTGTTTAGCACACATGACATCCGGCCGTCGCCGGCGGCAGTGGAGTTGTTATTTCGGGCAGTGACAGCGTCGCAGGACCTCCTGGGGAAGCATGAATGGGAGGGGTCGTAGTGTAGCCGCGCGGCGCAGTGGCGGGGGGCACGGGGTCAGGACAGCAGGTATACGGCCGGCAGCTGCTCCCACCCTCCCCTCCCCCAGCACCACAGCCGCGCATTCCACGCGCGGCCGGCCCCTGCTGGTGCCGCAGCCCTCCAGTGAGTGCCAAGCGGCCGTAGCAGCCGCGTCGCGCAGTGTTGTGTTGTCTGCTCTGTGGCTAGCGTGTGCGCGTGCGCGTAACGTACTCCGCTTCCCGTGTGTCTGTGCGCTCGCCGGCTGCCTGCCTCCCTGCTGCTGGTGATTTATGCCGTCGCGCGTGCCTTCAGCGACCGTGTCCAATGTCTCTGGAAGCAGTGTGAGGTGAGTCGGCTACCGCTTCTCCTTTGTTCCCGATGAGCTCAGCTGCCTCCGGAGCTGTTCTCCTCGTCGTACAAAGAGCACCTCGCCTTCTGCTCGAGTCCGTGTAAAACAGCCTTGTCGCGGCCAGGTGAGCTCGCGCCTGGTCTCTTCCTCCTCCAGTTCATCGTACTCCAGCCTCCCACACTCCTACAAGTTCTCTGTTGGCTCTTACTGCTACTCTGAGATTATCGCCGGTGCTCTGTCTTAGACGCTTTTGACAATGTTGACAGAAATACACACCGAAATTTTGAATGTCAAAAGGATAAAATTTACAGAGGCTAGGCCTACGCTTGGAAGCTGCGCTTTCCGTGTCTGGTTTGAGATAATACCTGCACCTGCAGTGAGTAGCCAGTATATCTGTTCGATCTACCTGGCAACGCTAGTAGAGGATATTCACGGACCACCTTCCCTTCTATGGAACGCACACCTAGAAAGAATGGAGAGTGACAAACACCCCCCCCCCCCCCCCTCTACAGGCTAGAAATTGTAAGAGCTGAGGAAGAAGAGACAGAGGAAGACCCCAGTTACGATGGGCACCGTAACAGGCAGTGTTTCATATCTTCTCTACTTCAGCCATAGCCACTAGTTTTGCTAACCAAATAACAATGCTCATCTGTCACTTTTAGTGTATTCCTATACAACTCCCAGAAGTATCACATGGTTTAATTCGTCTACATTCCATACCCCTGGTTTACTTTCCTTGATATTTGTCTTATACACCCTTTTCAAGACACTAACCATTCTGCTCAACTGTTCTTCCAAGTCCTTTACAGTGTCTGTCCTAATTAAAATGTCACAGGTACACCACAAAATTTTTATTCTTGTCGCTGTCTTATTTTTCGCTTTCCAAATTTCTCCTCGCTTTCTTTTACTGTTTACTCAGTGCATAGATTGAATAACACAGAAGAAGAAAACCATCGCAAGTAGCCTTCGTTCGTGTAAACTTCTTAAATATTGGCAATATTCTCGGAATGACAATACCTTGACTAAGAACGTTTGGTTCGCCTGTGATAGACTGATGGATTAATGTAGTAATGTTTTTTTTGCAGCTAAAGATGAGCCTGTAAGCCCTGAAATCGGTAGTGTGTTCAGTTAAAATCAAGTTTTACCAGCTGTCAGCGGTGCCGTCATTCATCAGCAGCTGCAGATGCCCAACGTGTAAAATTGTTTGTGAACTACATGAAGGTTACTTACAACTTGTGTGGAGACTGGGCTGTAGTTACAAGAGCTGTAGGACGTAAACAGAATCAGCAGTGAGATGGAAATGAGACAGAGTCGTGGCCCATCCTCTGTGTTATTCAATCTGTGCATTGAACAAACAGTAAAAGAAAGCGAGGAGAAATTGGAAAAGCGGAAAATAAGTCAGCGACTAGATTAAAAATTTTGAGGTGTATGTGTGACATTTTAATTAGGACAGATTCTGTAAAGGACTTGGAAGAGCAATTGAGCAGAATGGTTAGTGTCTTGAAAAAGTGTATAAGACGAATATCAACAAAAGTAAACCAAGGTTATGGAATGTAGACGAATTAAACTAGGCGATACTTCAGGGAGTTGTATAGGAAACGATACACTATATGTGACAGATGAGCATTGTTATTTGGTTAGCAAAGCAAGTGCGATGGCTGACGTAGAGAGGATATGAAACACCTGCTTGAAACAGTGCGAAAATCATTTTTGCAAAAAAGAAAAAAATTGTGAACATAGACTATAAATTTAAATGTTGGGAGGTTTTTACCGAAGGCACTTAGAGTGTAGCTTTGAAGGGAAGTGAAACGAGGAAGATAAACAGTTCAGAAAACAAATGAAACGCAGCTTTTGAAAGAAGGTGCGACTGGAGGAAGCTGAATTTATAGCTAGATCGAATAACCAGAGAAGATATACTTAGTCAAATTGGAGAAAAACAAATTATGGCAGTCCTTCACTAAAAAATGTGACGCATCCTGAAGCATCAACGAATCGATAATTTGTTGCTGTATGGAAGTGGGACAGTACAACTTATAGAGAGAAACTGAGGCTTGACTGCACTAACAAGGTAACCTCCCCATCGCACCCCCCTCAGATTTAGTTATAAGTTGGTACAGTGGATAGGCCTTGAAAAACTGAACACAGATCAATTGAGAAAACAGGAAGAAGTTGTGTGGAACTGTGAAAAAACAAGCAAAACATACAAACTGAGTAGTTCATGGGAAGATATGTAACGTCAAGGACACTGGGAACGCAGGAGCGCCGTGGTCTCGTGGTAACGTGAGCAGCTGCGGAACGAAAGGTCCTTGGTTCAAATCTTCCGTCGAGTGAAAAGTTTAATTTTTTATTTTCAGTTTATGTGACAAACTCTTATGTTTTCATCACTTTTTTGGGAGTGATTATCACATCTACATGAAAACCTAAATCGGGCAAGGTAAAAGAATCTTTTCACCCATTCGCCAAGTGTACAAGTTAGGTGGGTCGACAACATATTCCTGTCATGTGACGCACATGCCGTCACCAGTGTCGTATAGAATATATCAGATCTGTTTTCCTGTGGAGTAATCGGTTGACCTATGGCCTTGCGATCAAATGTTTTCGGTTTACATTGGATAGGCACGTCCTTTCGTCTACTAATCGCACGGTTTTGCGATGCGGTCGCAAAACATAGACACTAAACTTATTACAGTGAACAAAGACGTCAATGAACGAACGGACAGATAATAACTATGCAGAAATAATGAAAATAAAATCTTCGCTCGAGGGAAGACTTGAACCAAGGACCTTTCGCTCAGCAGCTGCTCACGCTACCACGGGACCACGACGCTCCTGAGCTAATTTTTTCCATGATGTTGCATATCCGTCCCGTGGACTACTCAGTTTGTATATTTTGCTTATTTTTTCACAGTTCCACACAACTTCTTCCTGTTTTCTCAATTGATCTGTGTTCAGTTTATCAAGGCCTATCCACTGTGCCAACTTACAACTAAATCTGAGGGGGGGTGCGATGGGGAGGTTCCCTTGTAAGTAACTGCAAGTGGATGAATGTTACAGTACCTATGCAGAGATAAAGAGGCTTCCACGGGATAGATCAGTGTGGCGAACTGCATCAAATCAGTCTTCTGACTAAGAACAACTACAACAACGATTACAGCATGATATTAGTCCACCACAATATTATTCCACCTGGGAGTGAGGGAGCTTCAGTCGTCTTATGGTGAGTTTCCATCGCGACATTTCACGAGGCACGCTGAATCACTTAGCAGTATACACATAACTGTCTTGAAATCATTCAGAGAACAATGCGTTTTCCTAAGTCACCACTGTACCTATTGCAATATAATCGCGTGTTTCCGACAACGGCCACGGGATGAAGTGCAATAATATTGTGGTCGGGCTGTACCTTAGCTATCTTACTTTTCTGTTTACGTACTTCTTCCTTCCTCGGTACTGGATGGAACTGCACCTTCGAACGTTTTGGTTGCGTGTCATCTGAAATGAAGTGAAGGCTGTGTAACGCCTAGTGGTAAATAAGAAAAAGGAAAATAAATACTCATTGCAGTTTGAGGATCTATTTTGGTATCTCCTACAGTACTTGCCTGCATTATTTTACGTTTTATGTTGTTGTTACTCATTTTAAAGCCGTAAACGATTGTGAACGTAATAGATACCTGTTCCTGTTTAGAATTAGCATCATTGGACTCCATTTTTAAATGATAACTTCGAAATTAAACTGCCTTCAGTATCCAAGACATGACACTTTTCAGTCAGCTATATTTTATAGTCGGAAATACTGAAACAAGTAGAGAAATCAGAGGAACACGTCGGTATTGAATTTAAAAATCTTAACAGTAGAGTGCAACAAAATCTTACAACGTTTTTGCAGTGACAAAGGCACGACGGTTGGCCTCTTACAGGCAGGTAGAAGGAACAAGTTGCACTGTGAATGGACACCTGTCCACGTTGTTGCCACATTGAGGGAACGAAGATCCCCCGGTGTGCCGCTGTCACGTTGTGTGTCTGGGAGCTGTAAAAGTGCTAACGTCTTCCGAATATACGTTTAAAGGTTTCTGTCCCTTTTGACTTATTGCCATCCACTTCTGCTTTCGCTCCTTCTACAGCTCTGCCTATACTCCCCAGTGATGATGTTAATGCTCGGTATTTTATGAACTGTGTTTGCGTTGCATACAGTTTCCACCGGTATCGACTGATCGGGTCCACTGCATCTTTTTCTCACTTGTACAATGCGGTTGTCGTTTTCCTGCAGCAGAATTAGAATTTACATAGTAAGTATTGTATAAACACAGTGATACATTCTATTTTGTGAAGTGAACGTCCTAAAGCATGTAGTCAGCCCTGAAAACGGGCACCATTGTACGAAAAGCTGTGTTATACATTATATTCAAGAAACCGTAATGAAGAAATTATTATCATGGGAGAAACCATCTACCGCACTGGTAAACGCCAATATAATTTATTTTGTTTTTTACAGTAAGACAGCTCTTGTGACGGTTCTTACTTTTTTTCTGCAGATTTCTGTAAATTCAATTAATCACGCTGTATGTCATTGTACACGGATTAGTCAGAAAACTGGTGTCTAGTAAACTAAACAGGTATTTATTAAGTGGTAATGTCTGAGGAACACTCTCTGAATCTTCTTTGGTAAGTCCGATCTGCCCTTCCAGAGGACGACATAGTGAACTTACAGTCCTTGACCAAAGTCGATCAACCATCTCCCCCGAAGAGCAATTGCAATAGAGTCTCACTAGCATTCTGTAGTTCTCGACAGTGGAAACTGGTAACTAAAATGCCGGCCCCGTTGGCTGTGCGGTTCTAGGCGCTACAGTCCGGAACCGCGAGACTGCTACGGTCGCAGGTTCGAATCCTGCCTCGGGCATGGATGTGTGTGGTGTCCTTAGGTTAGTTAGCTTTAAGTAGTTCTAAGTTCTAGGGGACTGATGACCATAGATGTTAAGTCCCATAGTGCTCAGAGCCATTTGAACCATTTGATATCACTATTCAGTTACCGACATGACTTCATTATCTTAATTATTTATCTTGTCCTTTCTGCATGCAGACGCCCTGTAGCCTCCATCAAGGTCCACCTCTCACTTCAGATAAACATTATTTCGAATGTTCGATGCGCGTGGGATTAGCGCAGCACAAATACGTTGACATGACATCTTGTATCGTCATATGAAGCAATTCGCTCAAGAATGAGGTCGAGAAACCATTGTCAGAGTTGAAATGACTCGACAAGTTGAGCACATCTACTCAATAATCAACTAGAAGAGCACGAAGTCCCGAAATGGAATAACAGCTACACCTGATTCGCCTGTAAACAAATAGAAAACACGTTCATTTTCAGTCTGACATTGTGCTTGCCCTACAAAATCTACAAGGAAAAAAAGTTATCTTTTCACGCTTTTCTAATAGTAAGCAGTTTAATTTTGTCTTTTGAAGTGAAATATTCTGTTTCTGGATAGAAACCCCATGTGCAGTTTTGCGTTGAACTCCTGTTAGTACTACACATCTAACTGCTGGAACTTAGTACTCGATATAGCTGCTTTTGTGGTTGCTGTGAACAGAGTAGGCCTTTTATTGACTGACTGATCTATTAAATGTAACATACGTGACTGCATATTTCAATGAACTACAGTATTTTACTAGGGCAGAAGCTATTTCAATTTTACTTTCTCAGAGGAACTACGCCTTTCGAGGGCGCTTCTTTGTTATCAACTGCCTGTACATGAAAAATGGTTCAAATGGCTCTGAGTACTACGGGACTTAACTTCTGAGGTCATCAGTCCCCTAGAACTTAGAACTACTTAAACCTAACTAACCTAAGGACATCACACACATCCATGCCCGAGGCAGGATTCGAAGCTACGGCCGTAGCGGTCGCGCGGTTCAAGGCTGTAACGCCTAGAACCGCTCGGCCACTCCGGCCGGCGCCTGTACATGAAATTAAGTGTACATCGTCATTGCTTTTTACCCAGATAAACATGGTTTAATTTAAGAGCAACTGGTAAAACGCTATAGGTACTGATAAAAAAATAAAAATAAAATTCAGCTGAATTTAAGCCGAATATCCTCTTACTTATTTCTCCATCTACATCTACATTTATACTCCGCAAGCCACCCAACGGTGTGTGGCGGAGGGCACTTTACGTGCCACTGTCATTACCTCCCTTTCCTGTTCCAGTCGCGTATGGTTCGCGGGAAGAACGACTGTCTGAAAGCCTCCGTGCGCGCTCTAATCTCTCTAATTTTACATTCCTGATCTCCTCGGGAGGTATAAGTAGGGGGAAGCAATATATTCGATACCTCATCCAGAAACGCACCCTCTCGAAACCTGGCGAGCAATCTACACCGCGATGCAGAGCGCCTCTTTTGCAGAGTCTGCCACTTGAGTTTATTAAACATCTCCGTAACGCTATCACGGTTACCAAATAACCCTGTGACGAAACGCGCCGCTCTTCTTTGGATCTTCTCTATCTCCTCCGTCAAACCGATCTGGTACGGATCCCACACTGATGAGCAATACTCAAGTATAGGTCGAACGAGTGTTTTGTAAGCCACCTCCTTTGTTGGTGGACTACATTTTCTAAGGACTCTCCCAATGAATCTCAACCTGGTACCCGCCTTACCAACAATTAATTTTATATGATCATTCCACTTCAAATCGTTCCGCACGCATACTCCCAGATATTTTACAGAAGTAACTGCTACCAGTGTTTGTTCCGCTATCATATAATCATACAATAAATGATCCTTCTTTCTATGTATTCGCAATACATTACATTTGTCTATGTTAAGGGACAGTTGCCACTCCGTGCACCAAGTGCCTATCCGCTGCAGATCTTCCTGCATTTCGCTACAATTTTCTAATGCTGCAACTTCTCTGTATACTACAGCATCATCCGCGAAAAGCCGCATGGAACTTCCGACACTATCTACTAGGTCATTTATATATATTGTGAAAAGCAATGGTCCCATAACACTCCCCTGTGGCACGCCCGAGGTTACTTTAACATCTGTAGACGTCTCTCCATTGATAACAACATGCTGTGTTCTGTTTGCTAAAAACTCTTCAATCCAGCCACACAGCTGGTCTGATATTCCGTAGGCTCTTACTTTGTTTATCAGGCGACAGTGCGGAACTGTATCGAACGCCTTCCGGAAGTCAAGAAAAATAGCATCTACCTGGGAGCCTGTATCTAATATTTTCTGGGTCTCATGAACAAATAAAGCGAGTTGGGTCTCACACGATCGCTGTTTCCGGAATCCATGTTGATTCCTACATAGTAGATTCTGGGTTTCCAAAAACGACATGATACTCGAGCAAAAAACATGTTCTAAAATTCTACAACAGATCGACGTCAGAGATATAGGTCTAACGTTTTGCGCATCTGCTCGACGACCCTTCTTGAAGACTGGGACTACCTGTGCTCTTTTCCAATCATTTGGAACCCTCCGTTCCTCTAGAGACTTGCGGTACACGGCTGTTAGAAGGGGGGCTAGTTCTTTCGCGTACTCTGTGTAGAATCGAATTGGTATCCCGTCAGGTCCAGTGGACTTTCCTCTATTGAGTGATTCCAGTTGCTTTTCTATTCCTTGGACACTTATTTCGATGTCAGCTATTTTTTCGTTTGTGCGAGGATTTAGAGAAGGAACTGCAGTGCGGTCTTCGTCTGTGAAACAGCTTTGGAAAAAGGTGTTTACTATTTCAGCTTTACGCGTGTCATCCTCTGTTTCAATGCCATCATCATCCCGGAGTGTCTGGATATGCTGTTTCGAGCCACTTACTGATTTAACGTAAGACCAGAACTTCCTAGGATTTTCTGTCAAGTCGGAACATAGAATTTTACTTTCGAATTCACTGAACGCTTCACGCATAGCACTCCTTACGCTAACTTTGACATCGTTTACCTTCTGTTTGTCTGAGAGGTTTTGGCTGCGTTTAAACTTGGAGTGGAGCTCTCTTTGCTTTCGCAGTAGTTTCCTAACTTTGTTGTTGTACCACGGTGGGTTTTTCCCGTCCCTCACAGTTTTGCTCAGCACGTACCTGTCTAAAACGCATTTTACGATTGCCTTGAACTTTTTCCATAAACACTCAACATTGTCAGTGTCGGAACAGAAATTTTCGTTTTGATCTGTTAGGTAGTCTGAAATCTGCCTTCTATTACACTTGCTAAACAGATAAACGGCGACAAAATCATTACATTGAGGAATGAACTTACCATACCAGTTATTGTATTTGATTTTATTTTTGTTGACCTTTCCCATTCACCGTCCGTGAGGTACAGTGTTTATTATGCACTCAATTCTCATCCATTGCTACACACAATTTCTTACCCTGCTGCTGTTCGACATATTTACGTTTCCTGATTCTCAATTTTCAGTATCATCTCATTTATTATTTTTACGTCCAGTACACGCTGGTCTGCCTGTAGACGCGTATTTCAAATTCTACTAAAACATGTTTCTCAAAACGATGAAATATTTGTTTCAGCGCCTTAACTGGCTGTTTCACAGATTAAGAACAATGGAAACTGTGGCTTAACGCACCTTCGGCGACAAAATCATTACATTGAGTTCCACAATAAACATTTCACTAATGTTTTTGGTAACTGATTATCCACAAAGTCATTCTAACTTTTAGTTTAGCGTCGCATTTTATGTAACTTCTTACTCTGTAATCTGGACGTTTCCGTAACTGCCCTGGGGCAGTAACTTTTCTTTCGTGTTTCTGAAGGTTATCAGCTATTCCCCTTCCTGATTACCACTGTTCTTGTCAATAAACTGTATCTCTGTAATTCCATTAAATTACATGCCAGCCATGCTCGATGTGGATTCAGATTTCCATTTATTTATGAGGGACATAACGTGAAGACTTTGCAGAATATGAAAGATCATATATTTTCCATTTTAATATATTGGTATCTAACAGCAATTTTTATACCATAGTTAAGTAAAACTCGATTATGGCGGAATCCTATTCATATGCCTGAAGAGTTTCTCTGTTACGTCAGGAGGTTGAAGTAAGACTCTTACTAGCACTAACATTTCCCACTGCCTGTTTATCTCATAAAGAAGTCATATTACACATCCACTAAAAGATAGCTATGTCAGAGAGCTATCTGGCCAGCTAGGTTTACAGAAGGGTTGCCGCAGTAAGACTGATGTTCACACTTTCGCTCTCCATAAGCGTACGGAGGTCGTACGCTTGTATGTGACACGACGACACAGTAGCTGTTAGGCGTCCACAGAATACCAACACACCGAAACACTCCGCCGTGGGACCCGAATAACGAACGTACACTGAGTTCCAAAAGCCACGTGATACATACTAATATTGTGTCGTACTTCCATTTCCCCGGCATTTTGCAGTAACTCGATGTCGCATGGACTCAACAATTCGCTGGATGTCCCCTGCAGAAATACTGAGCCATGCTGACTCTATAGTCGTCCATGATTGCGAAAGTGTTGCCGGTGGATGATTTTGTGCACGATCTGGCTTCTTGATTATGTCCCATGAATGTTCGATGAGATTCGTGTCGGGCACTCTGGGTAGCTAATAAATCACTCGCTCGAACCGCCCAGAATGTTCTTCAAACCAGTCTCGAACAATTCTGACCCAGTGACATGGCGCGTTCTTATCCATAAAAATATCATCGTTGTTTGGGAACATCTATTCCATTAATGGCTGCATATAGTCTGAAAGTAGCCAGAGGTAACAGGGTGTCCAGTCCATTCCATGTAAAGGGCACCGTTCACACCACCTGCCTCCACAGCGCCTTGTGGGCAACCTGGGTCCATTACTTCGTGGGGTATGCGCCACACTCTAACCCTACAGTCAACTCTTACCAACTGAAATCGGGACTCTTCTGACCACGACACAGTTTTCCAGTCGTCTTGGATCCAACCGATATGGTCACGAGCCCCTCGTCCTATTAGCAAAGGCACTCGCGTCAGTCATAAGCTACCGTAGCCTGGTTGATTCAAATGGCTCTGAGCACTAAGGGACTTAACATCTGAGGTCACCAGTCCCCTATAACTTAGAACTACTTAAACCGAACTAACCTAAGCACATCACACACAACCATGCCCGAGGCAGGATTCGAACCTGTGACCGTAGCAGTCTCGCGGTTCCGGACTAAAGCGCCTAGAACCGCTCGGCCACCGCAACAGGCTACCGTAGCCTATTGACGCAATATTTTGCCGGGCTGTCCTAAAGGATATTTTCGTCGTACGGTCCACATTGATTTCTGTTATTTCACGCATTGTTGGTTATTTTGTGGACTCTTTTTGTTTCAATAAAACCGCATGTTATTTCAAGCATATGTGTTAATTATTACGCTTCTGCCAGCGTTACTCAGTGAGGTATTAAATTTTTAAATGTTAGTGGAGTTTTGGGTCACCCTGAATATGTTTTCTATATTTAAGTTTAGTGAAGTTTCTTTACAGAGACTTTTGATAAAACTGTAACATACACGCCTGAACTTCTTACATACTTTCTGCAGTTAGTAAACCTTGATCTTGATTTTAAATTTCAGTTCTTCCTTCGGTTTCAGCACTGGCACTTCATTAGTTTCGCTCTCTGACGACGAATCCATCTGTAAAATCGTTCACGAACTGTGAAATGCCGAGTAACAACAATCAACTGTTTTGACTGACTTTTGATTCACTACTGCACGAGACTAACTTCGATGTAACGCGTCATGAACAAAATACACTCATGCTCATAAATTAAGGATAATGCTGATACATTGTGAAACAAAGGTCTGGTGGACGGTTTGTGGGTTTAAATCACCTCGGGGTACGGCCATGCGGTGCATTTGACCTGCGGTCGTCGCACGGTGGCGCTGGCAATAGTCCACATACGCAGAGGTGTGTTGGTGCATGTCAAAGTACGGTGCAGCGAGTAAGTGTACAGACGTTTTCAGGCGTGCTAATGGTGACTGTGTGTTGAATTTGGCTCAAAGAACACATATTGATGACGTTATGAGGGGTAGAATACTACGGCGACTGGAGGCTGGTCAAACACAGCAGATCGTAGTATGGGACCTTCGTGTGCCACAAAGTGTGATCTCAAGATTATGGCAATGATTTCAGCAGGCAGAGAACTTGTCCAGGCGCTACAGTACGGGACGTCCACAGTGTACAACACCATAAGAAGACCGATGTCTCACTATCAGTGCCCACAGACGGCCACGGAGTTCAGGTAGCCTTGCTCGGGACCTTATCGCTGCCACTGGAACAGTTGTCCCCAGACACATAGCCTACAGACGTCTGAACAGACATGGTTTATTCGCCTGGAGACCTGCGAGGTGCATTCCACTGACCCCTGGTCATAGGAGAGCCCATAAAGCCTGGTGTCAAGAACACAGTATATGGTCACTTGGACAGTGGTCCCAGGTTATGTTCACGGATGAGTCCAGGTATAGTCTGAACAGTGATTCTCGCCAGGTTTTTCTCTGGCGTGAACCAAATACCAACCCCTTTATGTCCTTGAAAGGGACCTGTATGGAGGTCGTGGTTTGATGGTGTGGGGTGGGATTATGATTAGTGCACGTACACCCCTGCACGTCTTTGACAGAGGAACTGTAACAGGTCAGGCGTATCGGGACGTCATTTTGCACCAGTATGTCCGCCTTTTCAGTGGTGCAGTGGGTCCCACCTTCCTCCTGGTGGATGATAAAGCACGGCCCCACCGAGCTGCCATCGTGGAGGAGTACCTTGAAACAGAAGATATCAGGCGAATGGAGTGGCCTGCCTGTTCTCCAGACCTAAACCCCATCGAGCACGTCTGGGACGCTCTCAGTCGACGTATTGCTGCATGTATTCAAACCCCAGGAGACTTCAGGAGCTCCGACAGGCACTGGTGCAAGAATGGGAGGCTATGCTCCAGCAGCTGCTCGACCACCTGATCCAGAGTATCCCACCCGTTGTGCGGACTGTGTACGTGTGCATGGTGATCATATCCCATAATGATGTCGGGGCACATGCGCAGGGAACAGTGGCGTTTTGTAGCACGTGTGTTTCGGGACGGTTTTCTCAACTTATCACCAATACCGTGGACTTACAGATGTGTGTCGTGTATGTTCCCTATGTGCCTATACTATTAGCGCCATTTTTGTGTAGTGCCACGTTTTGTGGCACCACATTCTGCAATTATCCTTAATTTACGAGCATGAGTGTATATTATGCGGATTATTATCCATTTTGGCGTGATTGCGGATTTTCCGTATACATAAGAGGTTTAATCGGGCGAAGGTTTCTGAACAGAAAAACCGATACATACCCGCCTGAATCCTAACATACGTGGACCCTGTCAAGAACACGACGCGATTGATAGTTATATTTAGATGATCGCGTACCAGTTTGTCTCATTAACGACGTAGTTAGTGCATTAACAAGTGTAGCTGCGCGGCTGCGGTACGGAAACGTAGGTCACTTCCCTGGGACCTACCAGAAGCTGCCCGGGGGGTCCGTCTGCTGATTGCCTCTGGTATGCGTGTCGCTGCCGCGGCTTGCGTGTGGGCGCTGCCAAGTGGCTTGAGCGCAGGACGCACAGCGGGTCAAACGAGCGATCGTCATTGCGTCATTACTGTATTTTCTGTAAGTAGTCAGTCTTCCGATTGACCTCATCTGTATATCGACACAATTATACACAGTGAATCCGAACTACAGGGACAAAATTTCGCCGGCTGTTCAGGGATATTATCTGAATATTTTGGTACATAGGGCCAGTGGTCTCAGGTGGGTCGCACAGGGTAATGATGTACTTAGAATTTATTCGTTATGTTACCCTAATTACCTTTGAGTGTGTCAGAAGACTTTCACAACAGCGAAAAAGCCTCTCTGGATGGCACAGGTGCAATTCTCAAAACAGATTTTGTTCAGAGAGAGTTGGAACACTTCAGCAGGGTGAGACTTTTTCAGAGAGGGAGTCTGCGGCTGTTTCTGCGGAACGAGTGTGAAAGGGATAATATTTGGTTGTGATGATAGGCTAATCTGAAGCGTAGACCGAGGTCTAAGTTAGGTTGGAGTGTGACAGTTTGGTAGTGAGATGGCGAAGCCAATGAATGTGACACAAAATGGATGTCTTGGCAGTCTGATCTGTAGTTTAGCGCGGTGTCTAGGCTATGTTGGTATTAGACAGTTTGGCAGTGAGATAGTAAAGCCAACGAATTTGAATGCTAAAAACTGCCTGAAGTATCTTGGACTCTGCAGAAATGTCGACATATTCCATCTCCTGTGTGACTCCGCACATCTGTCATAAATTCTGTTCAGAGGTCGTGCAGTGCGGTGACAACTGATGCGGATTGTCACCAACCACGTTTAACGCAATGTCTTCCAGATCGGATTTTGTTGTACACTTCGAACGCCCAGCGTCTTCCATTCTAACACGGAAGCATCCACCGCCTGTGTACAGATGTAAAGTTACCGTGAAGTGTTTTCTGCAGGGAAGTTCGGCATACTATCGTTGTGCCGCTCTTCTATTGCATTCAGGGACCTCATACACGAAGTACACAGAGGCCCATTTTTCATCAGTAAAGCTATCATTCTGGTACTGAAAGGTGTCTACTGGAGTACACTTACACGTGGCGCCATAAATTTTAATGGTATTAATGCAAACATAATGAAACTATTGTATTATAAACGATGTACGTCTCTGATGGGCTCTGTAAAGCGATTCGCTGGCTGTGCACAACCGCAGAGACAAAGATACTGATTCTTGCCTGAGATTGTAGTGTTGGAGTTTTGGATTGGATTGTTTGGGGGAAGAGACCAAACAGCGATGTCATCGGTCTTGTCGGATTAAGGAGGGAAGTCGGCCGTGCCCTTTCTAAGGAACCATCCCGGCATTTGCCTGGACCGATTTAGGGAAATCGCGGAAAACCTAAATCAGGACGGCCGGACGTGGGATTGAACCGTCGTCCTCCCGAATAGTGTTGGAGTAAGACACCGCTTGGCCCACAGTAGGAGGTAGCTGTTTGTGAGCGAAAGAGGATGGAGTAGGCAGTTTTTGTGGTTGGCTCTGTGAAGCCACCAAGTGCTAGATTATAACGTAGGAATTACGAGTACATGTATTGTTGGAAACGTAAATGTGGAAGCTGAAGTCTTCTCACAGACAAGGTAAAGATGTTAAATATTTATGACTTTGCCAGCGTGTTGGTGTAGATGTTGTTGTTGTTGTGGTCTTCAGTCCTGAGACTGGTTTGATGCAGCTCTCCACGCTGCCCTATCCTGTGCAAGCTTCTTCATCTCCCAGTACCTACTGCAACCTACGTCCTTCTTAATCTGCTTAGTGTATTCATCTCTTGGTCCCCCTCTACGATTTTTACCCTCTATGCTGCCCTCCAATGCTAAATTGGTGATCTCTTGATGCCTCAGGACGTGTCCTACCAACCGGTACCTACTTCTTGTCAAGTTGTGCCACAAACTCCTCTTCTCCCCAATTCTTTTCAATACCTCCTCGTTAGTTACGTGATCTATCTACCTAATCTTCAGCATTCTTCTGTAGCACCACATTTCGAAAGCTTCTATTCTCTTCTTGTCCAAACTATTTACCGTCCATGTTTCACATCCATACATGGCTACACTCCATACAAATACTTTCAGAAACGACTTCCTGGCACTTAAATCTATACTCGATGTTAACAAATTTCTCTTCTTCAGAAACGTTTTCCTTGCCATTGCCAGTCTACATTTTATATCTTCTCTACTTCGACCATCATCAGTTATTTTGCTCCCCAAATAGCAAAACTCCTTTACTACTTTAAGTGTCTCATTTCCTAATCTAATTCCCTCAGCATCACCCAACTTAATTCGACTACATTCCATTATCCTCGTTTTGCTTTTGTTGATGTTCATCTTATATCCACCTTTCAAGGCACTGTCCATTCCGTTCAACTGCTCTTCCAAGTCCTTTGCTGTCTCTGACAGTATTACAATGTCATCGGCGAACCCCAAAGATTTTATTTCTTGGTGTAGATGAGTTTGCTGATAATTGACAGTTGTTGAGTAACCTCAGAAGGTACGTAAACAGATTTGATGTAAAGGCTAGTTAGATATTTCCCTTTTTCAATATTTCTAAGATTTGTTAACACAGGTATACGCAATTTGCTTTTTTAGTGAGGTTGGAAAATACTTCCTGTATAAATCTATTGTCTGCAACTCAATTAGTAAAAAGTATGTGATTTTTCTGAGTATTGTAATTTCAAATGTCAGATATTTTGGAAATCCAAACTTAACTTCGAATACAATTTCATTATTGAAAAGGGCAATGTTAGTAATTCACCTAAATCAGTAACGTCTCCCTGTCGAAGACATATTTTTTTCAAAGACATTGAATTTTTCTTAAATGTTCTCATTTATCAGTCAAAAGAATTTCATGTACATATCAAAGTAATACGGCCAGCATTGTACACAGCTGTGTCTGTAGCGAGCATATTTTATTCTTCTTCATGAGAGATCAGAATAAATCGCGATCAACCGCAGCTGCTTTAGAGGTAAGACAATTTCGTTTATTCGTTACGTGCACAGGGAAAACGTTATCAGGGCCAGAGGATTCATTACCTAAGGGGGTGAATGTACTTTGCAGTGACTGTATTTTTTTATTGATATTGGGAATTGCATTGCCCAGTCAGTTCGTATAAAGTATTTACTAACAATAACACTAAGTAAGCACACCACTTGCAATTACAACATGCTACACGACAACTCCAGTTTCGTATGCATTTGCAGTTCAGGCATTCATTCAATGTATTACTACAGCAGATAATTTTAAAGAACGTTCCGGTATGGACCACAGTTGCGTGAAAATAACAATGCCAGAAGAAAAAAAAGCGAGAGAGAACGCAGAAATACTGAAGTTTGAGGACATTACTATTGTAGTAACAAGTACCGCGAATGAATAGAAAGTGTGTGTTTCCAAACAAGAAATACAGCGCATACCGCTCACCTCTTGGTGAGCAATTGATAGCAACACAATAGTCTTAAATGCTAAATGGTGCAAACATTTTCTCAGATTTATTTCTAAGCCTAACTCATAGAGTTCGGTTAAAACAGATGCGCACGGATGCAGCACGGTCAACGATGTAAGTTGAGGTCAGAGTCTTCTTCTGTGGTGATCAATCGGAGGAATGGTTGAGAGAAATTAAGTTGGCAGCATCTCTCCACTCTTCAGTCTTTCCGATTTTGTCTTCTTTTCACCGTGCGTTCTACATCCCCGTATTTCGTAATTTGTACTATTTACGATAGTCGTACTCCCCATTTAGGTCTCTTTCCACTGGCATAATGCTCTGTTATTCTATTCAGCAATCCCTCATGTTTCTTAGGATGACCAGTAAATTCCAGTAGTCTTCAGACGACTGACTTCTGCTTGCTTCTCTTCTGACCCACTTTTTTAAGGACCTCGTTCTTAGAAACCATGTAATTCCGCTTCACTGTGAGGATGCTTCTATAGCACATCAAAGACTCATCAGAGCATAATAAAGCGCAGTGGAGATTCGACATCGAGTTTCAACCGCTCTGTCGCTTGCTTTTCGTTGCAGGGATAAGAACATGAAAATCACGTCAGATTGGTACGACTCCCTCATGCTCAGGTAGTTGAGCTTTCTAACAATCCATGAAGGTCAACTCACATAGATGTTACGTAAAGATAAAATGTCGTAGTCTAAATTAACCTAGAACTGTTTTGTTCACTTGTCTGGTTGATTGATGGCGTATCTGGTGGAAGGTGGAGGGCAGAGGATGTCCGAAAATCGGTATCTGACGGTATCTGGTGTCAAGCTGTGCCTTGGTGTTGCGATTGATAACCCAGCCTGCGCAGGATGCAGATGCAGTTGGTACGGAGAGATAATCGTGTGATACACTTTTTGCATGTCGGTTGTTCAGTTATAGTTTTGACGCCCCAGAGATTCATCTACATCGCTAGCACACTGCAGAGCTGCTGCTCAACATTATTAAATTGCACTGCTTATTTTAACACTGTTTTTAACGCACATTCATTGCAATTACGTTTCTCCTTAGACGTAAACAGTATTACTTAAAAGCAATATGGCGGCCTTGCAGCATGTAGATTTGTATCGATTATCGTTTCTTTCGGCGATATTCGCAGTAGTGGAAGGTGTGCCAGTGTGAAACGAACGATTACCAGTAGCGCGAATATCGCTGAACGAAACAACTGATGTTCATTCACTTGTAGCAAGACCGCCACATTGTTTTTATGATGTCCTTTTTGTATCTATGGGGAAACTTCCGCGCAGTGAAAGTGCGTGATAAAAACTGTGTTAAAATAAGCAGTGCAATGTAATAATGTTGAAGAACAGCTCCGCCTGTTGCTCTAGCGATGCCAGATGAAGCTCAGGGATGTCAAAACTGTAAGTAGGCAACAGGCATATAAAAAGTATATCACACGATTATCACGCTAGCCAAATAACCCAACAGGCACTTCAGCAGCTGAACTAGTGAATAAAACAGTCCTGTGGAGAAAATTTAATAGTTTAGTTATCATCCAGTACTATTTATTCCTGAATACCGGTTTCAATAATTAAGACTGTCATCTTCTATTTTCTTTCTTAAGTTGTTACACGTCCTGAAACTTTAGGAGTGTATCGCACATACCGTGCTGATGTTCTAGTAGGTATTAGGTAGCATGTGCCACATAGGTTTGTAAAAATAAAAACTAGTTTGTGACAAATAAACACAATATAGTAAAAAGCACCTTGTGCAACTAGTACGATACTGCAGTACCTTTGTTGCTCAGAACTACGATGCAATGTTCCTTCGGACATGTCGTAATTCTGCACAGCAGAGGCAATACTACATCGGCCGGCCGGAGCGGCCGTGCGGTTCTAGGCGCTACAGTCTGGAGCCGAGCGACCGCTACGGTCGCAGGTTCGAATCCTGCCTCGGGCATGGATGTGTGTGATGTCCTTAGGTTAGTTAGGTTTAATTAGTTCTAAGTTCTAGGCGACTGATGACCTCAGAAGTTAAGTCGCATAGTGCCCCGAGCCATTTGAACGAATACTACATCGTATTCATTCGTCGACCCTGGGCGGGTGACTCAATTAAAATGTCACCCCAGTACGTGAATATATACATAATAAACGTACGAGTGCAGGTTGTAGATACATGGTTGACGACATACAGAAAGTTATTGTCTGGTCATGGAATGTGCTCGGATAGCGTAATGGTAAGGCGATCATTCGCTATGAGCGGGAAATCGGGGTGTCCCGGTCCGACACAAATATTCATTGTCATCATTCCATTATACAGCTGCTCGTTGTCCATATTTGCAACTGCGGATAGATTTCTTGTGTTGTGTAACTAGGGATGTTGCTTTTTAACTGCACTGGTTTTATTTGTGAGAAACCTGGTTTTTCTTTAACAGAGCTGTGTGAAATGTGTTACGTAATACACATGTTATGTGTGGTACAGTCATGGAACAGGACGTAAAACCAAAAGTTTTTTAAAGATCGGAAGATCTTACCTCTAATTATGAGAAAATTAATACACATGTTATGTGTGGTACAGTCATGGAACAGGACGTAAAACCAAAAATTTTTTAAAGATCGGAAGATCTTACCTCTAATTATGAGAAAATTCAATCAAAACAGTTTTAGGATAATTTAGACTACGACATATTTTATCTTCGAGTAACATGTGTATATACTAACGCCTGATGTTATCACAACTTGTTCGAAACTCATTGGAATGTGTTAAAAAATGGCTCTGAGCACTATGGGACTTAACTGCTGAGGTCATCAGTCCCCTAGAACTTAGAACTAATTAAACCTAACTAACCTAACGACATCACACACATCCATGCCCGAGGCAGGATTCGAACCTGCGACCGTAGCGATCACGCGGTTCCAGACTGTAGCGCCTAGAACCGCTCGGCCACCCCGGCCGGCAGAATGTGTTAAATTAAATCTAAAATAAATAAATGTGTCTGGTGGCAGAAGCAAGTAAATAATTAGTTACTACTTCTTTGAGAAACACCACTCGACATCAACCGATCTAAAAAAAGTTGACTTAACATTTAAATCCTTGTGGAAAATGTTGGAAATGCTTCACCTGTTCCTGCGCAACGCCGCACACAACTTTGCGTCGCTAGGGCAACGCTGTGTCCATGTCTAGCATTTATCGAAGCCAAACGCCAGTTACTTCCAGGACTACCCTCGTATCTACTACAGCAATCACTATGCTCTCTGGCCTGCTAGCAAGGTTGCCTTACCATATGTTTCCAGTGCAGGCAGCGGCATCAACATTGGCATCACGACGACTTCGTTGAATGTAGTATTGGCGTCCTAGCGTGAAAGTGGACCTGTCGCCGATGTACGTGGATACTCAAAGGTCTCCGCCTGTCTAGTCCAGCGGCGGCGCGAGCAGGTCGGAACAAGCCAACGGTTCGCGACAGCCTGACTAGTTGACGTCACGCAACGTCCCCTATCTCCCGTCCCCCCCTCCACTGCGGCGCCAGGCGCGTCCTCCTGCTGTCGCATGTGTGTGGCGGCGCTGACGGGCGAGTGATTAATGTGGGGCGTCGGCACGCCTCTGCTCAAGACGGCTGCCGCCTGGTACAGGCCCAGCTTGCCCGGCCGTCACCGAGGCCCCAGACACGTCTCTTGTTCACCGCTGCTGGCTGGTACGGCGGATAATGATCACGTGTTACAGCTGGTAAACAGCTCTCTTCAGACATGTAACACATGCGACAGAGTTCTGGGTCAATGTTTACATCTACATCTCTACTCCGCCATATTACACCCGTTCCCTGATCCATTCACGAATGGTAACTGAGGAGGAAAAATCGCCTAACTTTAACGACCTCTAATGCCTCGATTTTGTCGCCACAGTCATTTCGCGACTTGTAGAGCAAACTCCCATGTCCGGCTTCCGAATTATCCGTGCATAGTTTTGCAGTTTTTGAAAAAATTAGAAAACGAAGCCTGAAATATTCTGTCACAACTGAACCACTGAGTCGGAAAAGGGGTCATGTCACAGAAAATAAATTTTTCGGGAGACACAAAAAACTGTTTTGCTACATAACGAGTTCAAACACGGTATCGTGGAATTATGTAGCAATTGGCCCCAAGGTGAATCAATATACACAATTACAACATACCTTAGCCATCGAGTGTGTTCAATAATCCAGTTTATACTGCAGAAGACCCTTTTCCGAACCTAATAATGGTTCAAACGGCTCTGAGCACTATGGGACTTAACTTCTGAGGTCATCAGTCCCCTATAACTTAATCTACGTAAACCTAAGGACACCATACACATCCATGCCCGAGGCAGGATTCGAACCTACTAATGCTGATGGGGCAACTAACGTACTATTTGCAGCGGAAGGATTGTGTCACGCAAGTTTATTTTATTCATATTTGTTATAGCAGTAACAGAACGTGTTACGACAATGAGGTTTGGTCATAATGTAGCCAAAATACAGCAAAGCAGACTATGGTGGGTATGCTTCAATCATCTTTCCATATTTCGCTGGCCACTGGAAGATACTGTTACAATACGGTTTTTGCTCGTCAGGTATGTATTTACATCTTCTAGTTCCTTCTTCGTTATTGCAACAGGCCCACTGTACACTTGTTGATCTGGAAGTTTTGCCTTTCATACTCCTTTGAGCAGCGGAAACGAGAAAACAGCGGGCCTATCAATGAAGGCCTGAACCGGCCGTAGTGGCCGTGCGGTTCTGGGCGCTACAGTCTGGAGTCGAGCGACCGCTACGGTCGCAGGTTCGAATCATGCCTCGGGCATGGATGTGTGTGATGTCCTTAGGTTAGTTAGGTTTAATTAGTTCTAAGTTCTAGGCGACTGATGACCTCAGAAGTTAAGTCGCATAGTGCTCAGAGCCACTTGAATGAAGGCCTGACATCATTAATTCCAGGAGAATTGCTACAGGAAATGATATGGCTATACGTAGATATCCGAAACTGCACTGACGTGGCCGATCTCTAACTCATTACCTGCTTAACGTTGATGGGATATGACCTCTTGTTATACGCAATGATGCAAACAAATACGAGCGTGAGGAAAACTTAATTTCGAAAAAAAATGGACATGACCGCTTTCCAACCCACCGTTTCAAATAGAACGCGATTTTAGTGCAGAATACAAATTCCTGTTTGTGTTAGAGATACATTGAAAGCAGGCTGTCTTATTATCAGCCACCTTCCATGAAGTTTTATTTATGACGATCAACTTGGTTTCACTTAGGTCACTAGATTACTTTTCTGCTAGTTGCTTATCATGTAGCCATGCCAAAGAATGCGTATAGGGAACCAGCTTTATTCATTTTATTTCCTTGTATTTCACATTAGCATCCCATTTTACCCTTGATCCATATCCTAAACACAATAGTCTTAATTAATTTATTTTTGGTTTTGGGCAACAAAGACCATACAGCCAACAGTACTTAGAAAACGTAATTCCAGTTTTCAACGATAATAAGATTTCGAACTACAGAAAAAATTCTTAATGTAAAATAAAAAAATCTAAAATACGAAGACCATAAAATGTTCTAATGTGTATGAATTCCTAAGGGACCAAACTGCTGAGGTCTTCGGTCCCTAGACTTACACTCTACTTACACTAACTTAAATTAACTTATGCTAAGAACACACACACACACACACACACAAACACACACACACACACACACACACACACACCCATACACACACACCCATACCCGAGGGAGGACTCGAACCTCTGGTGGCAGGGGCCGCGCGATCCGTGACATGGCGCCTCAAACCACACGCCACGAACACTGTAAAGCCAGCCGTAGTTACAACAGTGCCAAGTTAACAATAGTGCATTTTTCACAGAAGAGCTATGACAAGCACGTGAAGTACAAAGATAAGTTCGCTAAATAAAATAAAAACCAAACATTACGCTCGAAATTTCGAATCTGGCCGGTTCCGTAGGAGAATGACGTACACCAGAGTGAACTATTGAAAGCTGCACAACGGCGTCGTTTTCAACGATGAATACTTAATGAAAAGTAAGAAACACAGACGTCCCATTTTTCGAACTGGGCTGGTTACGTGGGAGGACAACTCTGCAGCAACTTACAGACTGCAGCTGAATACCCGCGTCTTTTAAATGGTTCGCAACAAATGTTGCTTATTTATATCGAATTGGCGAAGTAAATCAGTTACTTATGGGGAGAGGATAACACCTCACAACGAATTTCGTGTACAGGATTGCTTGTGCAGCAGTGTTACACGCCAGTATGACGTGGTTTAGAGCCACCACCGTCGTTCGGTCTTGATCATAGAAGGAGCGATTTTCAACAAGTGCGAGAGGGCTGGGTAACATCCGTGTCCCAGCCTCATACGGATGAGAGGGGTCACTTGACGTCTGCTAAATTTCATTGAAATGAACCATGGATGAGAAGAGACGTTCGGTTGTATGACCACCATGTGCCCGTCCTGTAGTGCTGGGATACGTGCCGTTCACAATTCCAATCGTAATAATCAGCTTTCTTGACCGTCGAGTTGAAATCCTTACTAGCTTGAAAATAGCTACGGAGCGGAACTAAGCACTTCTGGAAAAGACAAAATAGAAGGATTTTCTAATCCGTATTAGACAGGCATTGTGGCAGATAAAAAAGTTGCTTCGGCTGTCGATCCAGTTGCAACAAAAATTGGACAGATATTTACGTTTTCGGTCGTCACTGTAATTTCTTTCTCAACTGTGAGATAATATTTCGCTGTAATACTTTACTTATATGACAGACACTGCGATTTACATACGCCTGGCTGTGAATCAAACATGTTAGTTCAAAAAATCGCTACAAAACATCAGCTAGTCTGTAGACTTCCGGATATGTTACCTGAAATTCACCAAATCGTCAGTGTAGTCTGTCGAGCTAGAAATTAACCTGTAACTAAGCGTTCGGCCCTTAGTGAACAGCGTTAACAAAGTCTAAATTGTTCATTAAAAAGCTCTTAAGCACTGGTTTGAACTACAAAGAGGATAATAGCTTCATTACTACACTATTTTGTTCGCCTAGCGTACACGAGTACGCGGGACATATTCGCAATCCGAGGGATGCATGCCCACGCACAATGGCAGAATTTGTGTTTATTCGAGGCGTTATGTGAGGATCCTGGCACAGAAAAAGCAAACTTGACGAGATGATCTGTTCTATAATTGTAATCTAATCTATTGTTAAGTCAGTGATGGTTCAAATGGCTCGAAACATTACGGGACTTAACATCTGAGGTCATATTCCCGTAAACTTAGAACTACTTAAACCTAACTAACCTAAAGACATTACACACATCCATGCGCGAGGGCGGATTCGAACCTGCGATCGTAGCAGCAGCGTGTTTCCAGACTGAAGCGCCTAGAACCTCTCGGCCACAGCGGCCGGCTAAGTTAGTGAAAGATTCCGCCTGTCTCCTCTACTAACAACTTTGGATGAATTGCTGGCGTCTCATAGCAACAGCAGTCAATACCGTAACTCCAAATTCAACCGCGTAAGTGTGCGATGAGTTTGTCTGTCGTCTGGATGTTTGTCGTACGTCCAGTGGAGGGCACACCGAACATTTTCGTAACGTAAATGAGAACTTTGTTCCTACACGTATTTCTAAGAAGTCCCAGAAGGTCCTTTTCAAAATACATTGACAGCCGAATATTATAACCACCTGTTTAACGTCGTGTTTGTTTACCTGTGGTACGCAATACAGGCACGATTCAGCGTGGCATGGCTTCAATAAGTCCTTGGTAGGTCTCTGGAGGTACGGGAGAGGTTCCGAAAGTAAGTTTCGCGGTTGTTTTTGGAAGAGAAAGTGGTACACTAGGTGACACAAACAAGCGCCCTATGAATCCACACCCTTCGCTGGTTCAGCGACGGAAGGCGCATCAGCGGAGGAGGAGTGAGGCCTGCGCAGAGCGCCGAAGAAGAGAGAGAAGCGGCAGACCGTCGTGCCCGTGGTTATTCTAGTACATATAGCGATGCAAGGGGGGCGTGTGCTGACATTGTGGCTGCCAGTGGATTGAGTGCTGTTATCCAGTATGAATAAGCACGTGGGACTAGCGTGTCCGTCATCCATAAAGGCCTACAGAACGTGTATGGTGAAGAGGTCACTTGTGCTGGAACTTGCCCGTCGAACTGTCATCTGTTCCTTGCATTAGAAGCCGCATTCCCAAGACTTGACTCCCAGATGCTGAAGTGGATCAGGCTGTGTGACAGTTCCTTACATCGCACAGCATCGAGTTTTACCAGAGTGTATTTTTTTTCGAACTGATTGGATGCTACAAAAAATGTCTCAGTGTCGGTGCCGGCTATGTCGAGAAATAGAGCAACGTGCATAGGGTTGGGGTTGGGTTGTTTGGGGAAGGAGACCAGATAGCGAGGTCATCGGTCTCATCGGATTAGGGAAGGACGGGTAAGTAAGTCGGCCGTGCCCTTTCAAAGGAACCATTTCAGCATTTGCCTGAAGCGATTTTAGGGAAATCACGGAAAACCTAAATCAGGATGGCCGGACGCGGGATTGAACCGCCGTCTTCCCGATTGCGAGTCCGGTGTGCTAGCCACTGCGCCACCTCGCTCGGTCAAGGTGTATAGTCAAGGTGTATTTGTTTTTGGCAGTAACGTTTCAGTGTGAAAAGCCATGACCAAATTACCTTTGAACATCCCTCGTATGTGGCACCAAATGCTTAGGCACAAGTGCCGCAATTCCCGTAAATTACGGAGCACTGGTTCGTGGACGCGGAGCTGGCGGCCGACAGAGTCCCGGACGTGTATGTCGCGTTCAGATCAGGCGCATTTGGTGGCAAATAAATTAGCGTGAGTCAAGTGTCACGCTCTTCAGATCACTGTAGTACGATTCTGCCCTTGGTGACAAGAACAGTTATGTTGTTGGAAGACGTTGTAACCTCCCCACAGAAAAATTAATGAATAAAGAATGTGATTCTAATTTAGTGTAACCTCTCTACAGAAATTCATTCACATTTAATCTCCACACAAAATTTGTTTCCCATTTAATGTAAACTCGAAACAGAAAAATTCCTAAACCTCGAAATAAAAAATAAATTTAGTAATCTGGTAAATTTTTGGACGACAGCAGTGCTGCGTCATGGCCCTGTAAGATCATTCTGAATAAAAAGCAAAAATTCTTACCTCAATAAAAACGGCGAATATATCTGCTCTTACCTAAAAATTTTTGGCACAGCTCTGTGCAATGCTGGCCGATAGATTTGTCATTTATGAAAGGAAGCAACTGATTTTTCTTTTGTAACAATAGGAATGATCATGGATTGAAGAAATTAGTAAATTCTTTAAATTGAAATGAATGTTTTTTAGAAATTACTTTATATCACGAAGATTATTATTAGGACATTTTTTAAAAGATTTACATGGGACTTTACATAACATTACTAGATATGCGCGAGGCTGCTTTTTACCTTATACAATGATAATCAGGCTCCGGCATCGCTGCACCACGACCGGCCCAGCCAACATGATACACCAGACAGGACAGACTAGCGACTCCAGACCAGACTAGAGCAGACTAGCGACAACTTACTGCTACAGCTACACAGTTCGTACTGAGTCAACACTGCTCTCCGGTCTCGGACCTCTTACAACGTCATTGCCGTCGAGGAAGACCACAACCATTAAGGGATGCAGGTGGTCCGCAGTAATATTCACAGTTGTCAAGGTGCCTTCGATTACTGTCACTAGTTACATGAAAACCCAAAAGAATGTCTCCCAAAGCATAATACGGTCCTCATTGGAGAGCGTCCATGACGCGGTGTATGTTACTAGCAGCCGTCTCCGTTTCGAAGACCGTGTGAGCGCTCCTCGTTCCGCGATGAGGCGTAGATGTATAACACTTTATGACCTACTTGGTCTGATAGTACTCCAACCACTTCCTGTAGATACGATATTGCAGTGCATGTGTTATTCTGATTACGATGCGAAGTTCCTCTGGACACGCATGCAGCCGGCCTCTATAGCCGAGCGGTTCTAGGCGCTTCAGTGTGGAACTGCGCGACCGCTACGGTCGCAGGTCCGAATCCTGCCTCGGGCATGGGTGTGTGTGCTGTCCTTAGGTTAGTTAGGTTTAAGTAGTTCTGAGTTCTAGGGGACTGATGACCTCAGATGTTAAGTCCCATTGAGCTCAGAGCCATTTGAACCATCAATAGTGATGCTGTGTTCCAAAACAACAGGGCCCCTGTTCATACAGTTCACCCCTTCCAGCACTGTCACCAGATCTCATTACTGAGCCTGAGTGGTATGCTTCGGAGATAAGGGTGCGTGATCGCTATCCACCTCCGTCATAGTTACCTGAACTTGTCACTGTTTTGCAGGAAGAATGGTGTGACATTTCCTTCAAAACCATGCACGACCTGTATTTATCCATTCCGAGACGAGTGGAAGCTGTTTTGAATGTCAATGATATTCCTAGACGGTATTAGGCAAAATAATGTTTCGTGTTTTTGGTGTTGCCATATTTTTGTCCAATGCGTGACGTGTCTGGAGCGCCACCGGATGTCATTCAGTCCCGCTCTGGGCTGTGGTCAGTGTAAATACTTTGTAGCTATACGCATAAGTTCATTTACTCCAAGTTTCTACATTATGTAAATATATAAAAACACAATTTTGTTAAATCAGATAAATTTTTTGAAACACCCTGTACTACCGTAACTAATCAATAACTGTCTGTAATCTCTCTCTCTCTCTCTCTCTCTCTCTCTCTCTCTCTCTCTCTCTCTCGTCTTGCAAACACACAAAAAGTCTTTCTGAAAATTTTGGCATTTATTAATTGATAACTTATTTACTAAACAATATAGCGCTCTTCGAGTCTGTTAAATTGTACAACTCAAAATGTCTGCCAGGCTGGATAGCACACTAGCAGAGGAACCAAATTCTCTAACTACAGCACAGTCGGATTTGCTGGAGAAAGGCGGCCGGACGGAAGAAGAGATACGTCAGACACGTGTCAGCAAAGTCGGTACGCAAAAAAATTGGTGCGTCCTCCGCTGGGAGCTGCCGCTGTGCAAAAACAGCTCTGGCGACGCGCACGTTCCAGCACGTCCGCCCGCGGATGGTCGGTTGCCGTATTTCGACAAATATGCACAGTTTATCGTCTCTTCCTCCCTGTCATGTATTTCATTCGCGCGCACAGTACAGCATTTACCAGTGAAAAGAGCACAGAGCGAACCCGGGTCATATTGTACGCGGCACGAATTCGATTAATCGGTTTGCACTGTAAGTTGTGTAGAAATTTGACTTGAAACTCCATAATACTGCACAGGAGCTAAACAAAAGACACAGACAAAGCGATTTTTTTGTAATTTCGGACACGTTAACCTTCCAGAAAACGTCGTATAGCCAACCAGAGGCTGAATCCAAAAGGGGGCGATCAAAAAGTGTTCATTGGAAGGCCGTACAGCCCAGAATTGGTATGGAAATCACGCAAAATTGCCACGAGCAATGAGACAATCATCCTACCGACTCACCAGTATGGTAAAACATCGTTTCCTACTGCGTGAATACATCCGTAACTGCCTGTTGCACATCTTCCGACACGAATCGTTGACCCTCCAAGCCCTTTTTAAGGAACCGAAGGCGTGACAATCATATCAGGACTATGGGGCGAGTGCTCGGCTGTCTCGCACTTCGGTTAGCGTAACTTTTGCGAGGCCGGCCTCCTAGATCGACCGCCGTTCAAAGTGGTTCAAATGGCTCTGAACACTATGGGACTCAACTGCTGAGGTCATCAGTCCCCTAGAACTTAGAACTACTTAAACCTAACTAACCTAAGGACATCACACACATCCATGCCCGAGGCGGGATTCGAACCTGTGACCGTAGCGGTCGCGCGGCTCCAGAATGCAGCGCCTAGAACCGCTCGGACACTACGGCCGGCCCGACAGCCGTCTTGTGTCGAATCGCTATAGCACGGAACTTGGGACACTGATCAGCAACGGTGGTTTTCGAAGGACGTACTACCCCAGACACATTCTTCATTCTCCGATGGATGTCTGCTGCTGTTTCTCTTTTGCCAGCCAAGAAAATAACAACAACACGTTGGTTCCGTTTGTACGGTAATAATGTCGCCATAGTTCACGTTTCCGCATTTATTTTTTATTTTTCATTTTTATATTTCGTTTTATGTAGATATATCACACTTAGTTTCTGTTTTTTTTTTTTCATTTCAGTATGTTATTTCACCAGTATCTTTTGTAAGTAGGCTGTAGAGGTTTTTTTATCGGTAATGCCACGTAGCGCTCTGTATGAAAATCACTGGCTCTGTTGTGTGCAGTCTGTGGCTGGTTTCCATTGTTGTTGCCTATTGTAGTGTTGGGCAATTGGCTGTTAACTGCGCATAGCGTTGCGCAGTTGGAGGTGAGCCGCCATCACTGGTGGATGTGGGGAGAGAGATGGTGGAGTTTTGAGAGCGGATGATCTGGACGTGTGTCCATCAGAGACAGTAAATTTGTAAGACTGGATGTCATCCACTGATATATATTATGACTTTTGAACACTTTTAAGGCAAATACATTGTTTATTCTTTACCAAAATCTTTCATTTGCTAACTATGCCTATCAGTAGTTAGTGCCTTCAGTAGTTAGAATCTTTTATTTAGCTGGCAGTATTGGCGCTCGCTGTATTGCAGTAGTTTGAGTAACGAAGATTTTTGTGAGGTAAGTGATTCATGAAAGGTAAAGGTTATTGTTAGTCAGGGCCATTATTTTGTAGGGATTATTAAAAGTCAGATTGCGTTGCGCTAAAAATATTGTGTGTCAGTTTAAGTACAGTCATTTATAATTTTTCCAAGGGGACGTTTCACTTTTTCTGCTGTTGGCATAGTTGGTTGACGAACCGCGAAGGCCGGGGCGTGGGGCGGGGGGGGGGGGGGGCTGAGAGAGAGAGGGGGGGGGGGGAGGAGGAGATGGACAGAGACAGAGAAAGAGAGGGAGAGGTGGGGAGGGGAAGGTAATGATAGAGAGATGAGGGAGCTGTAGGAGACAGAAGGTGGATAAGAGTAGTGGGCAGATGGAAAAGGAAGAGCATGTGAATAAGCAAGTGGAAGAGAGGGAGGATGCGAAAGTTGGATGATGTTTAGGATGGCAAGTCGAAGAGGGATGGGTTGTGAGGAGGCAGATGGAAAAGAGACAAATAAAACTAACATCCTCTCTAGAGTCGTCTGGTCTAAGACAGGACGGATTCAATCGTATATGTGTATGCGGCATATGCGTACGCATGGAAACTGCGTGTATAAAGCTATATATAAATAATATTTCAGATTTTTAGTGTAATAT
Organism: Schistocerca serialis cubense; assembly: GCF_023864345.2. Taxonomy (NCBI): domain Eukaryota; kingdom Metazoa; phylum Arthropoda; class Insecta; order Orthoptera; family Acrididae; genus Schistocerca; species Schistocerca serialis. The sequence goes on from NC_064644.1 coordinate 159,839,217, forward strand.
TCACTAAGTGAGCCACTAACAGCACCTCTTGTCAATGTCGTCGAATTTTAGTGTCATACATCAACAACATGTTAGTTCCTTGCACGTATCATGACTGCGCTCTCCCACTACGATTTGCAGCGTGTCATTTAGTTTACAGTTGCAATACACTTTCTTACCGAACGATAAAAGGTCGCGAGGGGCAGGGTGTGGTGGGAGGATAGGTGGAGGAGTCGTGAGTCTACTGACTGGTGGTTTCATGCGACCTGCCACAACTTCCTCTCCTGTCCCAACCACTTCATCTAAGACTAGCAATTACACCCAAGGTCCTCATTTATTTGTTGTATGTACTCCATTCCCCGTCTCCCCTTATAGTTCTTGTCTTGTACGGTTTCTTCTACTGCTATAGATGTTAACCCTGATGTAACAGACCTTCCATCATCCTTTCCCCTTTTCTCTTCAGTATTTTTCACATGTTCCCGTCCCTACCGATTCCGCATAGAACCTCTCCGTTCCTTATCAGTCCACGTAATTTTCAACATCTCAGTATAGCATCACAAGTAATACGTTTCGAGTCTCTTCTTCCCATATTTACTCACAGTCCCTGATTCACTTCTTCCCATATTTACTCACAGTTCCTGATTCACTTCTACACAATGCTGTGCTCCAAGGTTACATCCTGAGACAGTTTTTTGTCTATTCGTGGCCTCCAACTTTGGCGTTATGTTTATCGCTAATCCCAATCCCGCTACTCCCCGTTACTTCCGTCTTTCTTTAGTTTACGCTCAATTCGTATTCTGTTCATTAGACTGTTCTTTCCATTCACAAAGTCCCGTAAATATTTCTCACTTTCACCGAGAATGACAATATCATCAGCGAATCTTATGCAATATAAACAGCGAATCTTATCATCTGACAGCTTTTCAACATGTATTGAACTTTTCTTTAATTTTAATCTTTAATCTTTTTGTGAGCTGATTTGTACTTCATTCTCGTGCAGCACTCTCTATCTATCTATCTATCTATCTATCTATCTACCTATCTCTCTGTGGCCCACTCCCCCACCCCTTTTGACATACAGAGAGCTCCGTGAAATTGTTTACAGTCGATGATGTCGTACCTAGGAAAGCTGCAGCGGCAGAAAACTGTAGCGTAATATTACCTACAAACGATCAACACTGGGTGCATGGCTTGGCATTTGGCCTTCAGAAGAAATAAATGCATAGTATCCCGCATAAAATAGCAGTAACTGTTCGATTACGCTATTGATCTAAAGTCGATGGAAACAACAACAACAGTCGTATAATACATAGGAGTATTCTTTCGGAACTACCTTAAGTGGTACGACCGCAAACAAATATTTATAGGAAAACCAGGAGCCAAGCTGAAGTATTTGTTGGAAGAATCATAACCCTGCGGTTCACATGTCCACAGCAGTAGATGGCTGTTAATGGTTGCTTCTTTGGCGTTGTCAGTCAATCATGATGGTATAAATCCACGATGAACACAGCACCAGTAGGGAATGTCCACTGGATTCGACTGCATGCATTCGCAGCCTCCGGAGTAATTGAAATCGCCAAAGAAGCGACATTAACTGTTGTTCACTGCAATGGACAACTGCACCACAGGATTACAGCAATGTTATTCATTGGCGAAATCATTCAGTAGTCTCCTGAATGACGCTCGTCGATCTGAGTGGCTTACTGTGAAGGAGGAAATCTCGAGAAGAGCGGCGCCATTATATTTAGTAAAGCGAGAGTGTTACGCAGATAAACGTAAACGTCCCTTCTGAGGCACCATTCGCGAATAGAACGGAAAAAAGGCGGATGCACCACGTCGGCCAAGTGTATGGTGAGAAAGTTTACCGTCCGTCCATGAAGCTCTATGACTGTTTTTGCTTCTGGCGTATAAGTGGAATCAGCACAGTAACTACGGTATCAGCTTGAACTAACAACTGCAAACAACAGATGTACGTTCGGCCAGTCAGTTGTGAGCAGGCAATGTTAAGTTGTGGACGTGTGACGCATGGTGACATCGTCGTGTGACAAATCGCAATGGAACAATATTTCTAAGTCAAGTGTTCAAGATATTCTCCAGATCGTTTCGAAGAAGAAAAAAGTGTGCGCCAAGCATTGTCCCACACTCTATGACACCTGAACAATAGCCGACACGTGTGGACACCAGCCGCAACTTGACTGAAGTGCAAAACACAGACAACCCTTTTCTGGAAAAAAATCATCATTTGTGATGAGACTTATCAGTAAGAACCTACCACAAAACGACAATGTGCAGAAATTCACACAAGAAGAGTCAAGCTTTAGCGACATTTAAGCCATTGTCATGCGCTAGTTGAAAAGCATCCCAAAGAATATCTCTTCTGACAGTTTCACATGCTTGTGTGAACATTGTGCTTTGTACTTAAAGGGGAGGGGGGGGCGGGCTACTATGTAGAACATCTGAAACAAAACTTCTGTATCGTAGCAAACATAGATTTATTTCAGGACTAGGTCGAGCGGTTACTGCAGCACACATTAAATATTACACTGTCCAGTCGCATTAATGTTACGAGCAGTCTACCGCCTGAATGACCACCTTTTGAGCTGGGACATGCAGAAAGAATATCAGTGAGATTTTGGAAGGTATCAACAGAGATGTGGAGGCATGCCACCTCCTGTGCTGTTCTGTGCTGTGGCCAACTGCGCTAGATTTCTCAGTTGATGAGTCATGGTCCGATCGACATTGGCCCACAAGTTCTTGATTTGGTTTAAATACAGGGTGTTTGGTGGCCAGGGGAGTACGGCGCTCTTCGAACAACACATGTACACTGCGAACTGTGTGACACGTTGCATTGTCGTGCTGGTGGATTCAATCATGTTGGTAGCTCCTTGTTTTTCCTGGGCGGTCAGTTGCTCGACAGTCGCATATCTGTTCGCCCGTATACATCTCTATTCCCGTCGCTCACCCCTGTCATCTATGGCCCTTACTGTTCCACAATTGCCTCGACGGCTGTTTTGGTTAGCGCTATTTTGCCATGCATGGTATACTCTAAGCACTGCGGCCCGCGAACCGTTTACAAACTTAGCCGTTTCGGAAATGCTTCTACCCGTACTCCAAAAGCCATGATCATTGGCTTTTGGGGTAAGGCTAGGAGCAATGATCATGCCCTTTTGGATGTCGGATAAATCGCCCCGTTTCCGCATTACGACAACGATTGCACCGTTATACGTTTCACCACCCTCTCCCCGCCTCCCCGTCGACGCGCTTCCAGTATTTGTGCTGCTACCTGTCGTCTGTGGTTATTGAACACTGATGATAATCATAGATGGTGGTCATATTAATGTGACTGGACCGTACTATTTTTAGTCCTACTCGAATATTGCGACAAAATTTCTGTAAAATGTAAGCAGTCTACTCTGATACTGGTTCTTCCTAATTTCATTGGTTTGTCAGTTTAAAACTTCGATTTTAGTGTTCGGTACTTTGGAAAAACTTTTCTAAGATACTCCGGAAAAGCAATGGGGAAAGTCCTTCGCCTTGCTCACTCCAGCTTCAGTTTCAAAATATTCTAGACTCTCCTGACTTACATTTTGTACCGTATATACAGTGACGGAAAAAAAATCACAACACCAAGGAAGAGATGTGCGACTTAAAATAAAACTGGCATGCGTGCTTCTGCACCTGAAAGATGAAAGAAAATTGTGGTATGTTCACGTTTCGCTTCAGTCGCATAAGAGTGGCGGTACGAGGGTCAAATCAGGTTTGGTTTAAATTAACGCTGCAATGGTCGTCGGCGTTAGTTGCCTTTGAGATTATACGAGGTGAGTTAATGTTAGTCAAGAATGTTTTCAAGGCTACAAATACGCCATTATAACCACCCCACTGAGTTTGGACTACTACGTGTAATAGGGCTACGAGAAACTGGATGTTCTTTGTGATACTGCAAAGAGACTTGTCAGAAATGTAGCCGCTGTACATGGTTGCTTGCAGCGGTGGTCACGAGAATGCACAGTCGGAAGAAGACCGGGTTCCGGTTCGCCACGTGTCACTATCGACAGGTAAAATGCTCTGGCGCATCGTAACGCATCTGCAGCAACAATTTGAGCAGCAGTTGGCATCACAGTGATACAGCGACTGAACAAATCGATTACTTCAAGGACAATCCAAGCCAGTAGCCCTGTAGTCTGCATACCCCAAACCACCGCCATTGGCAACTTCAGTGGTGTCCAGCGAGAGCTCATTGGAGGGCAGAGTGGAGGTCAGTTACGTTGTCTGGCGAAAGCTGGTTCGTCCACAGTGCCAGTGATGGCGGTGTGTTAGTCAGGGGGAGGCCAGATGAATACCTGCAACTAGCCAGTCTGCATGCTACATACATTAGCCCCTACATTTTCAGTTGTGGTCTCGTGTGCGATTTCGTATGACAGCAGGAGCGCATCCTGACAGAAAATTTGTACGTCATTCTGGTGATTCGATCTTTTGAGCTGCCATTCATGAACAGCATAGGAGTGGGTGTTTTCCAACAGGATAACGCTGTTGTAAATCAACATGCTCTACAGAGTACCGACTTGTTGCCTTGACCTGCTCGATCACCAGATCTCTCTCTAATCGAGCACGTTTGGACATCATCGAACGTCATCCACAACTAGCATTAACTGTCCTTGTATTGACTAACCAAGAACAACAAGTATGGAACTCAATCCCACTAATTGACATCCGGCACCTGTACAACACAATTGTTTTGTTTTAGGGCGCAAAAACAACTGGGGCTATATGCACCCAAGTCAAAACCATATAACTCGAAGACAGAGAGGAATTAAAAAAAGGACTATACGTCAATCCCAACAGGCATAATAGAAGATAGCTAAAAACAGACACGTGGAAAAAGGGCTAAAACGGGCACCATACAGAAAAGGAGGTCCAAAACTAAAAATTAAATGGCCTTCGCCATAGTGCTTTGGCGGATAAAAAGTAGCAACACAATGCATGCACATTTGAATGCTTGCATTCCACATTCTGGCAGTTATAGCGGCTATTAAAGTATCTGCACTTCACATTTTCAATAGCTTATTTCGCTCTTACATTAACCTGTAATTTTGCGGTGCTAATCACTTAAATGTGTTACCTAGGCAAATGTATTCCCGAAATTTTATTACTCTGTATTAATTATTTTTTGGTTCTGCAATTTTCTTTTGACCGTGTTTGTATGAGGTTGGTGATCACTTTAGAAAAGAAGCAAGGATGGATTATATTTTTCGTCCGCCTGATTCCTGTCGGCGGTGCCTTATTCGCAGCACATGGCGTCGTACGCAGTGCTGCGAACGCCAGGTGTATACGAACAATTTGGTGAGGCTCTTGATCTCGCGTTACGCCACACATCTGGTGCACGCCACACAGGGGAGTGTAAACAGACACGCACGCAACTCGACACCCGTCCGCCCCAGGGGGAGGGAGAGGGGGGGGGGTAGCCATACCTGGGGCAGACGTCTCCCACGTCCTGACCACCGATGATGAAGCTCTGCACGCTGAAATAAAGAATTACGCGCCAATGATGATTTTCTTCCGCACCTACGTAGCCTTTTTATCTTACAAATATCGTTAATTGTGCTATCTACCTAACTTCATTTTCTGCCTCGCCCATACTTTACTTAAGTCTCTTAATTGATTCTGTTGTCATTTAATAAGTAATTTCGTTCTGTTTACAAGAACGTACCTGGAACTAAGCTGAGGACAGAGTGAAGTGAAAACTTACAAAAAGTTTCGTGGATGGAGGAAAATGAAACTAACGTACTTACGTTACCACTTTAAAGTACTTACCGACTAAGTATGTATTTCGAAGAGTATAGAATTGTAGATTTTTGCTGGCAGGCAGGTCGCGTGTAGATGCAAGCGAATACTTTCTGTAATCACATTTTTAGCAGGTTCTGACACACTGCTTCGTTAATCGAGAAAGAAGATCGCATGCTAAATTTACAACAGTACTTGAACATTTCAAAATGCAAATGTGTTTGCAACAGTGAGTTTCAAGGAGAATAGCGGAGAAAGGGGAAATACCTTTCACATTTCGCGACAAGTAGCTATGGTCGACAAATGGCCGTGGTAACGTTTGTTACTAATTAGTTCAATTGATGTTAAGACTTTTTTTTCAGTTATATCAGTTTGACACGCCTGAACGTGTTGCGGGACAGGAAAAGGAGGCTGTTTGAGAAAATCATTTTTTTTTCTGTGATTTGTTTAGAGGGGGGAGGGGGAGCGATGAGCCTCCTTCCCATGCCCCTCGATGGGTACTTCCTTGTCTGTTTACATCGGGCATTACGTTGTATGGCACGCTCATGTGGCTTCTATTTGACACGCAGCCTGGGGACAAAAATGTAATACACTGTGTCCATATGTAACCTCTGTGATGTACCAATGCAATCAAAGAAATTGTGAGACACACATAATTCCCGTTTGCGCATCTTGTAAAGTAACTCACAAACTTTTGTACAAAACATTAGTACACTTCTACATGTATTCCTTTCGTAACTTGTAAAATGTCTCGGCGGTACTCTTATCTCAATCCGTGTGCGCACAAGCTTATCTGGGATGATGTAACCTATTGCATCCACAGTTGTACCGAGATCGCAAAGGTGACGAGAGGGCGAGGCAAACACAGTATTTTTCACATAACCCTACAGAAAGAAATACAGAGGGGGTTTATCCGGAAATCACGGTGGGCATTTGGTTGATCCTCCGCGTTCTATACATAGCTATGCTAATATCCAGTCCGGAAACTCACGAACGTGTTAACTCCAATGCGGTGATGCATCATCCTGCTAGAGACGACGTTTGGTTAAAGCCGAAGGAGGAACAGAAAAATGCTCAAGCACGTACAGGTAAACGATTCCCGTTACTGTTTGCTCAATGAAGAAAATTTTTCCGGCTGCAACGCACACCACACGTTCACATTTTCGTTGTCTCCGACATGTTCCCTCGGAAACTGTGGGGGTTTTCCGAGCCCCAGTTGTGAATGTCGTACACATCAACCTACTCACATGTGTGGAAGGTTGCTTCGTGAGAGAAAACAAAATTTCCTAGATACAGGGGTGGACAAAATAGTGTGAACACCAATCATATACGCAATATTTATTTATTATTAAGGAACTCGGCCACCATTGGGTTTGAGAAAGACTGTAGTTCTGCGAATTAGATTTGTAGTGTTTGAGTAGTTTTCAACTGAATGTTAACCTATTCCTGTACAAAAACATCTGCCAGTTGCTCCAACGATGTTGGAGCTGGATACCTGCTCCTCACTCTCTTTGCTCTAAAACTCTCCATAATGTTTCAGTGACGTTGAAGTCTGGCGATTGTGCTGGCCATGTTTGACTCTAGTAAGTAGGCAGCCCGTATCGTAGGCTTCTTTCGGGATCCTCCATACATAAAACGGGCCGTTTGTATGGTCGATGTAAACTATGATTCACAAATCATAGAACATTCTTCCAGACATCAAGTGTCCACGTTTTATGATCGTAGCACCACTTATTTCGCAGTTTTGCATTGACTTCCATTATTAAGGTTTCGCAACTGTCACGCCTCCATGAATGTTAGCCTTGTAAGCTCTCGCTGTACTGCTTTTACGAACGCAGCATTACTCAAGTGAGTGTCGAGTATTGCTGTCACTTTCGTTGCGGTAGCTTTATGTTGTATTGCCACAATCCTTTGTAATGCTGGTCGGTGTCTGTCAGTTAACTATTTCTCTTCGCCGATGATGTTTCGCGATGTTTTGTGTGTGCTGTCATTACCGTGGATACTGTCCAACAACTCAGCCGTTTTCGTAAAAGATACTCCCGCTAACCGCCCACCGAGTTGCACTTTTGGAAGTCTCAGAGATCACACATTTCACCGATAGCTTGCGTTAACCGTTGCAGAACAAGGCGTATAATACATTGGAAGGTAAACTCGATGACGTGGCAAGTGAAATGTGCACTGCTGGCGAGTCGCAGTATATACTCGTTCGCAGTGGCGTCAAGTTGCAACAAGATGTACTATACTGTATGGTGTTCATATAATTCTGTCCGCCCCCTGTAGTTGACGTTTTACCCGGTCTGGTCCCAATAACTGGACAGCAAATCCGTGGCGAGGCTGCAAGTCGTTTCGTCGCTGCTTTGTAAGGGCGCCGTTGAAGTCGTTTGTGAAGCACCTTGCGAACTGTTGAGTGAATATTTCACTCAAAATATTCCTGATGCAAACTTTTAACTGTAAGATTCGTACTACCCACACTTTTCACGAGCATATCATCAACCCCAAAACATATTTCAAGTCTTTATCAGTAACTACGTGGCAGAATGTATAATTTTCATTATTCTTTCACAGTGCATTTCACATTTATTTATCAAAATAGTTCAGATGACTCTGAGCACTATGGGACTTAACATCTTAGGTCATCAGTCCCCTAGAACTTAGAACTGCTTAAACCTAACTAACCTAAGGACATCCCACACATCCATGCCCAAGGCAGGATTCGAACCTGCGACCGTAGTAGTCCCGTGGTTCCGGACTGCAGCGCCTAGAACCGCACGGCCACCGCGGCCGGAATTTATTTATCATCACTTTAGAAAATGACTGCACTAACTTACTGTTGAAATAGTTGCACACTGTAGACGAGAAAGTGTCACTTCCGTTGCATTGACAAAGTTCACCTGTCCAGATGAACCAATTAGCAGTTATGTTTTCCAGTATCTGTTAGCAGCTACTTGCGACTAATCACAGTGTAACATCTACCGTGATAAATCGCACTTCAGCATTGTGGAGGGACACAAGTTGCGAATCCGTAAAATGCAATTTTAAACTGTGGCAAATCATTACTAGACATAGCAGTTACCAAAAAGTATTTATAGAAATCACGGGTATTGGCAAGTCACAGCTTAGGCCATCCCTGTCCACCACCCCCATCCCCCTCCCCTTCCTTGTGGATCCGCCATATGACGGCCTACATGCACTGTGCAGGCTGTTCACCTGTTCGGGTACATCAATTAGCAGAAATGACTGCGTTTAGAAAGTCACAGTTTTACACTCACCCCCCCCCCCCCCTCCCACGGTTTGGCCATCTGGCCTTGTCGGTGGGCCCTCCCTAGCGGCCTACGTGCTCTGTGCAGCGTGGTGCAGGCGGCAGGCAGAGGGTCCCTGCGCTGTTGCCGCCCTTCGCCCGGACCCCAGAACCGCCCACGGGCTGCGAGACCCTTCCACACGTAGGCACGACTTGTGCCCACCCTCTCGTGTTACGCCCTGAGTCGCTCAACTTGTTCCTTCATCTTTATGACCTGAACCTGCCTCACGGCCGTTATCCCTTTTAATACTTGTACCCTTTGGAGTCTACAAGAAGAGAATTCCAACTTAATTAGTACTGCCCGCATCTTGCATCTGTTATATAGCGGCTGCGTAAGATAATCATCTAATAATTTCTATGCTATTCAAGGCCCTAACCGGTGATAGTATGTATTATCATTTTATTTTTTGATATGGACTACCTGCTTTAGTGCTATTTGCCTGTTTTCGGTGACGTTCCATAATTTAGTAAATACTGGTATAGTATCTAATGAAGAAAGCAGCAGCCTAATTGCTTTGTAAATGTTTATTTAGTCAAGTCCCGTAGTAGTATACACAGGAGACACGTTCCTTCCGACGACTGGATTATACCGTTTGTCGTAAAGGGACTCAGATGCTCCTGGCGAAACATGTGTCACATTTAAAGGAAAACGGTAGAAAATGTGGAGAGAAATAATGGACTGAATTTGTTCTGCATTTACGATTACGTTCGAAAATGATGATGATAGTGATGTTTGTTTGTGGGGCGCTCACCTGCGCTGTCATCAGCGCCCGTACAAAGTCCCAATTTTTAAATAGTCCAATTTTTAACTCAATCCAATCTAGCAGCTGTCACGAGTGATGATGGTGATGAAATGATGAGGACAACACACACACCCAGCCCCCGGGCAGAGAAAATTCCCAACCTGGCCGCGAATCGAAACCGGGACCCCGTGATCCAGAGGCAGCAACGCTAACCACTAGACCACGAGCTGCGGACATTACAGTTCAAGAAAGCTGTGGCACAAACCTCCAGATCGCCTCTACCTGCGCTCTAAATTAAAAATGAAAAAATGCATTGACTTTCGGTTTCTTTAATAACAACGTCATTGGCGGTTTGAAATTCTATTTATTTCATCCGAATCGAAATTAACGATTACATTATCTTAACGCAGGTAAAATGTTAGACATTTGGCATGTAGCTACACAGGGTGTAGTGATAGTATTAGTTATTCTGAACAAAAATTGTCGTAGGAACGTACGTCCATTTCTTAACACTTTCCGAGGAAATAAGTGAGAACTATGAGAAACAGAACAAATGCAGGTGATAGTAAATAAAACATTGTGATCTGATGTTTCGTTTAATTGTGTACATTTCCCCACAAAAAACCTTCAAAAACCCACCGACAACTGCAATGCATTTTGCAGTTCTGGTAGACAATTTTTGTGCTGCTGAACTAAAGCTCACTCGTACGGTCCTTTAGATGAGCTCTGGAATTCCCACGGCAAAACCCGTGGACAAAGATTACGTCACCATACGCCGCATATGTGAAAACCTGTGGGATTTTCATTATACTGATCCATACTCTTTTGACTGTACATCTGTCAACACTGCAGCACACAGGTGCAACCACTATAGTACTGAGAGTTGAGGAAAACGTGTACAATTGCAGACTCGTCGCGCCAAAATGCGCTAGTGTCGTGCGCATTGTAATGGTCTGTAAAGACAACACCACATAGTCTGATTTTAATTTGGTTGAATTCGTGTGAGAGTTCTGGTGAAGAAGGACATTCGAGTATGTCGGAAACGATTAAGAAAAGTGCATATGTTAATTTAAGTTTTTTGTTGAGATTCACCAATGCTATCACCTCTCTCAGCATCTTTCCTCCTGACTCACCCTGTATATTTGGGCTGGACACCTAAACCTCTTGTTAATACCCAATTAGTTTGGTTATACAGGTGTTGCCTCTTTGGGGCAGGCGCGGATGTTGTGAAGGGTGGGGTGTGCTCACACTTTGTCTCACTCGCTCTCAAAAATTTCCGTCGCCCCCACTTTCAACTTGCCACAGATGCCTAGCATTTTAATAATAAATACGATAAAATATATATCATGTTTTAATATATTAATAATCTCTTAACATCAATGTTTAATACGTCGCTTTAACATAACTTCCAAGTGATTGGAGTCCAAAGAATCGTATCGCTTGAAATACATTTGTCCGAAAATTTAAGAACTACTGCCATGTAAATGGTTCAAATGGCTCTGAGCACTATGGGACTTAACATCTGTGGTCATCAGCCCCCTAGAACTTGGAACTACTTAAACCTAACTAACCTAAGGACATCGCACACATCCGTGCCCGAGGCAGAATTCGAATCTGCGACCGTAGTCGTCACACGGTTCCAGACTGAAGCGCCTAGAACCGCACGGCCACACAGGCCGGCTGCCATGTAAATGATTTACGAACGAGAGCAGCAACAAACTGGAAGGATCTTCAGAACGTCAGAATGCACGCAAATTATTGTACACGGTGAATGGAGAAGACGGTTTTCTTATGCAACTTTATTCTGCCATTTTTAGGAACTTCAGTTTTATGTATCACTAATATTACATTTCTATGAACATACTGAACTATTTTATAGTGAAAAAATATTTAAAATACAAAATGTTTCTGAAAAATCACGAAGATGAACAAAATGTTCAGTATTTGGTAGGTCAGATCTTTAATTATCCTTGGCTTACTTGTATGGCTGAGACCCGGTAAGGAGCCAAGACCTGTCGAGACAGCAGTGGGCGTACGACCCGACAACCAGCAGTAGTCGTCTGGGGTTCCACTGCCTTTCATAGCAGGACGCCTTTGATTGTCAACGGCGGCTCCCTTATAGCTCTGCGGTTTGTCGACGATATTCTACACCCCATTTTGTTGCCCTTTACGACACGCTATCCTGAGCTTACATTTCAGCAAGATAATGCCCACCTGTACACGGCGAAAGTTTTTTCTACTTGTCTTCATGCTTGTCAAATGCTGCCTTGGGCCAGGAAGGTCACAGGATTTCTCCCTAACTGAGATCGTTTGGAGCCTTATCAGCAGGGCTCTTCAACCAGCTCGGGATTTTGTCGGTGTAATGCGTGAGTTAGACAGAATTTGGCACACTGCTCCTCAGAAGGACACTCAGTAACTCTACCAATCAATGCCGAGTCGAATAACTACTTGCATAAGGGTCAGAGGTATACCATCGCGTTATTCACTTGCTCAACCTGTGTAGCTCTTTCTCTTTAATAAATCTTTTTTTTCTCCTCCTCCTTAGAGAGTGCTTCAGTCTTGCCTTTATTTCAACAGCATGTGATTTGCTGGGTTAGAAAGTGGGTTCAGGAATCGTGTCAGATACGTTGTGGGCAGCAGATGCTGTTAACCTGCAAATGCACGTGTTTACCTGACTTGTGCAAAGTTCTGTATTTCTACAGCTGGTCGGGCTGCATACCTATCCACATGATGTAGCCCCCCCCCCCCCCCCCCCCCCCGCAAACTTCGTAGAAGATCTGTATAATTTGCAGAACTAACGCTACTGGAAGAAAGGATACAGCCTGTGAGTCTTTGGGATGAATCTCTCACTTTGTAGTGGAGGGTGCCCTGTGTCGGACTGGCACTCGAACCCAAATCATTTTCTTTCATCTTAGTTGAATCTTTGAAGTAGTTAATTATCTCAACTTCATCTCGGGCGCTGGAAGTCTGGAACTGGGGATTTAAACTGACTTTCCGCCGCTGCCTCCGTCTCCGATAGTTTGAAGACTGATGTTCTATCTTAGCGGAAGTGTCAAACTTTCGAACTTAAAGCTTCAAAATTCTAGACGTCGAATATCAGCAACAACGCTTCCAGCTTAGGGCGGTCGCGGGCCTTCGCTGCCTCCGGCGCTGCACCGGCCCACCACAAAGGGACGCCGATGTTTACAGATCGCCTCAGGTATAGCGTGTCGACTGTGGGAGGGATTAGAGGAGGAATTCTTCTGCAACATAGCAGATTATACAGGATGGAAAAACTGGAAACACTCTAGAAAATAGGTTTCAGGCGGCTACTAGAGATCCAGACAGTCTTTGAAGTCACTCTTTTAAGTGCAGTCTTCCACGCACTGCTCAGGTACTCCCCGTGTAGGACAGCATACAGGTGTATGCTCTAGAGCCTGAAAAGTGGATTCAATGTAGCCTGACAGGCCCTTTGTTCGTATTTGCCATTTCGTTGGTAGAAAGCATCAGTGAGGAGATTGTTTTTTTAACAGTGAAGTTTATCTGCGTTGTCAATAGCCGTCAAAACATATTTATGGGTTATTGTTAAAGACTCATCAGGCGAAATCGGTATAGCCAATGAACTATCGGTTTGTTTATAAACAACTTTTCTGCAACCAGTCACGATTTTCTTTTATTTATATTATACATGAAGCGTTTCGGAAAACGATTAACATTTTCAAGTGAGTTACAAAGATGTAAAAACATCTTTCATACATCGAGAGTAACAAACTTCAGTAAACTAAGAGTTACAAAGATGTTTATACGTCTTTATAACTGTTTGTTTATGTAAGTTTTCTACTCTCGATGTATACTGTGCACAGAAAATTGTGTGTGATGTTTAATATATGTTAGACTCTGCACAAATGGACACCAAGAAAACTTAAAGGCAACAGAACGAATGCAGAAACTCACACATCAAATACAGTACGAAAAAATGGCGTAGTACACAGATAAAAACGCACTTTAAGATAGGAATCATTTCCCTAAACGCGTCGTGTAAAATATAAATTAAAGAAAATCGTGATTAGTAGTAGAAAAGTTATTTACAAACAAACCCGTTGTTTTCACAGACGCAGGCTTTCACAACCCGTTTCTAATGGATCACATCAGTCATTGACCTACTGAGGGGAGCACTGGCTGAAACAACTTTATGCTTAAGAGATCCTCTGTTGTGAGAAAACGTAAACACAAAATGCCAAATCCTGTATTCTGTAGTATGAGTATAGGTCTCCAACACAGGTTCGGTGAGCTGTGAACAATTTCTTAGTGGAACAAAATTAATATATGGCTTCTTAAGAAACAGATTAACAAGATGTAAAGCTGCAAAGTTCACACTCACTCCATTGGCTTCTTTCGGACGTGACGATGTCGCTCCGCTCTCACTACCAGCGACCAGTTAAAACTGCAAAGTTATTGTTTATTAAATATAATTCATCACTTTCAGAATCTTGTGGTTTGATTTAACTCTTATGACATTTTTTTCCATTGGATTGTGTGCTTATTTTCAAACAACTCCTTTTATTATAATACAACATCGGCTTTCACGACCGGAGCTTCCTTCACTAAAAACCCCCGGCCTGAGAGACCGTTATATATGTACAAAACTCTTCACTAACGTTTCGCCACTATCTGTGAGAGACATCTTCAGAGTAAGTCGTCAAATATATCCAAAGCTCAAGGAGGCCCCACATATTAGAGTTGTATACAGGGAACAATCATTCGTCACGTGTAGCCGAATGTGTGATTACCTGTTCTTGATGACATCGTTCTCCATTAAAAGTAATCAACCTTTTGCTGGCGCGGAGTAGGCATCCATTTAACTATCTTTTCTTTTCTTGATGAGGCCGCTGTAAAGCTAACACCGAGCCAATGTTTGAGAATACGTGGAAACCGAAACAATCTTTGATCACAAATTTACTTTATTCAGTTCAATAATCGATTTCTATCGTTGTTATGTTATGGGATTGATCTAAACCAGAAGGCGACTATATGTGTGTAAGAGCATTATGATAAGGTACGCGATTAGAAGCAGTAGCGCTGATTCACTTGTTCTACGAAGCTTGCAACAAATCACACACCTTTCCCCTGAAATTTAGTAAAAGGAGCAAATATTTTTTTTTAGCCTTAATTGGCATAATAATTTAATATGAAACTGTGGTGAATGCTCATAGCCAGCAGTGTAAGAGCGTCGTTGAACACACCGTACCTACATTTCCGGTACAAACAGCCGAGAGGGCATGCCCGCAAGGTGTCGCTGACTATTAATATCATTTACAAAGGCGTGGTAGGAAGCTAGAGACAGAATATTTAGAGTTTCACATAAGCCGAAACAGTATGAGTTAAAATGTAGTTTGAAGAAGAGCTAGAGCATAGAAATATGCCCTTAGTGAAATATTAATTAAAATTATAAATGTCAGCTCTGAAACAGTATCTGCGACACATTTGATAGTACAAACCGAGACTTATATAAATAAATTTTTTTAATTATTTAAAATATATTTTCTATATAGCAGTTAGATAACAATAATTATATAACTAGTTTCGGTTGAAAAAAAGTCGGTCATCTTCAGGTATGAAAATAATAAGCAAAATGAACTTGGATTTTTTTTCATTGGTTGTGTTATTCCAGAAAAATATTTTTTATCGCAATATTTCAGTATAGAGATAGGAACATATCCGATTTGTCGGGAAATTTGTGTTAACCATATGTGAAACGGATAAAACATAGTATCTGAATAGCAGGAAGCATTTCAGTTAAAAATACAAAAACAAAGTGCATATCATGACGAGATACCTTCATTAAAATTAGGCTATATTTGTTACCATGTAAAGTGAAGGTGGAATGGGGAAGAAAGGAAAGGGAAGGAACTAGTATCATCTGCATCGGAACTTGGAGCGGAATTGTCGGCGACGAGGGAAAATGCGTGGCAGCCACAATGTTTGTCGCAAATGCGCGGTCTGCCTCGGTTCGCTCCCAGGGCGACAAACACTCCCATCCAGCGCCACCTGTCCGTAGCCCCTGTCGTATCTCCTCCATGCATCCCTGGTTAGAGTCTCGGTCCGGCACGCGTTTTCACTCGTCACCGCTGATTCCGCATAAAGCCCGGTTGCTGGTTATATAATCAGTACCTTCCCTTTCCTTTCCTTTCCTTTCCTTTCCTTTCTTCGCCCTGAACGCTCAGTTCGCATAATATGTATCACACCTTGAGATGTCCGAAAGAACAGACACCATGCATTCATACCATTTTTTTTTAGATTTTTCAAAATATTTTGTATAAAAAGTGTATCTGAGTTCGTGTCTACGATGTGACGATACCGATCATGGATATAAATTTTGTTTCTTTTACTAAGTTTAAGGAGGCAGGTATGTTGTTTGTTACGGGGGGCATGCTGCGAATTTTTATTCTGTTCTCAATATTGGTTGAGGCGTTAGATGTCATGCACATTACTCGATCGACTTTCCCGCTTAGCTGACGTAAGTTGCAACACTTTGCCGCTAGAGGGCTCCGAATCGTAGCATGTAAAGCGGGTGTGTAACGCAAACTGGGAACACGAATTCGAAGAGTTCGTCCACACATGGAGCGTCCTCTCCTTCAGCATGACAATGCGAGACCACACAACAGCGCTGCGACATCTGCAAAGATCTGTTGCCTTGGGTTCACTGTAATCGATCACCCTCGATACAGTCCCGACTTGGCTCCATCCGATTTTCATCTGTTTGGAAAACTTAAAGAAAACACTTCCTAGGGCTTCATTTGATGATGATGAAGTGATCCAAGCAGAGGTGAGGCTGCGGCTTTGTCAACTGAGTCAAACATTCTACAGAGCAAACTGGTCTCTTGGTGGGAGAAATGTTTTCGCCGCCAACACGAGTATGTTGAGAAATAAATATTAGTAACGAAAAAATAAAGATGTAGAATGTTAACCAAGCTTTTAAATAAAATAAAGCTTTAAGAGTTTTCTTAGAAAAATTTCGGTGGAATTTCTTTTCAGCATGCTTTGCACCTCTGTACTCCGCAATCCATTTTATGGTGTGTAACGGAGGATAAGTTGTGTAACATTGTCAATTTGCTCCTTTCTTGTTCCAATCGTGAATGGTCGAGGGGAAGAACCATTGTTGGTCAATCTCCGTGTGAGCTCGAATCTCTCTCTGATTTTACCTGCATTAACTTTTAGACTGATATGGGTGAGAGGAAGCAGTGTTTCGGTTGATTCGTCTAGGAACGGACACTGTCGGTATTTTCATAGTAAATCATGACCCACAACGCTTCTATTGTAGTCTCTGTCACTGGAGTTGGAAGACCATCTCCATTACGTTTTCACGCCTACTAAATAGAATTGTGGCGAAATGCGTTGCTAGTTTCTGAATATTCTGTATTTCGGCTATGATTCCTATCTGTTACAGGTACCAGACTGACAAACACTAATCGAATATTAATCGAACGAGGCTTTTGTACGTTACATCGTACATAGGTACACTATACTTCCTGAGAATTCTTGCAGTGGATCTCAGCTATGTGTCTTTCTTTCCTACGATTTGTTTTATGTAGTTGTTTCACTTTAAATGTACCATACGAATGCCCCCAAATATTCAATAGGTATTACATTCCAGGATTGTTGGGCAATCGTATACTCACACTGTGTCACGTCTCTCTGACCATTTATGTGCAGTACGTTACATTTGTGTGTGTGTGTGTGTGTGTGTGTGTGTGTGTGTGTGTGTGTGTGTGTGTGTGTACGTCACATATTCCTACAGAGTAGAAAAGTTCATATATTGGTAAGTCTAGACACTAGTACCTGCTGAAGTATCGGCCCTTCTGTTCCCTAACTCCAAATCTGTTTGTTGCGTAGCGGTAGACACCATAGGCAGTCCTATATGTGGTTCTCTCGCGCTCTTTCAGATACGCGTGGACCCATTCTGATTGCGTCACTTGCATTGGTAGACGCTCCAGTAACGCCTGCACATGACTGTGTGCCGGGCATACACCAGTGTCTTAACTATTCTCCTAGCCAGAAATCGAGCTCAAATGGTTCAAATGGCTCTGAGCACTATGGGACTTAACATCGGAGGTCATCAAACCCCCCTGCGGGTCCGGGGTAAGAATAGGCCCGAGGTATTCTGCCTGTCGTAAGAGGCGACTAAAAGGAATTTCAACCATTTCGGCCTTCCATGTGATGGTCCCCCTTGAGGTTTGATCTCCATTTTTCAAAATTCTACAGAAGTACGAGCCTTTTGGGGAAGGACACCATACGTGGTGTACCACTGGTCCTCAGTGCACTAAGACCTTGGCACTCAGCATTGTACCGGCGTTGTTGCATACCCACTATTCCTCAAATTGGGCCTAAACGCCTGATGGGTTGTACAAGTTACGCCCATAGTGCGTCCCCATCTGCACCTACTATCATGATGGACTTTCCATGGCACCAGAAATCCAGCACGGTAGCCAGCCCGTTGTGGTGGGGTCGTCATGTACCCTCTAGGTTGTAGCCCCCTGACAACACAGGGATCGTACTGCCGATACCTGAGCTGCACCCTCCCCACGTCGGCCAAGGAGTAGATGCCCGTCTCCTTGGGGCATCAGGACTCCCGGCAACGGTTATCCTGCCAGGTGGCCCTTGCTGAGGCTGGGTGGCGCCCGTGGGGAGAGCCCCTGGTCGGAGTGGGTGGTATCGGGGCGGACGTTTCGCAGATGAAACGTCAACACGTATCAGGTCGCTCTTCGGCCGAGTCTTTCAAAAGGAAAGGTACTGTTTCTAGTTCTGGTTCTCCTGCCCTTTCCCCCTTGGCCACTCCCTGGGAGGAGGGACAGGCCCGCCGGCTTGGGGCGAAGTACTTCCCCCGCTATTTGGTCTGTTCTCGAACCGATGGGGGGATATTCGCCACCTCCAAGCCCATGTTCTTTGTTCAGCACATTGAGGACGTCTTCGGGGAAATCGAGGCTCTGAGTAAGATGCGTTCGGGGTCCGTTCTTATAAAGACCACCTCCGCCACACAGTCGGCGGCGCTCCAGGCGTGCGACCGCCTAGGGGACATCCCAGTGTCCATTGTCCCGCATCTGGCACTAAATAGGAATCAGGGGGTTATTTTTCATCGTGACCTCCTGCTGCAATCTGATGAGGAGCTCAGGGCCAACCTGGAGCGCCGAGGCGTGCATTTCGTCCGGCGAGTCCAGCGCGGCCCCAAAGACCGTCGCATCGACACCGGGGCCTTTATCCTCGCCTTCGAGGGGGACGTTCTCCCGGAGAAGGTAAAGGTGATGTGCTACCGGTGCGACGTGCGACCTTACGTCCCGCCTCCTATGCGCTGTTTTCGGTGTTTGCGCTTTGGGCACATGTCGTCACGGTGTGAGGCTAAGCCGCTTTGTGGCGATTGTGGACGTCCTCTTCGTGAGGAACATACATGCACCCTACCACCTCGGTGCGTTAATTGTCCTGGCATCCACTCGCCTAGATCCTCAGACTGCCCCGCATATCAGAAGGAGAAGAAGATACAAGAATTCAAAACTTTGGATCGGCTCTCTTATTCTGAGGCCAGGAAGAAGTATGACCGCCTCCATCCCGTGCCGTTGACCACTTCATTTGCCTCAGTTGTGTCCACTCCTTCCGCGGTATCCTCACCCCTATCCTGTCCCCCCTCCGCCTCCTCCCCCCATCCGGGGTCTCTGCCTCCGCCTCCCAAATCCCTCCCTTCCAAATCCTCCTCCCCCGTGGCCCTCGCCCTTTCTGCCCCAGGGGCCACCCTTTCTCCTCCTCCTCCCCCCCCTGCCGCCTGAGAAGCGATCCTCTTCTCAGGCGTCCATCGGGGAAACTTTCCGGACCCCAGCTTCCGAGGTCCGGCGTTCCAAAACGGACCCCGCGCGTGAGGACATTCTTCGGGTCTAGCCCACCACCCCTGTGCCTCCTCGGACTTCCAAGAAGGCCTCCAAGAAGAAGTCTCTATCCCCCTCTCCACCCCGGCGCGTTTCGTTTGACGCTCCATCCGTGAGTCGCTGCTCCCGGCCGTCCTCAGTTTCGCCGGGACGCTCTGCTGCCAGGCGCTCAGCTGGCCTCTCGTCGGCAAATGATGCTGCCGCTCATACAGAACCAGGGACAGCGGCCGCAGCTGGCGACGACTCGATGGAACGGGATCCGCCTCCCGCCGGTTGTAGCGTTGTTTCCTCGAAACCTGGCCCTCCGCTGCCGTCGAGGTGACCAACTCTTCCCCCGTCTCGTTCCCCCTCTTTTTTGACTAGCGATGGCCTTGTTACATTGGAACATAAGAGGTATTCGATCTAATCGGGAGGAATTACAACTGCTCCTCCGCCTGCACTGTCCTCTCGTCCTTGGTCTCCAGGAAAGCAAGTTGCGCCCTACTGACCGTATTGCCTTTACCCAGTATACCTCGGAGCGGTACGACCTCACCCCTGTGGACGGTATCCCAGCTCATGGTGGGGTCATGTTGCTCGTTCGGGACGATGTCTATTACCATCCCATCCCATTGACCACCCCACTCCAAGCAATAGCTGTCCGTATTACTCTTTCTGCTTTTACTTTTTCAGTTTGTACCATCTACTCTCCATCGTCATCTGCTGTTAGTTGGGCTGACATGATGCACCTGATCGTTCAGCTTCCCCCGCCGTTTATATTGTTTGGCGACTTCAATGTCCATCATCCCCTTTGGGGCTCTCCTGCATCCTGTCAAAGAGTCTCACTCTTGGCGGATGTCTTCAACCATCTCAATCTTGTCTGCCTCAATACTGGCGCCCCGACTTTCCTCTCGAACTCTACTCATACCTACTCCCGCTTGGACCTCTCGATCTGTTCTACCACTCTTGCCTGTCGGTTCGAGTGGTAAGTCCTTTCTGACACCGATTCGAGCGACCACTTCCCCTGTGTCGTTCGTCTCCTGCACTACACCCCATCCCCACGTCCTTAGAGCTGGAACATACCGAAAGCTGACTGGGGACTTTACTCCTCCCTGGCGACCTTTCCGGACCACGATTTTCTCAGTTGTGACAGTCAGGTCGAATACCTCACGGCTGTAATCATCAATGCTACCGAACGTCCCATTCCTCGTACTACCTCTTCTTCACGTCGCGTTTCCGTCCCCTGGTGGAACGAGGCTTGTAGAGACGCTATCCGTGCTCGACGACGTGCTTTACGCACCTTTCGCCGCCATCCTACGTTGGCGAATTGTATTGGATACAAACGACTCCGAGCGCAATGCCGTAGAGTCATCAAAGACAGCAAAAAAGCTTGTTGGGGCTCTTTCACCAGCTCCTTTAACAGTTTTACTCCCTCTTCTGTCGTATGGGGTGGCCTGCGCCGGCTGTCGGGCATTAAGGCCCACTCCTCGGTACCTGGCCTGACCTCAGGTAATGAGGTTCTCGTTGATCCTGTGGCTGTCTCCAACGCCGTCGGCCGGTTTTTCGCGGAGGTTTCAAGCTCCGCCCATTACCACCCTGCCTTCCTTCCCAGGAAAGAGGCAGAAGAGGCTCGGCGACCTTCCTTCCACTCGCTGAATCTGGAAACTTCTAATGCCCCCTTTACTATGCGGGAACTCGAACGTGCGCTTGCACTGTCCCGGTCCTCTGCTCCGGGGCCAGATGCCATTCACGTTCAGATGCTGGCACACCTTTCTCCGGCGGGCAAAAGCTTCCTTCTTCGTACCTACAATCACGTCTGGAGCGAAGGTCAGGTCCCCATGCGTTGGCGTGACGCCGTCGTTGTTCCTATACCCAAATCCGGGAAGGATAGGCACCTTCCTTCTAGTTACCGCCCCATTTCTCTTACAAGCTGTGTCTGTAAGGTGATGGAGCGCATGGTTCATGCTCGGTTAGTTTGGATTCTTGAATCTCGACGGCTGCTTACCAATGTCAAATGCGGCTTTCGTCGCCGCCGCTCCGCTGTTGACCACCTTGTGACCTTGTCGACAGTCATCATGAACAACTTTTTGCGAAGGCACCAAACGGTAGCAGTGTTCTTCGATTTGGAGAAGGCTTATGATACCTGTTGGAGAGGAGGTTCCTCCGCACTATGCACAGGTGGGGCCTACGCGGTCGCCTGCCCCTTTTTATTGATTCCTTTTTAACGGATCGAAAGTTTAGGGTACGTGTGGGTTCCGTATTGTCCGACGTCTTCCTCCAGGAGAACGGAGTGCCTCAGGGCTCCGTCTTGAGCGTAGCCCTTTTTGCCATCGCGATCAATCCAATTATAGATTGCATTCCACCTAATGTCTCAGGCTCTCTCTTTGTCGATGACTTCGCGATCTACTACAGTGCCCAGAGAACATGCCTCCTGGAGCGCTGCCTTCAGCGTTGTCTAGATAGCCTATACTCATGGAGCGTGGCAAATGGCTTCCGGTTCTCTGAAGAGAAGACGGTTTGTATCAACTTTTGGCGATATAAAGCGTTCCTTCCGCCATCCTTACATCTCGGTCCCGCTGTTCTCCCATTCGTGGAAACAACTAAGTTTCTAGGGCTCCCGTTGGACAGGAAACTGTGTTGGTCTCCGCATGTCTCTTATTTGGCGGCCCGTTGTACACGTTCCCTTAATGTCCTCAGAGTTCTTAGTGGTTCATCTTGGGGAGCGGATCGCACTGTCCTGCTTCGCTTGTATCGGTCCATAGTCCGATCGAAGCTGGATTATGGGAGCTTCGTCTACTCGTCTGCTCGGCCATCCCTCTTACGCCGTCTCAACTCCATCCACCATCGGGGGTTACGTCTTGCGACCGGAGCCTTCTACACTAGTCCTGTCGAGAGTCTTTATGCTGAAGCTGCTGAATTACCATTGACCTACCGGCGCGACGTACTGCTGTGTCGGTATGCCTGCCGGCTGTTGTCTATGCCCGACCACCCCTCTTACCAGTCCTTCTTCGCCGATTCTCTCGACCGTCAGTACGGGTTGTATGTGTCTGCCCTGCTGCCCCCCGGAGTCCTCTTCCGTCGCCTGCTTCGACAATTGGATTTTGCCCTCCCTACCACCTTCAGAGAGGGTGAGAGCCCGACACCACCTTGGCTCCAGGCTCCGGTTCATATTTATCTCGACCTCAGCTCACTCCCGAAGGAGGGTACTCCGGCTGCAGTGTATTGCTCACGGTTTGTCGAACTTCGTGCTCGATTTGCCGGTCACACCTTTATTTGCACCGATGGCTCCAAAACTGACGATGGTGTCAACTGTGCCTTTGTCGTCGGGGCCACCACCTTTAAATACCGGCTCCTCGACCAATGTTCGAGCTTTACGGCCGAGCTTTTTGCTCTCCATCAGGCCGTTCAGTATGCCCGCCGCCACCGCCATTCATCGTATGTACTCTGCTCTGACTCACTCAGTGCTCTTCAGAGCCTTGGAGCTCCCTATCCGGTCCATCCCTTGATTCAACGGATACAGCAGTCCCTCCATTCTTTCGCTGATAATGGTTCTCCTGTCAGCTTTCTGTGGGTTCCCGGACATGGAGGAGTGCCTGGGAATGAGGCTGCGGATGCTGCAGCTAAGGCTGCAGTCCTCCTGCCTCGGCCAGCCTCCCATTGTGTCCCACGTTCGTGGGGATGTTTGTAAGAGGCTTGTGTCGTTTTGCTTGGTCATCCCTCCAAGGAAACAAGCTCCAGGCAGTAAAACCGCTACCAACTGCTTGGACAACCTCCTCCCGACCATCTCGGCGAAAGGAGGTCCTTCTGACCAGGTTGCGGATTGGGCAGTGCCGGTTTAGCCACCGCTACCTGCTCTCCGGTGACCCAGCCCCGCAGTGCCCTTGTGGTCAGGCATTAACAGTGCGCCATGTTTTATTGTCGTGTCCCCGTTTTAGTCAATCTCGTGTTGTCCTGTCCCTGCCATCTACTTTACCGGATATTTTAGCTGATGACGCTCGAGCAGCTGCTCGTGTTCTGCGTTTTATAACTTTGACTGGCTTGTCCAAAGACATCTAACCTTTTTACTTATTTTATCTGCATCTTTGTCAGGTCTTTCTGGTGTCCCCCCTCCCATTAAGTTTTACTAGATTCCATGTGCTCTAACAACGGTGACTGGGCGCTAATGACCTCAGTAGTTGAGCGCCCTTAAACCTCACCAAAAAAAAAAAAAAAAAAAAAAATCGGAGGTCATCAGTCACCTAGAACTTGGAACCACTTAAACGTAACTAGCCTAAGGACATCACACACATCCATGCCCGAGGCAGGATTCGAACCTGCGACCGTAGTGGTCGCTTGGTTCCAGACTGTAGCGCCTAGAACCGCATGGCCACTCCGGCCGGCCCTCCATGATTGCTCGAGGACTTCAATCACCCCACACGTGCATGTTGCGTTAATTTATTATGCCATCTCTTGTGAATCTTGCCTTATCTGTAAATAAAATGTAGACTGTGAACCGTGGATCTTCACCACCCCATATACAACAAGTATTGATTTCCGGACGTATCGCTATAGAACTTCTTCTTTCGACCAATACTGCTTCCTCTTGGAATATCCATAAAAAAGCAGCCTGTATGCAGGGTGAACCTGAAGGAAAGGTACGATCTTTGAAGAGAGTTAGTATTAGTGATTATGAATAAAAAAGTCATGTGAATGTGTGTCGTATACTTAATAGTAAACAGTAATCTAATGGAGTAACACAACACTGTATAGTACGCTGATGTCATCACAGTAGTACTGAGACGTGAGGTAAACAACGTGTACAATTTCAAGTATTGTCGCTCCAGTATGCGCAAGTGAAATGCATATTGAAGTGGTCAGTAAAGACAACACTACTTATGTAAATTTCAAGGTGCGCAGCAGTCAGTCGCAGAATTCCTTAATTTATTGCAGTAGATATAGATTTCGAACGTACCATAATCATCGGTACGTTACGAGAGAGTGATATAGGTCTCAATATCACTCTTTGGTAACACAGCTATAGCGACTATGTTATAGTCTAAATCTAGATCTGCTGCGATTTACGGATTTTTGCGACTGACTGCTGTCTCTGCGCATACAGGCATCCAACTGGTTCCAACTTAGTCAACACTATGTAGCCTAAAGTCGCATTGGTCGAATTGGCATGTGAGTGCTGGTGAAGAAGTACATGCGACTGACGCCGGTGGTTTTCAAACAGCAGGATAGGTTTAAGAAAAAGGCATCTTTTCATTTGCACCTCTTTGTTAAGAATCACCCGTCAAAAACAGTTCCTTTCTTCGTATATCCATAATTAAAACGGACGACTTGGGACGTCAGCCGGTATAATATATGTTAAAAATGACGTAATTCCTCCAGCTGTATTAAGGTGTTGGTTTTAAGAGTTACACACGCCTATCTCACCACTGGCTACTAGTGTTAAATACATACGGTTACAGTCAACAAGTATGGGCCTGAAGATGATGATGTAACAACATCAAAACTAGTTGCCAATAAAACCAACACCTTAATACAGCTGGAGGAATTACGTCTTTTTTTAGCATATAAAGTTCCTTTCCTCTTGACTCACGTTGTGTATTGAAACGTAGTGGTCCTGTAAGACACAGTAGTGGTACGCTCAAAGTTATTTTTACGCCTAAAGTTTTCTCTCCTTTAAGAATAACGTAATATGCTGTGTTGTATCTGCTAGGAACTCAACAATTCAATCAAAAAAATGTTCTTATAACGCCCGTATTTTCCTCATTAGGGAACAGAGAGGAACGTTATAGAAACAGACAAGCAGGCCACAATGTCTGGCGACTATATATATATTATTTGAGGCTGACAGAAAGGGCACCAAGCTGCGCAGTACAGAATCAAAGGAATCTGGCGGGCTCGCCGTGCGGCTGATGAGCCACTGGCTCATCCCCCCCCCTCCCCCCCCACCCCCCCCCCCCCCCCAGTCATCCGGAAATTCGACGAGAGGCGTGCATCCATCTCGCAGCGGGCGGCGCCGTAAAGTTTTATACGGGAAGCAGACACGCCGGGGAGCAGCAGGTTTATGAAAATCCTGGGCCCTCTCAGCCAAGTTGTTGCTGCTGCTGCTACCGCCGCTGCCTGCCATCTCCTCGCATCCTGCCCACCTGGCAAGCAGCTAGCTCTCCAGCCCCGGGGCAAGTTTTAAACACGACATTAATATTTCAATACCGCCACATCGCCGTACACCGTCGTGCGTCGCCGATGCGTCCCCTACCACGCTTCCAACCGCTGCTGTCGCTGATGACGTAACAGATGCGGGCTAGCTACACTCTTTTCATCGACCTGCTTATGACCCTTTCTATGTTTGTGGTTCGTCAGTCTTCTGACTGGTTTGCTGCGGCCTGCAATAACTTTGTCTCCTCTACCGTCGAGAGGAAACACTTCCAACAGAAGACACGAGATTTCGATAGCTGTCTGCGCCATGATCATCAGGAGTTAAAATTGCTGACTGCTGGAGTGGGCGATGATCCCTTATACAAGTGCGATAGCAGCGGCTGGAAACTTCCATAGAGGGCCGAAGTGATGCATGCACAGAAGGTGAGTTAGGCAGCTCACAGCAGTTCCGGTCCGCCGCGGACCGAGTGGCATCAGGTGGCGTGGGGAGCCGGCGTCACATTTGAAACTTGCGCATTAAGCGTCCGTCTTTGCTTTGGCTCGATTTCCACAGCCCCCCCCCCCCCCCCCCCCCGCACCTGACTAAATATGTACCACTGGTCTCTGTTAAAATTGTTGCTATCCTGCCTAATATTGACCGCCTTCTATCTAACACAATACGAATGTGATTATGCATGACCCAAGACTCTGGAAAATTGAATAAACAGCAACAGTTTTAAACACAGACTAGAAGTACACGTTTAACAGTGCATGGAGACAGGGTCCTTGATGCTTGACCGAGGTGACGCAGTGGTTAGCACACTGGACTCGCATTCGGGAGGACGGCGGTTCAAACCCGCGTCCGGCCATCCTCATTTAGGTTTTCCGTGATTTCCCTAAGTCGCTTCAGGCAAATGCCGGGATGGTTCCTTTGAAAGGAGCACGCCTGGCTTCCTTCCCCACCTTTCCCTATTCCAATGGGACAGATGACCTCGCTGTTTCGTCGCCTTCCCCGAATCAAACAACCTTGACGCGTCCATAGAGGCAGGAATGACTCAAACGTGGCACCGACCTCTTGTGTCACGTGAAGTCACTCCCATGGCGGGCCGAAGCTGCTATGAGCTGCCCAGCTCGCCTTTCACGCATGCTTTACTACGGCCCTCTCCGGGACCCTCAAGAAATATGGGCCCCGCAACGAACGTGTGACGTCACACTGGCCGACTAGTCCACCACACTTTGCGAACGGTCGGTTCCGCGCAGGGCCCATGGGAAATGTATGTGTAGTCGAAATGGCACCCACTAAAGATCTTAACTTTGTTTTGTGCTATCGAGATCTTGCATGCATTTAAACGCGCAGTCAGGAATTCTTAAACTCGTCTGAAATAGTTACTCGATTCCTGCTGGAGACTGCTGCTGGCACTCTTAAGACCTGTAATGTCACGTGCTGTGATGTACGCCCCACAGGCCTCGGCTACTCTCTGCTGGGTTCCAGATTCTACTATGACGCTTGTATAAGCGGGTGACCTTGCCAGCCCCAGTATTCCTCATAGAAGGTCGATTTATTCGTTTCTTCCTTGTCCTCTAATCCCGACCAGATTGCAGTTAACTACTTGTTACGGACGTGCCGTCCGACTCCGAACTCCTAAATAAAGTTAGCCTAATACTGGTGCTGCTATTGCGCTTGTGTAGCATCGGCAGTCGTAATTTTAACTCCTAATGACGATGGCGGAGACAGGTATCGAAAGCTTGAGTGTTTTATTCGATGTGTCGTGGCTTGGAAACCGTGGAGGTTTTATTGAAGCATGCCCCTTTGAAAGACTCAGAGGAACATGTAAGTCAATCTCTGTTGTTCTAACACAAATCCTATCATCATGTCGCTTCTACTAGTGTTTCGCACAAGTTTGTTTCTTCGCAGATTCTGCTGAGTGTCTCATCAATTCTTACCATACCTGTCCACTTAACTTTCGGTATCTTTCTGTAACACATCTCAAACACTTCGATTCTATTCTTGTCCGGTTTTACCCCACTCCATGATTCACTTCCATACAGTGCTATGCTCCACACATGCATCCGAGAAATATCTCCCTCACATTTTAGCAACTCCC
This sequence comes from Schistocerca serialis cubense, assembly GCF_023864345.2. NCBI lineage: Eukaryota > Metazoa > Arthropoda > Insecta > Orthoptera > Acrididae > Schistocerca > Schistocerca serialis. The sequence goes on from NC_064644.1 coordinate 159,867,115, forward strand.
AAGCAATGTTATGTATCCCTTCTGCTTTCTTTGCTGGCAACACCTCCAAAGCTCTGTGGAGCCTACAAATTTGTGTGTTTGTTTGAATTTCTAAGGGACCAAACTGCTGAGGTCATCGGTCCCTAGACTTACACACTACTTAAACTAACTTATGCTAAGAACACACACACACACACACACACACACACACACACACACACATGTCCGATAGAGGATTCGAACCTCCGGCGGAAGGGGCCGCGTAATCCATTACATGACGCCTCAAACCGCACTGCCACTCAGCGCGGCGTACAAATTTCTTTTAACCATTGTAGAGAGCACTTTTATAACATATTCAGTACAATTCTTCTGCATGGTGTATTAGTCGTCATTCCAGGTCGCCTTTTTTCATTGTGATAGTGTAACATCACATATCCAGACGAACTATAAAGAACCTGACCCCGGCTGCCGAAGTCTACGTCCTTAGAGTTCCGTGTCTGCAGGAAGTAGTTTACTCAGAGTAAATGTGAGTCTCAGATGTATAATTTAACACTGCATTCAGCTTCAGCGGTGTAGTAGGTTCTATAATCCGTAAAGTTTATATGGTATGGATACTGGCAGATGTTATTCTTCGCTTTATGTGTTCTGCATCGCAGGTTTTCGATCTTCAGCCTTTTAATGTTCAAAGGAGGACAAACGGTACCGCTTCGGTATGAAAGAACTGCTATCCGATAAAATTTAAACTACAAGAAGGATAATACGCCTCCGTGGCTGTCGTCAGCTCGGCTGACTGTCTTCCGAGAGACCCGGGTTCGATTCTCGGTACTGCAGGTATTTTTTTCTTTGTGAGAGGAGTGGTACGGGGTGCACTCAGCGTCGTGATGTCAGCTGAGGAGCTAGTCGATCAATTAGTAGCGGTCTGAAGGTAAAGAAACCCGACAACAACCGGGAGAGAGGTTTGCCGACCACCTGCCCCTCCAGACCGCATCCAATGATGCCATTGGTGGAGGATGACACAGTAGTCATTCTGGCCCGATTGCCCCTTCAGGACCAGAGTGCGGAACTTTGCTTTGACAGGAAGGATAGCCAATAACGAACGTTTACATATTGTGCATAAACAATGTAGCAGGAAGAATACATGATAAAATTTCTGGGTGAATTGTAGCTATATGGCGTGCGAAATTGTATACGCAGTGCTGCCGTCTCTGACCGGAATTAATATCGAGTCCCACTGATAACACATGCGGGTACATGATTCCTTGCTGCTTCAGCTCTTTGGCAGACTCTATCAGTATTAGTGGCTCGCAAGTGCTGGAATTCCATTCTCTCAGCGACCCATGACCAGATGTTTTCAGTGAGAATGTGCTGGTCAGGGAAACACGTGAACACCCTCTGCATCGAGGTAAGTCGGACAGCATGGGCAACATGTCGTCTGGTGTTATCTGGTTGGAAGATAACGTCACGAAACCGCGAAGGTAGGCCACAGCACGTCAGAATAGCGGTTGCTGTTCAAAATTACCGACTATATGAGCCAGAGGTGATCGTTTTGTGTTCTAAATGACACGCCATGCTGGACCTTTAGATGATAAAAAAATGCTATTTTTCAAGGTTAGTGCTTCTCAGACCCTGCATACAGTGATACATCCACCATGATGCTATACGCAGAACCAGGTCTCGTCTGAAAAGACGATGTCGTCATCTCCTGTCAACATTGTTGTCGTGCGTGTCTTTCTCTGGCGCTGCATCAAGGGAAACTTCTTCAGTGGTCCCTGTGTTGACAGCCTGTGGTGTCGCACTGCCCGTGTGGATGTGGATTTTGCTGTAAACAAATCCACTTGCTGACTCAAGACACGTGACTTGTCTGTAAAAACCTTCGAGGCCGAGCGGGCGTTATGTATGTCCCTTCGGGCGCTAGTCGCATGCGACCGTTGAGATACTGCAAGGCGCAGAGTACTGAATGCAGGTGACATTTGTGCTACCCACTTTGTGCTGTTGCACTGAAATATTAATCGCTGGCATATCCAAGCAAGCGGTCCACTTCGTGCCAGTTCGGTGTTTGTTGCATACCCCCCCCCCCCCCCCCATCATGTTGATGCTGTTTTATGTGGCCTGCAGCCGGCCGCTGTGGCCGAGCGGTTCTAAGCGCTTCAGTCCGGAATCGCGCTGATGCTACGGTCGCAGGTTCGAATCCTGCCTTGGGCATGGATGTGTGTGATGTCCTTAGGTTAGTTAGGTTTAAGTAGTTCAAAGTCTAGGGGACTGATGACGTCAGATGTTAAGTCCCATAGTGCTTAGAGGGATTTGAACCATTTTTGAACGTGGCCTGCCCGTCATGTTTGTGTTTAACAAAATACGTTGCTCGGTGGCTGAGCAATTGGATTGAAGTTCGGCAGGAAGCAGGGTGCATTGCTGTGCTTGGTCATCGTGATTTAGGGCCTCCACGTTTCTCCCAGATCGGTTGAGGTGAATGCCTGAATAGTTTCATATTTCTGTGTCCTTGTTGACCAGAAGCGACGTTAAACTCCAGCCTGTCCACTTTTTTTCGTGTCATAACGCGGCACTGACGCTGCCGACAATATCGGCTGCCAGACGCCACGCGGCAGACCCGTTTCACACGCGCTGCATTGTGCGGTGCCGCTGCGGAGAGCCCGCTCCGCGTATTGTCCGACACACAAATATTCGGTCGGCGCCCTTGTTCCAGTATGATACGCGCCGAAATGCGCAAATATGACAAGGCAAATAGCCCCAGCGCCCGGCTAATTCGACGTAACATGTGGGGCGCGGTAATTCAGGTCGTCTGACCGGCCATATAGTTGTGAGGCGCTCCACCGAGTCCGGCGCGCCGCGGGTAGCCCTTTGCTGATGAATGCCGCTATAAATGGGGACGGGGAATTCTCTGTGTGTGGCAGCCAGTGTGGCGCTCCGGGGACGCACTGTCTATAGAAACGGTGTCCCGGACGCGAGTCAACAGCGCCAGCGGATGGATGACCTCGGCCGAGCCGGAGGCTCTTTCAGAGCGAGTGCAGTTTGGCAATATCAGTTTGGGAGTCGGCCGTAAACGCCAGATGCAAGGAAGCAAATGAAATATCAGCACATAGGGACGTAATTTTCATCCTATGCCAGATCGCATATGTCGAGTGCCTCTCGGCTGCAATTTATAATAAAATTTCAATATAATTGCCCAAATTGCTGCCACAATAGTTTCATATATATTCCTGTCATCACCCTCGGGTGTTAACCACTGAATACAGTGTGATGCCGCACTCTCCAGAACAAGCTATTAACGCCAAATCAAAACTATAATAATTAGAGGTTAACAAGCTTTTGAGGTTTGCAAAGAGGTTAAACCCTGTGGTGCGCCGTGTCCACTGCAGTGGACACCAGTTCATGGTTGTTTCTTTGGCGTTTTCAATCAGCCCTGCAAATGCACGCAGTCCACTGCGGTGAGCACTCCCTACAGTTTTTGTCCCCTGCATGTATTTGCAGCCTCATGAATGATCGAAAACGGCAAAGATGCGACCGCGAATAGCTGTCCACTGCAATGGAAATGGTGCACCACGGGGTTAATTAATTTTACCTGTAATTTGATTCATGATTGTATGTTTGTTGCGAGGGTGCCAAGAAGACAGTAATGATGCCCTAATTTAGGTGTATTCACTCTGATTTTTGCCGATCGTAATTATAAGTACTTTAGATTTTAGTAATTTTCGTCAGGATTGCGTTCTCAGTTTTCAGGGCGTCCTTCGAACTAAGAAAGGGGCCCATTCGTCATCATCGATTTCATTCAGATTTATGGTATACGCAAAGCTCGGCCAGAAGTGAAAGTGTCATGAGTTCGAGCTCGTCCCTTGCGGCCAACCGTTTGGAAAAAAATACCGCTTTTGGCGTGGGTCGGTCAGGTATGAACCATTTATGCTCGTGTCGTTTCCAGGCAGCAGGAAGATTACAGAACGATAATCCGAGGGTCGTGGTATCGAGTACGTATTTAGATACCTTTCTCTTTATTCTTTTAAGCCTTTTATGACAATATGGATAAATACAATACATTGAGCCTTATTGTCGGTATATTTGCGGCATAAGTAATGTAGTAACTGAAAAAATTAAATGTTTCTACCTGTGTACGTGACCCTGCGACTCTAGGATTACTTTCTCTCTCTCTCTCTCTCTCTCTCTCTCTCACTCTCTCTCTCTCTCTCTCTCTCTCTCTCTCTCACTCTCTCTCTCTCTCTCTCTCTCTCTCAACGACTGCCATCTGGAACTCCCACTTCTCTAACTTTCATTTCTTGCCAAACCCTACATATATCGTAAGTTGGGCGAAATCGGTGGTGATGAGTAGGCGGGGTCCCGTTGTGGGTTTCGACGGCTCTTCACACAGGAATGCACCAGGGGCGCCAGAGAATTGTTCCGGCAGTTAAGTACGTCTCACACGGAGCAAGATTAGCTGTAAGTTTCCTTGCTGGCTCGCGCGACGGCTACCTTGCGGGCTCCGTCGTCTGCTAGCGCGCTACATTGCTGGGAACCTTGTAAGATTTCCAGGATAGGTCCGGTGCTATTTTTCTTGCAAGGTTCCCTGCGTCTTACCTGCGTTGGCCAATCATGAGGCGTTTCGTTTGTGACGTCAGACGCGGAAAGCTTGGGCGGGAAGCCTTTGTTGATAGTCGCTTTTGTGCTATTGTGAGCTGCGGTAGGAAGTTCTTATAATTATTAAATAATGGCACGGCAGTGGTCCAAGGAAGCGATTGAAGCACACATCCATTCGTATAAAATTTGCAAAGGATGTACGATCTTCTATCCTATAAAATAAAGTCGTATATGTCATAGCTGGTATATTTATAAAATCAAACCGTAATTAAATGGTGATGCTTTTCAAACAGAAGTAGGTGTTACTCGAACTAACCTCAACTCTTTATGAAGCATGGAGAGCACACCTTTTCCAGCGTTTCTCCTCTTAATCCAGTTTTTCGTCCATTCTTTCTTTCTTCTTCTCCTCTCATTAGCATGCATTTCTGCATCGTTTAGCACCAAAACAGCTAATAACGCCAGTTTGCTCTGAACATCTGTACCTGAAGCAGCCATATTCGTTCGATACAACATGCAGCCGATCGTAACACAACTAGCTGCCGATCTCGCATCGTGTGAGAGCTTCGGCATGGAAGATAGCCGGCTCCTTTCCCTGCAAGCCGGCAGGCATGCGCGCCATCTCGCAAACTTGCGGCGAACCTTGCTCCGTGTGAGACGGGCTTTAGGCGACGTCACTGTCCGGCTATCTAACGCAACCAACCAGTCGGCCCAAAACTGTGCGAATGAGCACAGGTAGGTTGGCTTTGACAAGTAGAGCCCTTTGCAAAGTCTTCGAAACCCGAAGTGTTACATAACCCCCACAGCAAGAGCTAAGCCTCACTGGGACCCGAGGTGTCCTGCCGTCAGAATCCCTTTCCGTGGTTGTTACGGTCTGTTCCAGACAACACGGTCCTACCATTTTAGGCTTCAAGTTGAGACAGTCCATCAGAGTGATACAGGCGCCAGCAGTGCCGATAAAAAAAAAAATTGCCGGGTAGTCCGAGAGAGCTAATGATTTTGTTGTTCCCTAATTGCAACCGTCAGATCATCCACAATTACGAGGGTAATCACCGACTCATTGATGCTGCTGAGGTAGTCTACCACGTTCTCCTTCCATGTATTCTCGTACACACTGTCTCACTCATTCACCCTAATTTATGTATTTTAATTCTTCATTTTGTATCCTCTGAGTTATCTGTGTGGTTTTTGTTGATCAACCAAACGTTGTTTACTGGTCCACTAACAGCGTTCTTGTAACCAGGCAACCATTGTCAGTGCCTCTACGCCGTGTTAATCTGTGAGCTTCATCCTTAATAAGTTCGTCGGTCTTTGTAAAAATACGCCGTCTGATCATAAGTATCCGGACATCGGTAGATAATACGGAAATGATTTTTGTACGTCCATCCTTGTCACTGGAGATCTGGGGGACTTCGACGGCTCACTTATGTTAGAAAATGAAACACCTAGAGCCCTCCTTATGATGTCATTTATAGTATGGCTACCAGTTTTGGTACTTCAGTTCACTATCTTCAGGCCTTAGCTGATGCCGAGAGGGTTAACACCATCCATATACACGATGCATCAGTGGCCAACATGGTTTTCACAGATTACCTGTAACCGCACCGTTGTCTCTCCAACTATCAACTGCCGGCCGTTGTGGCCGTGCGGTTCTAGGCACTTTAGTCCGGAACCGCACTGCTGCTATGGTTGCAGGTTCGAATCCTGCCTCGGGCATGGATGTGTGTGATGTCCTTAGATTAGTTTGAAACGTCCCCTTTTTAACAATTACAAATGACTGTGCTTAAACTGACACACAATATTTTGTTAGCGCAACGCAATCTGACTTTCAATAATCCCTACAAAAGAATGGGCCCTGACTAACAGTAAACTATACCTTTCACAAATCACTTACCTCACAAAAATCTTCGCTATTCAAGCTACTGCAATACAGCGAGCGCCACTACTGCCAGCTAAATAAAAGATTAAAACTACTGAAGGCACTAACTACTGATAGGGATAGTTAGCAAATGAAAGATATTAATAGAGAACAAACAATGTATTTACCTTGATATCATATATAAATATAGCAGTTCATGACAAATTTCAAAACTCCGCCATCTCTCTCCCCACATCCACCACTGCTGGCGGCTCACCTCCAACCGCAACGCTACGCGCTGTTCACAGCCAGCTGCCTAACACTACAATGGCGAGTATTACAACAATGCAAAGCAGCCACGGACTGCACACAGCACAGCCAGTGATTTTCATACAGAGGTGGCGTTACCAATAAAAAAACCTAAACAGCCTACTTACATAGCCCCCATGATCCCCATAAAAAATTTTACAAATTGGTTTGGGCAGTGGCCAATACAGATTTGAAAAAATTTTTCATAAATACAATAACAAAGAAATCAAATGCACACACTTATTGATACAATGTTGGTCAAAAGCTCAAATTTTCTCACAGTCCATAAAGACAGTCCTGATCGTTCATCACGGTAAAATAGTAGTGTTTTTCTCAAAGTCTGAGCAGTAGAAGAAAATGCACACGGAAGCAGTGGATTTCCATGCAATCTTGAAGAAGTAGTGTTGTCCCTCCAACGGAAAGACAGTGATGACTCTTGACATGCAGACAGATAATGGGCCACAACAGAGCAAACCCACAGCAGAGTCAATCGAAGTTTTCAAGAGTATTGGTAGGTAGGTCATCACAGAGTAGACCCACTGTAGTCCTGGTAGAGATTACGGTATAGGTGGGCCACCAGAGGTGCAGACCCACTGCAGTCCTTGTAGAAATAATGGTATTGATGGATCATCAAAGATGTAGACCCACTGTAGTCCTTGTAGAGATAATGGTACTGGTGGGTCATCAAAGATGCAGACCCACTGTAGTCCTTGTAGAGACGCCAGCAGTCATCTGTTGCGACTGTGCAGGTGCACAATCACCATCGAAGAGTCTTGCGGACAATATAGCAAGTCCATAAACCACCACTTGTGCACTCACAAAGTTTTTGAAATTGTCCTTCGAACCAGCAATGCTGTTTTCCAGTCCCTTGCTGAATTATTAACACACGTGCAAACACTAACAGTCCCTACTTCTCACATATTGTCCATATACTATGACCAACCGAAACGTGTGCAGTGAAATGGAACTGACAAGTTACTTAATTTGATGACCTGGCGTTAATTACAATTTTATAACATAAGAATACAATTACAAAGGTACAAAATACAGATAACATTTGTAGTAAAACAGGCTTTACAAAAGAATAGAAATAGACATATACATCAGTGTTACGGGAATTATGACGTAAGTAAATACATAAAGATCACAAGAACTTTTGAAACATCACCTTCACATGTGAGCAACAAACCAGAATAAATAATGTTTAAGCATATTTACAAGGTAAATAACATATTATTAATGCCAATTATATTGGAGGATAACAGTATTCCTCATCATAGTGAATGTGGCTTAGTATTAGAAGAAAAAAAATTCTATGAAACTACACAGAGACAGGAGGAAAACAAATACACAAGGGTACACAAACATATAGTGGGATAATACAAAAGGAAAGGACAGGGTTTGTTGTACTGCAGTATTTTGCAAACAAAACTTTCTTTACTTCTTGGAGATCTCCCTTCATTCATCATTATTCCCAAAAAGTCCTATCTATACCTGTTTTCTGTATTCTATTCATATTTATTTCAATATAATTATTTCTCAGTGTACAATACTCATTTTGGCCCAAATCTTTTTCATATAACTTCGCAACACATTCTTTACCTATTCTCCATAGTCAGTTTCTTCTATAGTCTACCCCTCTTAAGCTAACTTAAATCTACTGAGCTCAGATGCTAAACTAAGGGACGAGGCAATGCAGCAGCACAAAACAATTAACACAAACAGCAATGATAAAAAATACAAAAGGCAAAGCAAGCAGCATAAATTACAACTAATATAAGGCAATGAGCAGCAAACAAGAAAAATAAATGTGTAGTAAAACTGGCTTAGCAGAGTAACACAAATTAAAATTCAGTAACACTATGCCTGGCAAACAGCAGCAGTAAATGATATAACTAGTACCTAAACATGACAAAGCTCAAGCAGAAAAAATATTACAGTAAAAACAACAATGCAGATAAGGGAAATGTATATTCACATCTTAATGTCTATGTAATTAAAGTGGTGCACCACAAGAAGTTATTCTACCAAAGAAATTACCAAGTACTTGAAAAGAAAATTATAGATGCAGTTACTGTTATTAGTCCCTTCTTATTGTTCTCTCCATTCCAAGAGCTCCTTTTTCGAAGAATGTGGATCAGAAAATAATTATTTAATAAATCTGTTGACAGAAAGTGTTCACATTAGCAGATGCATTTAAGTTTATTTTATAAAACCAGTGCTGCAACACAGCTGGAAACCAGATATTAAACAAAATGAGCAATCTCTTAACTACAAAGACAATAGATGTAAAATGTTTCTAATCATTTCATTAGGCATTTCAGTAAATATCATAAATTACGAGCTCCACAGTATGCTTTCAACAAGGAAATGTCAATAGCGAGGACAATGGCCTCCCCTTTCTTTTTTTCTACCTGTGCTTCTGATGCAATTCAGGTCTGTCGTTACAATCACATCATCTGTCGTCATGTCGGTAGTTCCTGTAGTTTCTTTCTTGTCGGTTAAGTGGTGGAGAATTTCTCCCTGAATTGTAACTGCGTGCTGGACCGTTGCGTCTAAAGTTATTCTGTCTCCCTTGATAATAATTATTTTGGTTCCCAAATTGTCTGTTTCTCTGATTGTCTCTGTGATAGTCACTACCGCGGAGAGGTGATCTTTCCCTGTAATTATTACTACTCTGCCAACAGTTGTAATACGGGTGGTGTCTGTTTCGGTCACGATTTGTGTTGTGAGAATAGCCTTGTCGCGTCCAGTTATTATTTCTTTCATCGCGGAATTGCGACTGATGTGATCTGTAATTGTTGTGCTCCTGCATTCCGCGATTGTCAGTGTCACTTTCCAGTTCTTGTAACAGTCCCTGAAAAGCTTCAATGTCGTCTTTGCAACGTCCTGCCAAAATAATATGTCGTAAATGTTCAGGTAATTTGATAAAGCAAATGCGGATGAGTTCTGAGGGGCTGTATGGGTTTGACAGGTACTCATTCTTGTGCAACATGTCTTCAAAATATTTCACAAGACTGGAGAATTCAGATTGTTCGAAATGTTTCATCATTATGATGCCATGTTTTACTCGGTCTTGTGTAGCTTGAGACCAATATGCTGAGAGGAAGGCATGGTAAAATTCTCCTTCACTGTGACAATCGTGAATGACTGATCACATCCTTACAGCTGGTTCATTCTCTAAATAGCCACACATAAATTCTAATCTGTGCTCCAATGACCAGTTGGGAGGAAAACAATGAGAGAATTGATGGAGCCACGCTTGTGGATGAATGTCGTTGCCGGAATTCTTAAATGTTTTGAATTTACGTGTAGTAATGAACAGCTTACAGTCAAAATCATTATGTCGGCGAGTCGCATGTCGGTCATTGTTACGTCGTGTCGGCTGTTCAATCTCAAAATTCGGTGCACATTGCCAATTTCTTTCATAGTTTCCGAAATGCGCTGTGTTATTATTTTGTGGCTGTTCCGTATTTCTATGTCCCTCTTCCCGTATTGGGGCGCGAGTGTCCTCTGAAATACGTAATTCTTGTACTACTTGTGCCAACTGATCTTGCACTTCCCGGATTTCTCTTTTGTACTGTGTATTGATTTGATTTTGATTTTGTTTGAATTTTCTAATTTCTACATACTCTTCAGTGTCAGTGAAGGCTACAGGTGTTGTCATTCAGATCATCATCTAACTTTGTAGATAAGTTAGTGAACTGATCTGAAAGTTCGGCTACTTTATCCGATAGTGAAATTATTTCCTCTGTATGTTTTTCTGAACCAAGTTTCAGAGTATCTACTGTGTCCTTTAAGTTTTCCTGAGTTTTTGCAAGTTGCGTAACCAAATCGGTAGATGCAACTGAGTCAATTTTAGCTTGCAAGGTGTCATGATTTTCATGAACAATGGTTTGCAGTTCTTTTATGGCTGCTTCGTGATTCTGTAATACATTTTCATGCCGCGAAAAAATGGGTTGAAAATGCTCACAAATTTGTGTTTTTACGTCATTACAGACTTTTTGACATTTCGATTCAATGTTATGTAACTCACTAGTTAAATCTTCACGTGTTTGTTCAAGTGTGGTGTCTAACTTTTGAAGATTTTGTCCCATTGCGTCTAACTTTTGCTGTGTTTGTCTCTGATTTTGTTCCATTGTGTCTAACTTTTCAAGCTTTTGTCCCATTTGTTGCATTAATTGTAATAACAATGCACTGGTGTCTGAAACATGTTCCTCAGTGGTTTTCGGCAGTGAATTTGCACCGGCAACATTCACATTTTGACAAGCGGAAAATGTGTCTTGACTCATTTGAGAAAACGGTGAGGACGCAAAACCTGAATCTACAGTATTTGCAAAATTGTGTCCTGTCATTTCGGATTCCTGATGCGAGCTGTTGTCGACCGATCGATCGATAATGCTTCCCTCTTCACTAATTGTTTCACTGTCCAAGCCATTGTTTGCCACCCGCTCCATTTCCCTATGCACAATTACCAAATTACTACTTTGAACATCAGTTAATTCATTATTCGGTGGCGCTAACACACTGCTTTCGTTTTCACTGTCATTTCTCAGTTTACTTGGGAGCCTAGTATTAAGTTTTTCACACGCCGTTATTGTCACAGTATTTCACACGACAACACAGAAAAACACAATTTGAAGATCAAAAATAAGAGAACACATTAACATAGCACTGAAACTAATATCTAGTTAATTGCAGCTGCGAAATACTTGGTGCAAATCTACATGCATGCCACAACTGTTTTACTGTACAACAATGAAAGTCTGCAACTACAAAGGAGATTTTCTCTACAATTACACGCTAGCAATAAACAAAATCTACACTAATTACACAAACTACAAGAAAAAATCAGAAGATTCCAGTGAGGTATCCTGGCAGGGTCGCCAAATGAAACGTCCCCTTTTTAACAATTACAAATGACTGTGCTTAAACTGACACACAATATTTTGTTAGCACAACGCAATCTGACTTTCAATAATCCCTACAAAAGAATGGGCCCTGATTAACAGTAAACTATACCTTTCACAAATCACTTACCTCACAAAAATCTTCGCTACTCAAGCTACTGCAATACAGCGAGCGCCACTACTGCCAGCTAAATAAAAGATTAAAACTACTGAAGGCACTAACTACTGATAGGGATAGTTAGCAAATGAAAGATATTAATAGAGAACAAACAATGTATTTACCTTGATATCATCATATATAAATATAGCAGTTCATGACAAATTTCAAAACTCCGCCATCTCTCTCCCCACATCCACCACTGCTGGCGGCTCACCTCCAACAGCGCAACGCTATGCGCTGTTCACAGCCAGCTGCCTAACACTACAATGGCGAGTATTACAGCAATGCAAAGCAGCCACGGACTGCACACAGCACAGCCAGTGATTTTCATACAGAGGTGGCGTTACCAATAAAAAAACCTAAACACCCTACTTACAAGTTAGGTATAAGTAGTTCTAAGTCTAGGGGACTGATGACATCAATTGTTAAGTCCCATAGTGCTCAGAGCCATTTGAACCAACTATCAACTGTCAGCTGAATCTGTTGGGACGCTTGAGACGTTGTAAAGACCGTCGCCATTGGACAGTGGATGACCGGAAATGATACATCTGAAGTGGTGAATCAGGCTGTACCCTGTGACAATACGATGGAAGGGTTCGGGTTTGGCGAATGCCTGCAGAACGTTACCTGTCATCATGTGTAGTGCCAACAGCGAAGTACGGAGGGAGGATGACTTAGATATCCGACTTCGCTCCCCACCCCAGTGTCCCACATCACTACCTTATCTGAATCGGCTCTTGAGAGAGAATGGGCTGCCATTCCTCCACAGACCGTTCATATACCTCACTGAAAGTGTCCCGAACAAATCTCGAGCTATAACCAGGCTAAAGGTGGACACACTGGGTATTAATGTTCAGTAATAGCTGTCCGCATACTTTTGATCATGTAGTGTATACATATTTGAATCTGCAGTCGACTCTTATTTAAGTAGTTTTGTGCAATCCTATTCCATCCTTAATCTATCCACTGTGGCCATGAAGACAAGCTCGGTTCAGAACAGTAGTACGAGATGAATTCGATGACTTAGGCACAGTCATTGCAGGAGGTAGTGTATCGGGTGCTTATTTCCAAGCCATACAGCTGACAACGTGGTTTCACCTTTTCACAGTACATTATGCTCATCCCGGTCGGCGCCTTTTTCGTGTAAATTGGACTTTCAGTTTAAGTATTTCTTGGTTCATGCGCTTATGCTGTAAGTCTTTCTGTTGCGGGCTTAAATTCGGAGACTGATGAATAATTTAGATCAACAAAACTCCAATGGGACACATAAAAGTCAGAAGTCTGGAAAGTGAAGTTCGTATTAAGATGATCATAGTGTGCACTTGCAATTCATCACGAATACTGTTGTAATCTGCTCGTCGAAGACAAGCTTGGAAGGAGAGCTTTGGATGAGGATTAAATTGCCAGAGGAACTAACTAGCAGTCATTCTTCGCCAGGTGATGCTGCTATCGCTTAGACGGATTTATATCGATAGTGGGTCGGTGGTCACAATTTTCTGGCTGATCAGTGTATGTTCACCACGTATTTTTTTCGTTATGCTCAGCAATCAGGATTATCACTGACTTTACGATATTTGTACTCGTTTGCATCGCAGTGATAATGAGCATGTTGGTATAGTGAATGGCTTATGTTGTTGGACGTAGTCTAACCTAATAAGCACTGATAAAGGAAAGACATCGTTTTGTCTTATTTATTGTTGCTTGTCGCTTACATGTAATTTCTCATCAATATTATAGAAAACTCTGTTTTGTTTTTACAAATTGCTTGTAATCTGAAATTACTTCTGTGGCTATTTCCCTACATAATTCCTTTGGAGTTGTGCTTTTATCTTCTTTCCGTAATTTCTTATATTGTCTTCTCAAGAAAAGTACACAGCAACAAATTGCATGTGACTGGGGCAGGTAATTACACCTTAACAAAATACCCCCAACGAAATACAAATAAATTGCCCCGTACATCACCCTTTCACATTCGGTTACAGATAAGCATCATTTTGCAATTGTTGAGAAATTTCAAACGTTTTATCTTTCACTTGAAGTTAAGAATTCCACTTGATATAGCGCTTGCACTGATACACAGAAAGGGTATGTTGATATTACAAGCAGGCGGAGAATAAACATTTTCTCTCACCGTCTCTCTAAGCCACCCTCTCCCCCGCCCCCACTCCAGCGGCCGGTAAGAGAACTGTAGCAAAATGCGCTACCATCTACTGGAAGAAAAGTGCGTTGGTACCACCGAGTAAATCAATATTCGCAGGTAATACTGTGCCCCTTGTAGCACCTAGCACCGGTCTCCCTTGTACAAGAGCTATTGGTTTATTAAGGTCCGACCGGTCGCGAAATGGAAAAACACAACGCAATTCAAAAATGTTTTGTTTGTAACAGTTAGCTACGCCTTCCAGCTACTCCCCCACACAGTTGCCGCTCCGACTTAGACATTTTTCGTAGCGCTATACCGACTTCCCGACACCGTCGTAGTAGAACGCACCCGCCTGTGCTTTCCGCCAACTCTCTACGGTGGTCTGGAGCTCTATCACGTCTGTCCAGAATGTTGTCTTCATAGGCAGTGGTTCACGTGAACAGAGATGAAACTCAGAGGGAGCCAGATCCGGACTGTATTGTGGGTGATCAAACGCTTCCCGTCGAAATCTCTACGAGAGCGTCTTAACAGCCTTTGCAGTGTGTGGCCGAGAATTTCCATGAAGAAGGAACCGCATGACAGTTACGTTATAAGAGTTACGTGAAATCGGGCGTTATCTTTCAGCAGGTACTTATACAGACACTATTTTCTAGGCATCTTTACTTGTTGACTGTGCTCTCAGATCCGAAAAGAGCTACGTTACGCGATCGACGGGCATGTCATGCACACTGCCCAATACATTTGTGCAAAGTGTCATCAAAGTGTCGTTTCTATTTCGCGACCAACCGGACCTCAGTAAATGAATAGCCCTCGTACGTAGCTTACAATGTGGCTTAAAGTTAACAAAGCAAAGACAAAGGTAGCAGAAAAGAAATAAAGGAGAAAGTATCAGACGTTGGTACGGCTGTCTGCAATAAAACACCTCTAATGTTATGCGATGCTGATACTGAAATGAGGAAGTACAACATCGTATGGAAGTCAACCTTTGGACATCCAGAGAAACTACGAAATAAGTAGGTAGGAAGAAGAAACGCGAGGCAACCAGAAGAAGGGACAGTCTAGTGATAATAATCTGAGTAATGCGTACCACGAAATCTTCCTAATTGTTGACATATCAAACAAAGTGTAGGGGAAGATGGAGGCTCGGATTGTGCGAGTGGACACAGAATCCTATAACCTCCTCGTTTCTAAGTACTTGAACATGTGCCCACGACTGAGATAACCACTAGCCCTACAGAAAGCGGGGTCTGAGTTCACCGTCCATCTTGACACCGCAGGCCGTTACCTAGCCGCAGCTGGAACGGCGTGTCTCTGGTTTCTTTGATTCCTATCGGCCTCACCTACGTTTAGCTACCTCCGGCGACGGCGGAAGTAATTTAGAAGTGCTTCGCTGGCTGCCACTTTGCCTTCGAGAAGCCAAGAGAACTAGCATTCCAAATTACTTTCCGCCGGCTTGTGGGAAGAACGTGCTGCCTTTTCCTCTCTACCGCCCGTGTCGTTGCAGGAGCATGCCTACGCATAATCACAGTGTGACAGCTCAGCGGCGCGCCCTTACTGCGAAAATTTGAGACGTAGAGGAATATTTGCTGCCCCCACTCTCACCGATGCTATCAGCAGTGAGGCAATAGGTTGCGAAAACATGCTAGAAAGAAATCGGGCATATCGAAGGATCACTCCAGAACCCCTCTGTTACCATTTGGAAAACCAAGGATAGGTGTGGAATCGCTGTTGCCAAAACAGGAAAGAAGCCTACATTGTTCTTGTTGTGGTCTTCAGTCCTGAGACTGGCTTGATGCAGCTCTCCATGCTACTCTGTCCTGTGCAAGCTTCTTCATCTCCCAGTACCTACTGCAACCTACATCCTTCTGAATCTGCTTAGTGTATTCATCTCTTGGTCTCCCTCTACGATTTTTATCCTCCACGCTGCCCTCCAATACTAAATTGGTCATCCCTTGATGTCTCAGAACATGTCCTACCAACCGATCCCTTCTTCTAGTCAAGTCGTGCCACAAACTCCTCCCCAATTCTATTCAGTACCTCCTCATTAGTTATGTGATCTACCCATCTAATCTTCAGTATTCTTCTGTAGCACCACATTTCGAAAGCTTCTATTCTCTTCTTGTCCAAACTATTTATCGACTACGTTTCACTTTCATACATGGCTACACTCCATACAGATATTTCAGGCACTTAAATCTATACTCGACGTTAACAAATTTCTCTTCTTCAGAAACGCTTTCCTTGCCATTGCCAGTGTACATTTTACATCCTCTCTACTTCGACCATCACCAGTTACTTTGCTCCCCAAATAGCAAAACTCCTTTGCTACTTTAAGTGTCTCATTTCCTAATCTAATTCCCTCAGCATCACCGGACTTAATTCGACTACATTCCATTATCCTCGTTTTGCTTTTGTTGGTGTTCATCTTATATCCTCCTTTCAAGACACTGTCAATTTCGTTCAGCTGCTCTTGCAGATCCTCTGCTGTGTCTGATAGAATTACAATGTCATCGGCGAACCTCAAAGTTTTTATTTCTTCTCCATGGATTTTAATTCCTACTACGAATTTTTCTTTTGTTTCCTTTACTGCTTGCTCAATATACAGATTGAATAACGTCGGAGATAGGCTACAACCCTGTCTCACTCCCCTCCCAACCACTGCTTCCCTTTCAGGCCCCTCGACTCTTTTGTCATCAGTCTACTGACTGGATTGATGCGGCCCGCCACGAATTCCTTTCCTGTCCTAACCTCTTCATCTCAGAGTAGCACTTGCAACCTACGTCCTCAATTATTTGATTGACGTATTCCAATCTCTGTCTTCCTCTACAGTTTTTGCCCTCTACAGCTCCCTCTAGTACCATGGAAGTCATTTCCTCATGTCTTAGCAGATGTCCTATCATAGTGTCCCTTCTCCTTACCAGTGTTTTCCACATATTCCTTTCCTCTCCGATTCTGCGTAGAACCTCCTCATTCCTTACCTTATCAGTCCACCTAATTTTCAACATTCGTCTATAGCACCACATCCGAAATGCTTCGATTCTCTTCTGTTCCAGTTTTCCCACAGTCCATGTTTCACTACCATACAATGCTGTACTCCAGACTACATCCTCAGAAATTTCTTCCTCAAATTAAGGCCGGTATTTGATATTAGTAGACTTCTCTTGGCCAGAAATGCCTTTTTTGCCATAGCGAGTCTGCTTTTGATGCCCTCCTCGCTCCGTCCGTCATTGGTTATTTTACTGCCTAGGTAGCAGAATTCCTTAACTTCATTGACTTCGTGACCATCAATCCTGATGTTAAGTGTCTCGCTGTTCTCATTTCTACTACTTCTCATTACTTTCGTCTTTCTCCGATTTACTCTCAAACCATACTATGTACTCATTAGACTGTTCATTCCGTTCAGCAGATCATTTAATTCTTCTTCACTTTCACTCAGGATAGCAATGTCATCAGCGAATCGTATCATTGATATCCTTTCACCTTGTATTTTTATTCCACTCCTGAACCTTTATTTCCATCATTGCTTCCTCGATGTGCAGATTGAAGAGTAGGGGCGAAAGGCTACAGCCTTGTCTTACACCCTTCTTAATACGAGCACTTCGCTCTTGATCGTCCACTCTTATTATTCCCTCTTGGTTGTTGTACTTATTGCATATGACCCGTCTCTCCCTATAGCTTACCCCTACTTTTTTCAGAATCTCGAACAGCTTGCACCATTTTATATTGTCGAACGCTTTTTCCAGATCGACAAATCCTATGAAAGTGTCTTGATTTTTCTTTAGCCTTGCTTCCATTATTAGCCGTAACGTCAGAATTGCCTCTCTCGTCCCTTTACTTTTCCTAAAGCCAAACTGATCGGCACCTAGCGCATTCTCAATTTCCTTTTCCATTCTTGTGTATATTATTCTTGTAAGCAGCTTCGACGCATGAGCTGTTAAGCTGATTGTGCAGTAATTCTCGCACTTGTCAGCTCTTGCCGTCTTCGGAATTGTGTGGATGATATTTTTCCGAAAGTCAGATGGTATATCGCCAGACTCATATATTCTACACATCAACGTGAATAGCCGTTTTGTTGCCACTACCCTCAATGATTTTAGAAATTCTGATGGAATGTTATCCATCCCTTCTGCCTTATTTGACCGTAAGTCCTCCAAAGCTCTTTTAAATTCCGATTCTAATACTGGATCCCCTATCTCTTCCAAATCGACTCCTGTTTCTTCTTCTATCACATCAGACAAATCTTCCACCTCATAGAGGCTTTCAATGTATTCTTTCCACCTATCTGCTCTCTCCTCTGCATTTAACAGTGGAATTCCCGTTGCACTCTTAATGTTACCACCGTTGCTTTTAATGTCACCAAAGGTTGTTTTGACTTTCCTGTATGCTGAGTCTGTCCTTCCGACAATCATATCTTTTTCGATGTCTTCACATTTTTCCTGCAACCATTCCGTCTTAGCTTCCCTGCACTTCCTATTTATTTCATTCCTCAGCGACTTGTATTCCTGTATTCATGTTTGTACTTCCTCCTTTCATCAATCAACTGAAGTATTTCTTCTGTTACCCATGGTTTCTTCGCAGCTGCCTTCTTTGTACCTATGTTTTCCTTCCAAACTTCTGTGATGGCCCTTTTTAGAGATGTCCATTCCTCTTCAACTGTACTGCCTACTGCGCTATTCCTTATTGCTGTATCTATAACGTTAGAGAACTTCAAACATATCTCATTCCTTATTACTTCCGTATCCCACTTCTTTGCGGATTGATTCTTCCTGACTAATGTCTTGAACTTCGGCCTACTCTTCATCACTACTATATTGTGATCTGAGTCTATATCTGCTCCTGGGTACGCCTTAGAATCCAGTATCTGACTTCGGAATCTCTGTCTGACCGTGATATAATCTAATTGAAATCTTCCCGTATCTCCCGGCCTTTTCCAAGTATACCTCCTCCTCTTTTGATTCTTGAACAGGGTATTCGATATTACTAGCTGAAACTTGTTTCAGAACTCAATTAGTCTTTCTCGTCTTTCATTCCTTGTCCCAAGCCCATATTCTCCTGTAACCGTTTCTTCTGCTCCTTCTCCTACAACTGCATTCCAGTCGCCCATTACTATTAGATTTTCGTCCCCCTTTACATACTGCATTACCATTTCAATATCCTCATACACTTTCTCTATCTGTTCATCTTCAGCTTGCGACGTCGGCATATATACCTGAACTATGTTTGTCGGTGTTGGTCTGCTGTCAATTCTGATTAGAACAACCCGGTCACTGAACTGTTCACAGTAACACACCCTCTGCCCTACCTTCCTATTCATAACGAATCCTACACCTGTTATACCATTTTCTGCTGCTGTTGATATTACCCGATACTCATCTGACCGGAAATCCTTGTCTTCCTTCCACTTCACTTCACTGACCCCTACTATATCTAGATTGAGCCTTTGCACTTCCTTTTTCAGATTTTCTAGTTTCCCTACCACGTTCAAGCTTCTGACATTCCACGCCCCAACTCGTAGAACGTTATCCTTTCGTTGATTATTCAATCTTTTTCTCATGGTAACCTCCTCCTTGGCAGTTCCCTCCTGGAGATCCGAATGGGGGACTATTCCGGAATCTTTTGCCGGTGGAGAGATCATCAGGACCATTCTTCAAATACAGGCCACATGTCCTATGGATACACGTTACGTGTCTTTAATGCTGTGGTTTCCATTGCCTTCTGCATCCTCATGTCGTTGATCATTGCTGATTCTTCCGCCTTTAGGGGCAATTTCCCACTCCTAGGACAAGAGAGTGCCCTGAACCTCTATCCGTTCCTCCGCCCTCTTTGACAAGACCGTTGGTAGAATGAGGCTGACTTCTTATGCCGGAAGTCTTCGGCCGCCAATGCTGATTATTTATAAAAATTTGCAAATATGGAGAGGAGGAGGAGGATGAGGAGGAGGATGAGGAGGAGGAGGAGGAGGAGGAGGAGGAGGAGGAGGAGAAGAAGAAGAAGAAGAAGAAGAAGAAGAAGAAGATAATGAAACTTCCTTCAGCTTAAAACTGTGTGTCGGACCGATACTCGAATTAGAGACTTTTGCCTTCCAAACCTCAAAGACGCTCTCCTGCAAAACTGGCAAGATTAGCGCTCATGGAAGAAAGGCCATGATTCTGCAGGATCCTTCTTGCGGACATGATGCTGAAATGGCTGTAGGCCGTTTAAAATACACTCCTGGAAATTGAAATAAGAACACCGTGAATTCATTGTCCCAGGAAGGGGAAACTTTATTGACACATTCCTGGGGTCAGATACATCACATGATCACACTGACAGAACCACAGGCACATAGACACAGGCAACAGAGCATGCACAATGTCGGCACTAGTACAGTGTATATCCACCTTTCGCAGCAATGCAGGCTGCTATTCTCCCATGGAGACGATCGTAGAGATGCTGGATGTAGTCCTGTGGAACGGCTTGCCATGCCATTTCCACCTGGCGCCTCAGTTGGACCAGCGTACGTGCTGGACGTGCAGACCGCGTGAGACGACACTTCATCCAGTCCCAAACATGCTCAATGGGGGACAGATCCGGAGATCTTGCTGGCCAGGGTAGTTGACTTACACCTTCTAGAGCACGTTGGGTGGCACGGGATACATGCGGACGTTCATTGTCCTGTTGGAACAGCAAGTTCCCTTGCCGGTCTAGGAATGGTAGAACGATGGGTTCGATGACGGTTTGGATGTACCGTGCACTATTCAGTGTCCCCTCGACGATCACCAGTGGTGTACGGTCAGTGTAGGAGATCGCTCCCCACAGCATGATGCCGGGTGTTGGCCCTGTGTGCCTCGGTCGTATGCAGTCCTGATTGTGGTGCTCACCTGCACGGCGCCAAACACGCATACGACCATCATTGGCACCAAGGCAGAAGCGACTCTCATCGCTGAAGACGACACGTCTCCATTCGTCCCTCCATTCACGCCTGTCGCGACACCACTGGAGGCGGGCTGCACGATGTTGGGGCGTGAGCGGAAGACGGCCTAACGGTGTGCGGGACCGTAGCTCAGCTTCATGGAGACGGTTGCGAATGGTCCTCGCCGATACCCCAGGAGCAACAGTGTCCCTAATTTGCTGGGAAGTGGCGGTGCGGTCCCCTACGGCACTGCGTAGGATCCTACGGTCTTGGCGTGCATCCGTGCGTCGCTGCGGTCCGGTCCCAGGTCGACGGGCACGTGCACCTTCCGCCGACCACTGGCGGCAACATCGATGTACTGTGGAGACCTCACGCCCCACGTGTTGAGCAATTCGGCGGTACGTCCACCCGGCCTCCCGCATGCCCACTATACGCCCTCGCTCAAAGTCCGTCAACTGCACATACGGTTCACGTCCACGCTGTCGCGGCATGCTACCAGTGTTAAAGACTGCGATGGAGCTCCGTATGCCACGGCAAACTGGCTGACACTGACGGCGGCGGTGCACAAATGCTGCGCAGCTAGCGCCATTCGACGGCCAACACCGCGGTTCCTGGTGTGTCCGCTGTGCCGTGAGTGTGATGATTGCTTGTACAGCCCTCTCGCAGTGTCCGGAGCAAGTATGGTGGGTCTGACACACCGGTGTCAATGTGTTCTTTTTTCCATTTCCAGGAGTGTAACTTGGTAGTTGGCGTCTGTCACTTGCCGCTACGGTGTTCCCACATCAGCCGCTGGCTACCACTCGATTGTAGATAACACACAAACACGGAAACTCACTTCACAGATGCTGTTAATGCTAACGCGGAGTAATGTTGGAAGCGGTAGCCGCGAGGTATGTCGGAAATACGAGATGCTCTGTCGGCAGCTGAATTTACGTAACGAATGACTGAATTGCGGCAGACGACGCGTTTTGTAGCCCTGAATTGAAACGCATGTCCTCTTCGATGACTTTGTAACCCAGCCTCTTGGCGCCTGCTCTTGTCTAGCGAGCTAACGTATGAACTCGGGTGGCCACAATACATGCCATAGTTGAACTTGAAGATGACTAGCAGCTACTTCGTGAAAATATAATTCAGTTTAGGCGTGAGATGCGAGACTTCGCCCGAAAGCCTTCGAACCGTATTAACACTGAGAAAAAAGAACAGACAAACAAATGATCACGACTTCAGAAAAATTGTACGATTTAATCAAGAGAAAGAACTTCAGAAACTCAGCAAATCAATGGAGCTTTGGTCCATCTCTGGCCCTTATGCAAGCAGTTATTCGGCTGGGCATTGATTGATGGAGTTGTCGGATGTCCTCTAGCGGGATATCGTGCCAAATTTTGTCCAACTGGCTCGTTAGAATGCCGAGTTTGTTGGCCGACGCTGCTCATAAAGCCCCAAACGCTCTGAACTGGGCAGATATCCAGCGATCTTGCTGACAAAGGTAGGATGTGGCAACCACCTCGCCGCGTGCGGAAGGACATTGCTGAAATGTAAACCCAGAATGGCTTGCCATAAAGGGCACAAAACTGGGCGCAGAATATCTTCGACCTACCGTTGTGCTGCAAGGGTGCCGCGGATGACAAAACATGGGGTCATGCTATTAAATGAAATTGATCATTACTCCTAGTTGTTGGGCCGTATGGCGGACGACACTCAGATTTGTATCCCACCACTGTCCGGGGCGTCTGCAGACACGTCTTCGGTCGAAAGCTCATGGACTGGAGTAGAATTGTCTTCAGTGATGAGTCCTGCTTCGAACTCAGCCATTATGACCATTGATCTCTCCCCAATTGAGGACGACTGGAACACTGTGGGAAGGGTCTGCAACCAGTTGGGGATTTTTCCGATCTAACGTGGCAGCTTGACACAATTTAACACGATATCCTTCAAGAGAAAGTCCAGAAACTTTATACGAGTAAGTTCCGCTTGGTTATATAAAACAAACGTGTAAGATACAGAAAAAATATTAATTGTACAAAAAACTACAACTGTTATATTATGTTATGTTAACCGGGGACCTAGAAACGACGGAGAGGCTCCGTCCCCGCCGCAGCCGCAGTGGTCCGCAACGCCACGACGACTACCGCAGTCCACTTCAACCCCCCGCCGCCCCACACCGCACCGAACCCAGGGTTATCGTGCGGTTCGGCCCCCGGTGGACCCCCCCCCCCTCCCCCCCCCCCGGGGAATGTCTCACACCAGGCGAGTGTAGCCCCTATGTTTGCGCGGTAGAGTAATGGTGGTGTACGCGTACGTGGAGAACTTGTTTGCGCAGCAATCACCGACACAGTGTCGCTGAGGCGGAATAAGGGTAACCAGTCCGAATTTGCCGAGGAAGATAGAAAACCGCCGAAAAACCATCCACAGACTGGCCAGCTCACCGGACCTCGACACAAATCCGCCGGGCGGATTAAACTAAAACTATTCAGATACTTTTCTACATAGCTTCCGAAGTAGGCACTTGTCATTGCGTGGCACAAGTTCTTGTATGCATTCTTCATAGAAGATTGCCGTCTGTGTATTAAACTATATGGTATCATGTTTTTCAGTAACAACTTCATGAATTAGTGATCGTGAGATTTGCGGAACTTCCATAGCAAGGGCACTACGTGTAAACTTATGGTTGTGCTTAATCCTCTCTTCCATTGTGTGAACCAGTTCATCAGTAGCCTCAGATAGGCGTCCACTTTCTTCTTCTTCGTGCACTTGATCACGTCCTTCATTGAACAGTCTGACTCAGCTTCTACCCCTTTAAATACTCACAGCATTTTGTCTGTAAACCTCGCAGATTTACCTATGAATTCCCTTTGGTTTATCTTTCTTTGCATTTAGAAAACGAACCACAGATCTGATTTCATACGCGGCGACATTTTCAACTGACATTATAAATAAGCGCCGGCCACGGTGGTCTAGCGGTTCTAGGCGCTCAGTCCGGAGCCGCGCGACTGCTACGGTCGCAGGTTCGAATCCTGCCCCGGGCATGGATGTGTGTGATGTCCTTAGGTTAGTTAGGTTTAAGTAGTTCTGAGTTCTAGGGGACTGATGACCATAGATGTTAAGTCCCATAGTGCTCAGAGCCATTATAAATAAGCATTACAAAGCACACGTCGGCAGTAGCGATCTGAAAATGGCATACATGTCTTCTCCTTGAGTCAGAGTAACTGCCGCGCGTGCTCGGAACTGCGATCGTAGCGCTACCGCGGATAGAAATAGAAACGGAACGTATTTTGTGGATGACCTTCGTATATCAATGGTGAGCCGAATAACTGCTTGCGTGAGGGCGAAATGTGTACGTTATTGAATTGTTCAATTTGTGACGCTCCTTCTGTTGAATAACTCAGACAAATTTTCTGATACTGTAATCACTTTTTTATCTGAAAATGTAGATCACACCTACCGTTTTCCGTTCCATTGGGATTCATTCTCTCTCTCTCTCTCTCTCTCTCTCTCTCTCTGTCTCTCTCTCTCTGTCTCTCCCTCCCTCTCCCTCTTGTGTTAGACTGTTGTTGTTGTTGTTGTGTTCAGTCCTGAGACTGGTTTGATGCAGTTCTCCATGCTACTCTATCCTGTGCAAGCTGCTTCATCTCCCAGTACGTACTGCAGCCTACATTCTTCTGAATCTGCTTGGTGTATTCATCTCTTGGTCTCCCTCTACGATTTTTACCCTCCATGCTGCCCTCCAATACTAAATTGATGCCTCAGAACATGTCCTACCAACCGATCCTTTCTTCTAGTCAAGTTGCGCCACAAACTCCTCCTGTCTCCAGTTCTATTCAATACCTCCTCATTAGTTGTGTGATCTACCCATCTATTCTTCAGCATTGTTCTGTAGCACCACATTTCGAAAGTTTCTCTTCTCTTCTTGTCCAAACTACTTATCGTCCATGTTGCACTTCCATACATGGCTAAACTCCATACAAATACTTTCAGAAACGACTTCCTGCCACTTAAATCTATACTCGATGTTAACAAATTTCTCTTCTCCAGAAACGCTTTCCTTGCCATTGGCAGTCTACATTTTATATCCTCTCTACTTCGACCATCATCAGTTGTTTTGCTCCCCAAATAGCAAAACTCCTTTACTACTTTAAGTATCTTATTTCCTAATCTAATTCCCTCAGCATCACCCGACTAATTCGAATACATTGCATTATCCTCGTTTTGCTTTTGTTGATCTTTATCTTATATCCTCCTTTCAAAACACTGTCCATTCCGTTCAACTACTCTTCCAAGTTCTTTGCTGTCTGACAGAATTACAATGTCATCCGCGAACCTTAAAGTTTTAATTTCTTCTCCATGGATTGATGTTCAGAGTGTATTACGTCGGAAAAGCCTCAAAGAGAAGACGTGCAATGTTTCTGGGTCTGGATGCGGTGCGACGTAGACAGATAGCGGGCGGCTGCGGTTGCGCACCGCTCTTTCGCATGTTACCCACGCGTCTATTTGCAATTACGGCGTGACCGGCGAGTGCTGATCGACCCTCTCCCGGCACCGCCGCGGGACGCCGCTCGAGTCCTCCTGCAGGTGGCCATTGTATGCAGATCGGCCGCGCCCGCTTTATCTCCACCGGGTCGTTCTCGCTCATATATTTGATTCCGCTGTAGGTGTAATTTTTTGTACGCGGAAAGTAAAAAAAAATATAGAGGAACCGGGCTCCGATGAAATATGTACCGTCATTTGAATAAAGCACGGCGCGTGGTATTTGCCAGGACTCTCGCGGGCATTTGTTGCTTTTCGGACGCCCCTATGGCGACAGAAATTTCTTCCTCTTTAACATTTATTATGCTGCGTTTCGTGAGCCGTTCTCTTGGATCTCTTGTTGTATCGGAATCCTACTCGTAGCGTGCTAATCTGTTACCTTGTCTGCGCAACATCTGAGGGACAATATACGAGAAATAGCGTCAGCATTAACGCGGAGAATGAAATAATTTCACCGCGTCGTACAGCTTGTCTCCAGACTGATGAACGAGCAAGCGAGCTCCAACTCTACCTCCCCAGTGCAGTGCTCCAAATTCCTGAGCAGCACTGTCCACATTTTCCGCCTGAGCAACATCGGGTAAACTATATATTCTCACTATGTAAATTTATTTCTGTTATTTGTCTACTGAAAGGCTGGTGTTTTCTGTTTGTTTCACGTTGCACGTAGGAGATCCTGACAAGCGATTCATCGGCGTTCCACCGATCAGCATGTCGGCAGCGCGGTTCACTAACAACAAGGGTACCGACGGTCCTAGTCGCTGTGTATATAGAGGCACCATTGTCAGGATCATCTCTGCGTGCTGTTAAAAATTTGTATTTGAAATACGGGGTGTTCAAAGAGTCTCTCCACAGTGCCGTATAATTGCTAGCCGCGAGTGCCGTATGCCGCGGTGAATATACCTAAATGAAACTCAGTGAAATACAAGTTATTAATTTATTGAATATTCATTTTTACTTACAAATTTAAACATTAAATGTCCCCACTGTTGTTGAATACACAATTCAATTCGTCTAATCATGTTTACAAACACAAGCTGTAACATTTCTTCTGTAACAGAAGCAGTGAAAGTGGATACTGCAGTTTTCAATTCATCGATGGATTTTGGACAGATTTTATAGACAATTGTTTTTGCTGCACCGCAGAAGAAAAAACCTGGTGGTGTTAGGTCAGGCGATCGTGGAGATCAGAGTCCCTGTGAAATTATGCGATGACCAGAACCGTCAGCAAGCAGTGACATTGAAACGCGAGCTGTATGTGCGGTTTCATCATTTTGTTGAAAATAACCGTTCAGTATTTCACTTAACACAAGTTCCCCTATGAATGGGAACAGAATATCACTGCATTATCGTTGTGCGTTTATTGTTTCGTTGAAAAGTATGGGGCCCACAATCCGACGACTATAAATTGCAATCCAAACTACTATTTTCACAAAATGAAGTGGTTCCTCATGAATACACAATGGATTTGCCTCATGAATACACAGTGGATTTGCAGTACTCCACATACGAGAATTTTGCGAGTTCATGTACCCGGATTAATGAAATCACGCCTCATCAGTGAAAATCGTGTGATTAAGAATATCCCTTCCATTTTGTTGAACAAAATTTTTGAACCATTGACAATAACGCAGTCTCTTGCCATGATCAGTATTTTTCAGTTCTTGCATGACTGTCACTTTGTATGGGAAAAGTTCTAATTTTTTCCTTACAGCTGTGTGGGCCGTTCCGACACCAACATCAATTTCGTGGGCGAATTTCCTTACTGACTTGTCCGGACTCATGCACATTTTATCGAAAATATCGAGTAGTTTATCCTCAGACAAAACGCTAGGACGACCACTTCTCAGTGCATCTGTCACTGAACCCGTTCTTCGAATTTTGTTAATCAAATCTCGCACAGTATCGAGATGTGGGAGTGTTGTCTCCGGGAAAACTGAATTAAATATTTGACGAATTGAAACTGTGTACTTACCGCCAGCTTTGAACGCTTGTTCGACTAAAAACACACGTTCTTCAATGGTTAGCATTTTAACAGTGACAAAAACGAAACGAACAATCAAAGGAACTAAACTTCAACGTTCACGTCAACACGTCAACACGTAACGACACTACCGACTTGAAGGGAAGTAACCCAGGCAAGTGAACAATCATACGGCACGCGCGGAGAGACTTTTCGAACACCACGTATATATACACATGAGGTGTTGACCTTTTATGACCATTGCATGTTATCAGCATTTTAAAAATAAACCGTATGTTAACTAAATATGTGTCAGTTACGACTACTGATCAATATACTAATTGTACCGTAGAAACCCGCTCAAGTTAATGTAGTTGTATTTCTTACAAGAAAATGCCTTTGATGTTAGTGGAGGAATAGCTCTTGTACTTCAAATTGGTTGTGAATGATGAAACCAGTTTTGAAGTTATTGATGGACAAAATAGCGCCAACGTCTTTGCCACAATGTTAGCACCAGTTCCCGTCAGATCACCGAAATTAAGCGCTGTCTGGTATGGCTAGCATTTGGATGGGTGACCGTCCGGGATTGTCGAGTGCTGTTGCGCGGTCAGTTGAGGAGCTGCTTCACTGAGAAATAGTGGCTCCGGTCACGAATGCTGACAACGGCTGGGAGAGCGGTTTGTTGACCACATGCCCTCCCATATCCGCATCCAGTGAACGCCCATCGGTTGAGGATGACACAACCGTCAGTCGGTACCTTTAGGCACCCTGAGGCCTGTTCGGACGAAGTATAGACGTACAAGACAATTTTAACAAATTACTGCTCGATGAGATATTTAGTGAAGCGTTTTTTTGGCTGTGAAAACTGCTCGAATCAGGGAGAGTTATATCATTGTAAAAAATTAACTTTCTGTAAAGAAACGAACTATAAACAGTGAGCGAAAGAGGTTTGATTACTTATTTAAGTAGTTGATATCGCTACGCGACTTTACCCTTGCACTGAAGTCTGTGAGGCTTACTAATCAAAGTTTTAGATTAATATCGAAATAATCAGCAACCATTTGCATAAAAGAAATTTTACTTCCTCAACCGGTTTCAGGCACTTCGTGCCCTTCTTCAAAAAGTTATAACTATCGCGTTATTTGCGTCAAAAATAAGATATGTGCAGCATATTGCTGTCGTCCTGTGGTTCATAGTACATACTACATTATTAACCACACGACCATAGCAAGATGCTGCGTGCATATTATTCTTGACACTCGCTGGTAATGTGATGGTTATGACATTCTGAAGATGGGCACAGTGCCTGAAACCGTTTAAGGACATAACATTTCTTTTATGTGGCTGATTGCTGATTATTTCGATATATACAGCTACAGTTGCTGAAGATGGATAAAATACTAAATTTTACATTAAAGAGGTGTTTTGTGGCCAAGTTCACGTAGGAACTTGGACGAATAATAATTATTAGTTTCTTATCAGTTAGCGATCAGTGTTCAAGAAGAAAGTAATCGAAAGTAATGTGTTTTCTCGTTACGCAGCAGAAC
The DNA here is from genome assembly GCF_023864345.2 of Schistocerca serialis cubense. Taxonomy (NCBI): domain Eukaryota; kingdom Metazoa; phylum Arthropoda; class Insecta; order Orthoptera; family Acrididae; genus Schistocerca; species Schistocerca serialis. The sequence goes on from NC_064644.1 coordinate 159,895,972, forward strand.
TGTTAAATAATATCTGAGGTTCAAGCAAATTTTATCAAGGCGATGTGTCATTGTTTTAGTGCAGCGAACGACTGTTCTTGCACGATGAAGACAATTTATTAAAAATCTAAGAGATAGTATCTTTTCATCTAGGCAGGTAACACGACACTGATATATGTAACAGAAAGTGCATTGTACAGGGTTATTACAAATGATTGAAGCGATTTCACAGCTCTACAATAACTTTATTATTTGAGATATTTTCACAATGCTTTGCACACACATACAAAAACTCAAAGTTTTTTTAGGCATTCACAAATGTTCGATATGTGCCCCTTTAGTGATTCGGCAGACATCAAGCCGATTATCAAGCTCCTCCCACACTCGGCGCAGCATGTCCCCATCAATGAGTTCGAAAGCATCGTTGATTCAAGCTCGCAGTTCTGGCACGTTTCTTGGTAGAGGAGGTTTAGACACTGAATCTTTCACATAACCCCACAGAAAGAAATCGCATGGGGTTAAGTCGGGAGAGCGTGGAGGCCATGACATGAACTGTTGATCATGATCTCCACCACGACCGATCCATCGGTTTTCCAATCTCCTATTTAAGAAATGCTTCTGCTTTAGCCTTTTCCGTAAGATTTTCCAAACCGTCGGCTATGGTACGTTTAGCTCCCTGCTTGCTTTATTCGTCGACTTCCGCGGGCTACGCGTGAAACTTGCCCGCACGCGTTCAACAGTTTCTTCGCTCACTGCAGGCCGACCCGTTGATTTCCCCTTACAGAGGCATCCAGAAGCTTTAAACTGCGCATACCATCGCCGAATGGAGTTAGCAGTTGGTGGATCTTTGTTGAACTTCGTCCTGAAGTGTCGTTGCACTGTTATGATTGACTGATGTGAGTGCATTTCAAGCACGACATACGCTTTCTCGGCTCCTGTCGTCATTTTGTCTCACTGCGCTCTCGAGCGCTCTGGCAGCAGAAACCTGAAGTGCGGCTTCAGCCGAACAAAACTTTGAGTTTTTCTACGTATCTGTAGTTTGTCGTGACCATAGGTCAATGAATGGAGCTACAGTGAATTTATGAAATCGCTTCAATCATTTGTAATAGCCCTGTATTTATGACAAAGGAAGATATAAAATTATTTGCGAAGACTTTTTCTTATGGGGTGTAGTACCGACGATAAACACGGTCATTTATATTATCAGAGAGATTCTTTGAGAAATTTTAATTAAATATTGGCACCTCTGAAGGAAGAGTACAACGTTTACCATATCCGGAATGTACCGGCATATGTGTAATTGTAGGCACAGAGGTTTTCAGTTATTAAGATTGTATTTAAGAAGAGAGTACGCAACCAGTAGAAGATAGTACCACCACTATTAACGGGACAGGTCATCTCACCAGCTACGTCACAGGGAGCACCTAAAGAGTCTTTCACCAGCTTATACCGACGCTTTGGAACCAGTCGCGACGTAGGGCGCAGAAACGCCCAGGGAGTGTTAAAGCTACATTGAATACAGAAATTAGTAGCTAACGTAACTAACGCGACAAACACAGATGAACAGAATTTACGTAAGATACAGGACGCTACACTCTGCTAGACGAGAAATTTATTCTTAGTCGTCATATACGGCAGTTGCATCTTTCTTCCGGGAAATGTCACTTCTACTTTCACAAGCGCTTCTCGTTCTCCAATTTACAGATTACGATAGCGCTGTATTTCGATAATTTACTTTGTATGTTGTTTTATTATTAGCTCTGCATCACGGACTTCACAAAGCCAGCGCCTTGCCTCTCTGAAAACACCGTTTCCTGACGGATCACCGAAGTTAATCAATGCGTGGTCGGTACTTGGATGGGTAACCGCCCAGGTACACCATGCGCTGTTGGTTGCCTTCCATTCGTCTTTCCGACAAAGGGAAGGAAGGGTGCTGACAGAGTTGCTGATCACCAGACTTTGTGCTAAGGTCCTGGATTAAATTCCAAATCTCTCCGAAGTGTCTCATGGTGGGAGTACATGATACATTGTTGACGGCAATCTATGCGTCGCATGGGGACGTTGAGATCGGTGGCACCATTGGTACAATTCGAGAGAAGTAGGCTAACTGCGTTTCATACTTCATCCTCTCCCTTCTGTCATGATCCAGCACTAATATATACACAGTGAGACAGACAGAGAGAGAGAGAGAGAGAGAGAGAGAGAGAGAGAGAGAGAGAGAGAGAGAGAATCATCTAAACGTATCACATAACACACGACTCTTACACTTTACGATGAAAGTTGTCAGTGTGCGCGAAGAACAGGAAAAAGCTTTCTATTTAGGCTGGTGATTTGCCCGTCGAGTTCCTTCCGCCAGTCTTGCGTCTTCGTGTCTTCTAAAGGCACCTAATGGTGATTTGGAACGAGTAATTCCTCTGTCTCTGTAACTTCTCTCCTTTACCAATCACGAATGATGAACTGGAAGAACGACACTAGGTAAACCCTACTAATTGTTAATCTGTTCTTAAACCGTGCGGTGATATGATCAATGCATATGTTTACATAATCCAAATGAAAGTGGGAAGTCCTAGGTAAAAATATATTACAATCTTCCTCCGTCTTTGGAACTTAGTCACCCAGTTACAGACGGTCATGCAATTTAATGAGGTCACCGAACGACAGTGTGACTTGGAAGTTTTCGCGTGTTAAGACCATTGCCAGAGCTGAAAAGGCCGAGAAATGACAAAAAACGGTCCACAGAACAGATTGGGAACTGAACCCTAGACCTCTCGGTTGAAAACTTACCCCTTTTTATATAATGTAATCTGGTGCAAACATGACTTAACAACATGGTAATAGCCACCTCCAGTCCTCAAACCTATAATTATTCCATAGTTTTGGATAATAGGAGAGATTTAATGGCTTAAGTAAAATCGTAAAATGGTCCTGAATCGTGCGAGAATAGCTCAGCCGTTAGGAGCATTGCCCGCGAAACACAAGGTTACGGTTTAAAGTCCCATTCCCATACGCAGTTTTAATTTGCCAGGAAATTCCATGGCAAGAAGGAGATATGGTAATGCGACGTACAGTTTCCCATCGCCAGGCTGTGCAACTGTTTAATGGGTTCAACCCCAAACTTCTCCACACTGTCCTTTGGAGTGACGCCAAATGACACTGTTGAAGATGATGTAGCTTGACCCTTTCGTTACGTTTATTTTGGTGTGATAAACCAATTACAATGTGCCAGCTTTCTATTCTGGTATGCAGACTAAGTACAATATTCGTTCTGTTATCTGCCTGTCACATGTTATTGGTTATGCCCAACGGAATTTGTGTTTCTGTCCCCGTTTCTGAATCTGACTGCGTTTATGAATCGAACCTGAGTGCAAGGAAAGTTACTTGTGCGCCGTGCTGACTACACTGAGATTCCCAAGTCGAGAAAAGGGTTACTCTTCGTCTGATAAACTACACTGCAATTCCCACAAAAAAGTTCTTTGTTACTTTTACCACTTCAGTCCCTAGGTGTCATATATGTAATCTCTTGTCTTAATTTTTTTTCTTGGACGCGTACGCAACTGAACGTTTCCTAGCCTTTGGTATAATATAAGATAGATATCATACTTGCTGAAACTCACTTTTTCGTCCTTCTCCCAACCTCCAGGAGGTACTAACTCCGAATGGAATCTTCAGATTACTAAATTGTACAGTACGTCTTCGTGAAACAAAAGTAAGGGTTTGAGAGGTGAGATGCGTGGGAGTGCGTCGAACTTTCCTTGAAGCACCTTTGTAGGCAAATGATTGATTGAAAAAAAGAGCAGCATTGCTTTATTACTTATTGTATCCTCTGTCATGTTACAACACCAACTGTTATCTTACACTGTTGTTACTTATTGCACCAAATGTTTGCACAACGTTGCACATTGTCAGTAATAAACTTGTTCGAGTAATTTTATACGCGTGTTCTATAGTATTTTCAGCACTATTTTCCGTCTTCAGTACTGTGTCTCAAAACTGTTAATAATCTCACTAATCATTCACATAATTCGACAACCATAGCCACTGCTCACTTAGGACGTTCAATCTCATTTGCCTCTCGTCCTTCACAGAATTCAGTTGTTCTGCTTGGGTACTCTCCAGGGTATATCTTTTCCGCTAACGCGCCTCGTAGCATCCATTCGTCATTTCCACTTAATATAACACATGTCTTCTTATGATATAATGATGAATGCTATACTCCTTCAATAATCATGTTTTCTGGGTGGCGCTTTCTTCTGATCAAAGTGCTGCATAAGCTGAGGTTTGAATAAAGGGTTTATTAACATATTACTTTGCATGTTAAGTTTAACTCATTGTCACAGAATGAAATGACCACGGAGGTCACGTACAATGATCTGTCCGTCTAATGAGAACTTTAAATTCGGCGACGGCGTAAATGATATTTGAGAGGAGTAAGCCATATGCTGGTTCCCTTTCATTGAAACACAGCTCTACGTTGTACAAGCACAAGCTCGACACATATGCACTTGACACTACATGACAGGTCGGAAAAAGATTAACAAGCTCCACCAGAACATTTTCTTCCTAAACTGCCCCCGAAGCTCGTTTCACAGTTATGGGTACGATCGCACAGGGTGATTTTGCTAAATGAGGACGAACTGCATTAAACTGTCCTTGAAAGGTTAAGGAACAAATAAATTTATATCGCTCCAAGGGACGTACTCCTGCTTAAAGGTGCAGAAAAAAAGACCTTTGACACTGACCCGTAATCAGTACCTTGTAGGTCCCGACAGTATGGGGTTCCACAACTGTCACTATCCGTATCACTTACCATGCATCTAGGCGAACTTGCCTCCGTGGCAACGATTTTGTCGCTCGTTCGTTGCACAGGCCACCACGGTGCTGGGATTTCTTTCATCCATTCTATTCACATATGAGATGTCACCACGATGGGCGGAATCGTCAACTTTCGTAACACTCATCTGTGGGCTACAGAAGATCCCCGTACTGTGATGGCAGCGAATCATCAGCACCCTTTCAATCCCAGTGTGTGGGCGGCGATTACTAGGGATCGTCTCGTGGAACCTGTCACCCTTCTACAACGCCTCACACGCGAGGGATATGTGCGCTTCCTGCAGCTGTCGCTGCGTGCGCCGCTGGAAGATGGGCTTTTGATGGTACGAAGGACAGTGTGGCCACCACATGATAGTGTAAGATCTCACTAAACTCTTGAGGGTGACGCTAAAACACAACTACCGACTGAACATTCCAACTTGCCCGTTGTGTTATCTGTACGTGCTTTCAATCATTGAAACCTCCACTGTCAATAAACATTTATCTCCGTTGTCAGGTGCGGAACCTATTTCCGTTATATGTCCATTGGCCTTCTTTGTTCCATATTTTCACAGGGATCGTTTCCTGCAGTTCCTCTACATTTAGCAAGATCACCCTGTATACTGCGGTTTTCTAAAATAAATACAAGACAAAAAATACAGACAAAAAAGACGCATCTCGAAGGAATTAGTCGAATGGGACGGGAATCGGTAGACGTAATGTAAACATACAAACAAATTATTACAATTTCAGACAAATTGTATGATTTATTCGAGAGAAAGAGCTTCACAAAATGAGCAAGCCAGTAACGCGTTGGTCCACCTTTAGTGCTTATGAAGGCAGTTATTCGGCTCAGCATTGATTCTAAGCCTCGGGCTGGTTTGGGCACCCGGTCCATAATGGTCCTAACGTTCTCAGTTGGGAAGAGATCCTGCGATCTTGCTGACCAAGGTAGGGTTCAAATGGCTCCAAGCACTATGGGACTTAACATCTGAGGTCATCAGTCCCCTAGATTTACAACTACTCAAACCTAACTAACCTAAGGACATCACACACATCCATGCCCGAGGCAGGATTCGAACCTGCCACCGTAGCAGCAGCGCGGTTCCGGACTGAAGAGCCTAGAACCGCTCGGTCACCAAGGTAGGGTATGGCGACCATGAAAACAAGAAGTTGAAACTCTCGTCGTGTGCGGGTGAGCGTTATCTTGCTGAAATGTAAGTCCAGGATGGCTTACCATGAAGGGAAACAAAATGGGGCGTGTAGTCGAGGTACCACTGTGCTGTAAGGGTGGCGCGAACGCCATCCAAAGGGGTCCGCTATGAAAACAAATAGCACCAAAGACCATCACTCCCGGTTGTCGGGCGGCAATCCGGTCAGTATCCCACCACTGTCTGAGAAATCTCCAGATACGCCTTCGCTGGTCATCGGGGCTAATTTCGAACCGGGACCCATCACCAAAGGCACTTCTACTCCAGTCAAAGAGATTCCAAGCCGAAGATATGCCTGGAGACACCCAGAAAGCTGTGGAACATCAACCTGATTGTCATTGGCCATACTGCCTGACAACTTGGACCTCTTTCGTCGTCATCCGCTACACAGAGCACGGCAGTACGTCGACGATATTCTACACGCCGTTTTGTTGCCCTTCATGGCAAGCCGTCCTGGGTTTACATTTCAGCAAGGTAATGTCCACCCACATAGGGCGAGACTTTCTACTGCTTGTTTTCATGCTTGTCAAACCCTACATTGTCCAGCAAGGTCGTCGGATCTCTCCCCAATTGAGAACTTTTGGAGCATTACAGGCAGGGCCCTCCAACCAACTCAGGGATTTTGGCGATCTAACGCGCCAATTGGAGGTCATTTGGCACAATATCCCTGAGAAAGCCTTGCAACAACTCTATTAGACAGTGCCAAGTCAAATAACGGCTTGCATAAGCACAAAAGGTGGATCAGTGCGTTAGTGACATGTACCTCACATGTGGCGATTTCCGTCACATTCAGTAGACGCGCTGTGGAAGAGCTGGAGTGGAAGGGGCTGTAGTTCCTCTTTGTGACGCAGCTTACTGCAGAGAGTGGACACTCACCTGCTTGAACCTCAGTATGCCGACAGGCTGTTTGTCTTCTAACAATCGTTACCGCTCAGTACGATTACTTGGGGGTGAAGAACAGCAGTGGGAAGTTCCAGATGGTCAGCACATACGTTGCTGTGGGATACGGAGGGGCCGTTCCCCCTGTAAGAAGGAAGGAAGGCAGTGCCGGCCCGACCTGCCCCAGATGCCTGTGGCGTGGCTTCTCCCCCCCCCCCTCTCTCTCTCTCTCTCTCTCTCTCTCTCTCTCTCTCTCTCTCTCTCTCGTCGACGTTTATCTTGGCTAATTACTGGGCGGCGATCGCCTCGGGCGCTGGACGTGCCCAGCTTGCCTGATATTTCAATTACCATCGATACGGATCGATCGTTACGGGATACTGCCCGACCACTCGATGGCATCACCCACCGCCACGCTCTGGAGGCCCTCAGTCAGGCCTGTCACGCTTCCGGTCAAGAACGCCCGTAGCTTGAATACTAGCGTGATTTATGCATAAAATCACCGTTTCAGTAACGGTTACTTCAGATAAATAGCTCAACCCTGACGAAAACATTGAGAAAGTTATTGGATCTAGCGAAACTGTAACGGATTTCTCGTTGTCCACAAGATTCTGCTTCTGAACTATGGGAACAGTGTTAAGAGTTCCTGCTACCTTTGAGCATCCAGCGAAACGGAAGCAGAGAGGCGAAGTGATAGAACTAACCCAAGCATGTGCTGCGTATAGGTGCGTCAGTACAATGGAGCGATCTCTGTCTAAATCAGATGACGAACTTCAGCTGTTTAAGCGTGCTATCCAAAGATCCTCAAGCTCTGTATATTGTCCAACTACAATATGGCGTCCACAAAGTGACACTAGAATTCCAAAAAAGTACAGGGTGTTCCAAAATCATCTTTACAACTTCTTTCACGTATATTTCAGAAACGGGGATAGGTAGAAAGGCACGGTTTGCGACATAACGTTCATACACACCTAAAGTTTTACTAGCCGTTTAACAAACTGCAATGTGTGCGTCACCTGTAGCATGAAGGATGCAATTCCATCCATGGCCGGCCTGCCATGTCCTCATTGACACGTACTATTGTTGCTCTGATGCGAGCTCGCAGTTCCTGTGGCCTCGCACTGGAGTCTGGTAGACAGTATCCTTGTAAAGCCCCTAAGGTATGAAGTCTAATGGGGTTATGTGTGGGAACCTTGGGGTCTGGTCGGAGACTGCCTAATTGGGCCGTGCCTTTTAACATCCCGCTTGAGCGCCGCGAATTATCAGGCCATCTAAATTTCCAATTTTGTTTCATATATGTAACCTGTTTCAGCGTTACATTACGCCACCTTCAGGTCCTCTGACCAACCTGCAGGAAGAATCCCCCATAGGGGCCAGCATTCACATACGCCAGGGAGCCTGAAGATCACGTAATGTAATGTTAAAACTGTGTTTGCAAATAAAATATCATTATAAATTTTGACGGTTGAAAGTGTTTTGATTTGACGTTTGCAAACAAGACAGCTGAGGTCACGCAACCATGTTGTGTATAGCTGGACCTACAGAGACATTCTGGCACAGGTTTTTCCCGTCTTGTTTGAAGGTATTCCAGCAAATGTGAGACGCAGCATGTGATTTCAGCATGATGGGGAGCCTGCTCATTCTGAACTGGCTGTTCGAAGGCATTGAACTTGTAATTCCTGCATTGATGGATGTGGCGTGGTGGACCGCTTCTCTAACCCCCACGCTTACCGAATTTATCGAGCCTTGATTTCTTTCTGTGGGGAACCATGACATCTCTCATTTATGCGATCCCGTGAAGTCTGAAATGGATCTCGTCGCAAGAATCGTTCGCGCAGCTGCTACCATAAAAGAAACTCCCGATGGGTTCCAGTGTATTCGTCAGTCTACGCTCCGTTGGTGTCAGGCATACATGTCGTATGATATGGGCAAACTTCGAGCAACTGCTTTAACATTGGAGTTGAATTCATATCGTACACCATGTGTACTCATTTTGTTCAATAACCGTTTCAAATGCATCACTCTCTTCCTTCGTCTCCGATCTTCGACCTTTCCTGCCACTTACCCCCGACATTTGTGGCCATGGGTTGGTGTGCAATCCTTACGTTGTCCTTCACCTCCTCTAGAAGTTATTCGCAACGTTTCTGGATATGCTGCACACTGAGTTGGCAAAAGTCGTGGGGTAGCAATACGCACGTATACATGCGGCGGTAGTTTGCGCATGCAAGATATAAAAGGACAGTGCATTGACAGAGCTGCCACTTGCACTCTGGTGATTCGTGTGAAAAGCTTTCCGACGTAGTTACGGCCGCACCACGAGAATTAACGGACTTTGAAAGCGGAACGGTAGTTGGACCTAGACGGATGGTACATTCCACTTCGGAAATCGTAAGGGAATTCAATATTCCGAGCTGTACAGTATCAAGAGTGTGCCGAGAATGCTGGTCTCCAAACATTGCCTCTTACCACGGTCAACACATTGGCCGACGGCCTTCACTTAACGATCGAGAGCACTGGCGTTTGCATAGTGTTGTCATTGTAACAGATGAGCAACGCTGCGTGAAATAACCGCAGAAATCAATTTGGCACGTCGACGAACGTAACCGTTAGGACAATGGTTCTGACAAGGGAACATCCCCATCGCACCCCCCTCAGATTTAGTGACAAGTTGGCACAGTGGATAGGCCTTGAAAAACTGAACACAGATCGATCGAGAAAACAGGAAGAAGTTGTGTGGAACTATGAAAAAATAAGCAAAATATACAAACTGAGTAGTCCACGTGCAACACAGGCAATAACAAGGACGGTGCGAGTTCAGGAGCGCCGTGGTCCCGTGGTTAGCGTGACCAGCTGTGGAACGAGAGGTCCTTGGTTCAAGTCTTCCCTCAAGTGAAAAGTTTTAACTTTTTATTTTCACTTTATGTGACAAACTCTTATGTTTTCATCACTTTTTTGGAAGTGATTATCACATCCACAAGAAAACATAAATCGGGCAAGGTAGAAGAATCTTTTTACCCATTCGCCAAGTGTACTAGTTAGGTGGGTCGACAACATATTCCTGTCATGTGACGCACATGCCGTCACCAGTGTCGTATAGAATATATCAGACGTATTTTCCTGTGGAGGAATCGGTTGACCTATGACCTTGCGATCAAATGTTTTCGGTTCCTATTGGAGAGGCACGTCCTTTCGTCTACTAATCGCACGGTTTTGTGGTGCGGTCGCAAAACACAGACACTAAACTTATTACAGTGAACAGAGACGTCAATGAACGAACGGACAGATCATAACTTTGCTAAAATAAAGAAAGTAAAATTTTCAGCCGAGGGAAGATTTGAACTAAAGACCTCTCGTTCCGCAGCTGCTCACGCTAACCACGGAACCACGGCACTCCTGAGCGCCCAGTGTCCTCAATATTGCCTATCCCGTCATGGACTACACAGTTTGCACATTTTGTTTATTTTTTCATAGTTCCACACAACTTCTTCCTGTTTTCTCGATTGATCTGTGTTCAGTTTCTCAAGGCCTATCCACTATGCCAACTTATAACTAAATCTGAGGGGGGTGCGATGGGGATGTTACCTTGTGAGCACTATGGGACTTAACTGGTTGGTTGGTTGAGGGATGAAAGGGACCAAACTGCAGAGGTCATCGGTCCGGGACTTAACTACTGAGGTCATCAGTCACCTATAACTTAGAACTAATTGAACCTAACTAACCTAAGGACATCACACACATCCATAACCGAGGCAGGATTCGAAATTGCGACCGTAGCGGTCACGCGGTTCCAGACTGTAGCGCCTAGAACCGCACGGCCACTCCGGCCGGCCCCGTCAAGACAGTGCGGAGGAATTTCGCGTTAATAGGCTACGGCTGGAGATGGAGCGAGTGTCTTTGGTGGCAGCTGCTGAGGGCTGATGGTGGGGTTAGAGTACAACGCAGACCCCTCGAAGCCACGGACCCAAGATGCCAACAAGGCATTTTGAAGATGGTTATGGCTCCAAATGGATTGGACTGTCCTCTGGTCCAACAGAACCGATCACTCACTGGCAATGGTTCACCTATTTGGAGACCATCTGCAGCCATACATGTACTCCATGTTCCCAAAAAAAGGATGCAATTTCTATGGATAACAGTGCGCGACGTCACCGAGCCACAGTTGTTCGTGAGTGGTTTGAAGAACATTCTGGACAAATCGAATAAAAACGATTTGACCATCTAGATCGCCCGACATGAATCCCATCGAATATTCATGAGACATAATCGAGAGTTCAGTCTGTGCACAAACTCCTGCCTTCACTGTCGCAGTTGCGGACGGCTATACAGGCAGCATGACTCATGGGATTTCCAGCGACTTGTCGAGTCCATGGCACGCCAAGCTGCAGTACTATGCATGGCAAAAAGAGGTCCGACACGATATTACGAGTGGCGTTTGAAAAGTCCGTGCCAAAATAAAAACTACTTACGTGTTTGGGGTAAACCTTTTTTATTTTTCTACAATATCTCCTTTTAGACTTATACGCTTCGTCCAGCGCTGTTCTCATTTGCTGATCTCTTCCGAATAATAGGAATTGTCCAAGTCTGCAAAATAGCTATAAGTTGCTGCAATCACCTCCTCGTCTGAATAAAATCTTTGTTCCGCCAGCCATTTCTTCAAATTGGGAACAAATAGTAGTCCAAGAGAGCCAAGTCTGGAGAATAGGTGTGGGGGGGGGGGGGGATGTGAAACGTGTTGGAATCCTGTTTCCATTAATTTTGCAACCACAACTGCTGAGGTGTGTGCTGGTGGATCGTCGTGATGGAAAAGGGCTTTTTTGCGGCCCAATCGCCGGCGTTTTTCTTGCAGCTCGGTTTTCAAACGGTCCAATAACGATGAATAGTATGCACCTGTAATAGGTTTACCCTTTTCCAGATAGTCGATGAGGATTATCCCTTGCGAATCCCAAAAAGACAGTCCCCATAACTTTTCCGGCCGAAGGACTGGTCTTCGCCCTTTTTTTGCGTAGATTTTCCCTTGGTAACCCATTTTTTAGACTGTTGTTTGGTCTCAGGAGTATAGTAATGTATCCAGGTCTCATCCACAGTGACGAAACGATGCTTCAAGTCCAGCGGATTCTTCCTGAACAGCTGCAAACCATCCTTGCAACACTTGGTCAAGCGTGAGCAATCGCGGAACCCATCTTGCGGATAGCTTTCTCATGTCCAAATGTTTATGTAAAATATTATGTACCCGTTCATTCGAGATGCCCACAGCATTAGCAATCTCACGCACCTTAACTCTTCTGTCATCCACCACCGTGTCAGGGATTTTATCAATGATTTCTGTAGTCGTAACATCCACAGGGCGTCCAGAACGTTCAGCATCAGTTGTGCCCATATAGCCACTCCGGTTATTTTGAAACCACTTATAAAATGTTCCAATCAAAGGTGCAGAGTCACCGTAATGTTTATCAAGCTTCTCTTTAGTCTCCTGTGGCGTTTTGCCTTTCTGACGTTTTAACTGTCTTCGTCCATTTTTTTGACAGTAACTCCACTTCCTTGATTCACACGAATGCCAAACACAAAGAAATAGACCAATATGGCTGAAACCTGGTGTGTGTTCTTTCCAAAGATGTTACTAACTAAACAGGACCTCGATACGCGCCAGTGGTGCTATCTCTCGGTGTCCCATGACTTCTGTCACCTTTGTGAATATAACACTTACCTGCTCTTGCCCATCTCCAGGCTTTTAGTAATGGCGAGATCATTAACGTGAAATTAGAAAGAAAATTTTCTGACGATTCTCTGGAAGGTGTCACTCGCACATTCAGTGCATAGCCGAGTTGCTGCAGGAAGCAAGCTCGACCGCCGCCTGAGCGACTGCAGCGTCGGTATTCTAACGTGAGAGGCTTCTCCTGCCATCAGTACCTTAATGGCAGGCGTAAACAGAGTGACGTCAGCGTGCGCCCGGTTAACGACCTCGCAAATCGGCAGCACCAACTTGTCGGACGTTCCTCTCCGACTTAATTGTATAACAGCGAGTGCGTAACGGGCTGCTCAATAATATTATTCGCAGAAAAGAAAGGGAAAAAAATAGCGAAGAATGCGAGTAGCGAAACAAAATGCAACATACACGATCGTATCAAAGCGCTCGCGCACTTCGTTGTCTGTGCACTCACCGCGACATGCAAATAAAATTAAAATTTTAATCATCTCGTTTATGCTAATAATGTCCCGTATTATTCGCCATTATTTGGACGCTGGCAAAAATTACAAATGCGCGTCCGCGCAGCAAGCACCGACGTAATGAAAAAGGAAACAAAAAAAGAAGTAAAACTAATCTGTATCGCGCACAAAGCATGAATTTCTGAGCAGTGATAAGTACATTTTACGCATGTGTCGCAGCTATGTTTTAATTGGATAGCAGATGCCAGGCTAATATAAAAGCGGTTTATATTTCGTGTTAAGCTGACACATGCAGAAGGTAGTGTGTGTGCATGTTAGGGCATTCTGAAATTCCATATTTTCCCCAATAGGCCGGCATCAGTCAGAGATTTCAGATTGTACTGACGGCATGGGGCATTCTAACGAAGCCAAGAGTCGTTATCCTCTCTAAACTCTTTAGAAGTACGTTCTAGCACATACATTAGTCAGCAGTAATCCAAAATCCACTGCTGGATAAAGGCATCGTCTGTTTTCCTATGGATTATAGTCTTTAGCTGTATACACGTCTGCCCAAGAAGTTGCGACATTTAATTCCTGGAGTATAAACGACGTCAGCTCAGAGTATCTACGGAGCAGCTTAAGCTAACAACCGTAAACAACGTCATCAGTCCCCTAGACTTAGAACTACTTAAACCTAACTAACCTAAGGACATCACACACATCCATGCTCGAGGCAGGAATCGAACCTGCGACCGTAGCGGTCGCGCGGTTCCGGACTGAAGCGGATTTAATGTATCAACATTATTGTGTCACAAACCGCTGTAGAACAAATTTCTAAATCGAGCATCCACGCTATTCTCCAAAATGTTTTCAAAACGAGAAAACTGTCCCGCACAATTATTTCAAAGGACGTAGTTCTTAGGTGTAAAAAATCATCACTGGCAACAAGACTTCGTTTTATCAATACGAAGCTACCACAAAACTACTAAGTGCAGAATGGGTCTCTGATGGTTCGCCAAGAGCGAATGAGGTGAAAATGTGAGGTGTGAGTTGAATAACATCCCAAAGAAAGACTTTTCTGACTGTTTCACGTGGTTTTAGTGAACGCTCTCTGCATCGTACTCAAGTGGGAGAGGCTTTGTAGAACACCTGAAGCACTGAAACCACCACCGTAACTTTTCTATATTTTTTATTTATTATTCCAGTCTCTAAATTTTTTGGACATCCATGCTGAATCTGCGCATTTTCTAATACTGTCTAGTCACCTTTCATTAAGCTGGTCTTTTTCACTCTCTCTCGGAATATCTTCCTTACTTCCTCTGCCATCCATTCGTCTGGATAAGTGCCCGACACAACTACATATTGGAGATATGAATGAAACAACGCCTTCAGTCACAACTTTTTCGTGTTTTGTTACATGTGATTTTCAATGATTTTCAAAACAGTTACACGGCCGCAGGTTCGAATCCTGCCTCGGGCATGGATGTGTGTGATGTGCTTAGATTAGTTAGGTTTAAGTAGTTCTATGTCTAGGGGACTGATGACCTCAGATGTTAAGTCCCATAGTGCTGAGAGCCATTTGAACCATTTTTTGCAAGTCCTAGAACCATCATGATGGCAAGGCATCAGGGTCTCTTCAGTACCAACGTAATTTCAGGTATTATAGGTGACAGACTCTTAAGTCTATTCACATTACCATACAGTTCAACAGGTGCTGTGTATCGCCGATATATGTGCGATCCATTACCAGAGCTAATGGAGAACGTTGACCTTGCAGAAAGACGACGGCTGTGGTTGATACATGACTGGACAACAACCCCTTTTTCTATGGATCATGCGACAATAGCTCATTGCCATGTTTCCCATGTTCCCCCGGACATAGCACTACAGGAACTAATTCTGTCTCCTGTAAGGATATGTGATACTTTAAAAAAACCCTGTATAATATAATTTCCAGCTGTAAGATGAAATTTATCTTTCGGAAAGGTGACGAAGGATGCAGGTTTACAGGGAACAATAGTGCAAATATTTACCTCTCTTAGGAACGTTGCCCTGCCATGTTTTGTTGCTTATCACCAGACTATTTTACGAAAGTAGCCTGTGATGTCTCGGGTGGGTTCCATGAAAGCTGTTTCACATAATTTGTCCGTGTATTACGGTCGCGAGTGCCCGTCTAGAAACCATTGCTTTTGTTAATAGTCAGTTTTACACTTGTCTGTCTCTGAAGATGAGCTACGAAACTCTAAGGATCGTTGTAAAAATCTGTTTTTCGTGTACCCAAATAACGTGTCAGAATAGATCGAGGATGGGACCGCACCGCTCACTGTGGGTGTTCCAGGCACACTTGTCACAACAACGGGACAAATGTGTTTTGACTACGACCGGAGCCGGCCGAAGTGGCCGTGCGGTTCTGGGCGCTTCAGTCTGGAACCGGGCGATCGCTACGGTCGCAGGTTCGAATCCTGCCTCGGGCATGGATGTGTTTGATGTCCTTAGGTTAGTTTTAATTAGTTCTAAGTTCTAGGCGACTGATGACCTCAGAAGTTAAGTCGCATAGAGCTCAGAGCCATTTGAACTACGACCGGATAATCCAGGCAGGCCCAGCCACCTGCAGGTAAGGCATCCAGGGACCACCCTGCAGAGCTGCTCGACAAAAGCAGACAACCGCTTGACTATCCGTGGAGGTCGTGTTCCCACGGGATGAGGGCTTCACGTTGTTCCCGCGCTTTTGTAGCAATCTCAGAACATTAAGCGGTACATACCAAATCGCTTACCGAGCGAGGTGGCGCAGTGGTTGGACACTGGACTCGCATTCGGGAGGACGATGGTTCAATCCCGCGTCCGGCCATCCTGATTTAGGTTTTCCGTGATTTCCCTAAATCGCTCCAGGCAAATGCCGGGATGGTTCCTTTCAAAGGGCACGGCCGACTTCCTTCCCCGTCCTTCCCTAATCCGATGAGACCGATGACCTCGCTGTCTGGTCTCCTTCCCCGGAACAACCAACCAACCAACCAAATCGCTTAACAAACTATGTGCTTATTAAGCACCTATGAAAGGGACGGGGAACTTCGGAATAATCCCCAAACGGACGTAGCGAAGGTGGAGGAAACTGTGCAAATAATTCAACGCTCAGAAAACATTATAACCTTGAACTCTTTTTATGTTATCCCTATTCATTATCCCCCCGTCGGAGGTTCGAGCCCTCCCTCGGGCATGGGTGTGTGTGTGTGTTGTCCTTAGCGTAACTTATTTTAAGTTAGATTAAATAGTGTGTAAGCTTAGGGACCGATTTATTTATTTATCGTGTCATAAGTATATATATACGAAGCCAGTAGTGTATATATATAGGTGTTGACATAATTTTACACAAAAGAAGACCAAAGATTGGACACTTCAAGTGCATTTGGCGTAGCTCTAATAAGGTCGTGCATGGTGCAAGTGGTTGGTCAGGAGGAACACTGAAGGAAATGGCTGTTAGTCATCTCAACGCCACACTCGCAAAGAACTGAGCCCACAGAGAAACCCCAAGTCTGCAGATTGGTCTTGCGTGTCGTTGTGTTTTATCGTAATCTATTGAGAGACCTCCATATTGACCACTTCTCCGAATCTCCAGGGAGAAGTTCTTCGTTTTGAGCCATCCATTCTCTCAAATACCGACATTTTTCCCGCCATCGCGAGATCCTATGTGGATTCTCGATGAGAGCCTCAGTAGTTGTCAAGAAGCTCTTTCTTAATTTCTCCCTACGATGAGCGATGACACAGTGCAAAATCATTTTATTTTTTGTGTATGTTTGAAGAGGCCATGAGAGGCGCTGCGGGTGATGTGCTTTTACCAAGGGAACTCGTGTCGCTCGTCTGCTGCCATAGCCCATTAACGCTAAATTTCGCCGCACTTTCTCAAGGGATACGACCGCCTTCCGTCCCACATTGATTTGTGTAGTCATTTGACGCAATTTTGCTTGTCTTAGCACTGACAACTCAAACGACGCTGGTGTCGGTTGTTAAGTGAAAGCAGTCGGCCACTGCTTTTTCCATGGTGGGAGACAATGAGTGAAATAACATTGGTATTCTTGGCACACTCTTGAAACTGTGGAACTCGGAATTTCGAATTCCCTAACGATTTCCGTATTGGAGTGTCTCACGCGTCTAGCACCAACTAACATTCGCGTCCAAAGTGTTTAATTCCCGTCGTGCGGGCATAAGCACGTCGGAAAGCTTTTCACATGAATTACTTGAATACAAATGACAGCTCCGCCAATTCACTGTTCTTTTATACCTTGTGTACGTGATACCACCGCCATCTATATGTGTGCATATCTCTATACCACGACTTTTATATTCGAACTATTCTGTATTCGTAAGTCATATAAATCAGTGGTATGTGAGTGTTGAGACATAGTTTCGCCTTATTGCTTCGCAACTGTATGGAATTGTATCTGACGAAAATACTGCGTAATGTCGTACTTCGTCTATCTTACAACGCTGTAATTTACAGCAAATAAGTAAAACGTTTCGCAACTACAGTATTAAATAGCTAAGAAACTTTAATACGACTTAAGACGCTGGATGCTTGTACATGGGAAAAATTACAATTCGGTTGAAATTAAGTGAATTAGAGGGGGTAAGACACTTGAAGTTCAAGCAGAATTAGTGTGTATTACAGGATTTAAGTCTTCCTCAGGGCATAAATCATGTTAGCACAGGTATCCTGAAACTTCCTGGCAGATTCCACATATATCCTGTCGACTATTCTACTCGTACATTTGTAGAAAAACCAAACAGGAATAATAAGAATGGAAGGAATCAGTCGGATTAAAAAGTTCTCCCGTCCCCGCTGTTCAGCCTAGAAGCAATGGTGGAAATAAAAGGAAGGTTGCGTAGGGGGATTAAAAATTCAGAGTGAAAGAATACTGTTGAGATTAGATGCACTGACGACAAGGCTATCCGCAATAAAAACGAAGAATTACCGCAGGATCTGTTTACTGGAATGATCTAGCTGAGAATACAACTAAGAGCAAAGTCACGAGAGGGCAGCAGAAATGAGATTTTCGATAAACTTTTAAGTCACAGTTTTAGATCATATTTGTTTGCTATTTGTAGTACCGTACTGCCAACTTCCGCCGTGCGCACATCAACGCGTTGTCCGGCACGTTGTGATTCCTCGTGAACTTAACCAACACATGAATCAAAATCCTCATTATTGTGCTGCTGACGAAAGTTTCCTGAAAGATGCGGCATGTATTGCGCTTTGGAGTCTTACTAAACGATGCCAGAAGTGCGGTTGATGTTCCTTCTCGTTGTAGCCAGTTTCCATCGTACAGCTTTCGGTTTGTCTACGACAGTGTGGATAATGGGTTGTCAGTTCACTGGTTCAAATGGCTCTAACGACTGTGGGACTTAACATCTGGGGTCATCAGTCTTATAGACTACGAAAACGTAACTAAGGACATCACACACATCGATGCCCGAGGCAAGATTCGAACCTGCGACCGGAGCAGCCGCGTAGTTCCCGACTGAAGCGCCTACAACCGCTCGGTCACAGTGGCCGGCTGGTTGTCTGTCTGTATTGTATTGTTTGGGGAGAGAGACCAAACAGCTAGGTCATCTGTCTCATCGGATTGGGAAAGGACGGGGAAGGAAGTCGGCCGTGCCCTTTGAAAGGAACCATCCCGGCATTTGCCTGGAGCGATTTAGGGAAATCACGGAAAACCTAAATCAGGATGGCCGGACGCGGGATTGAACCGTCGTCCTTCCGAATACGAGTCCAGTGTGCTAACCACTGCGCCACCTCGCTCGGTGTGTCTGTCTGGAGGGTAATTATATTTTGTGGTAGGAGGACGATCTTAATGTATCCGACTTGTGCTAACTCTGCCGCCTTGTTGCGGTACGCTTATCGCGATCGCTTTAATTTATTTCGCTAGTCAATCACGTGGCGATGTTACGTAAAAAATAGCTGAGAGTACAACAACAGTCCACCCTGACGGAGTTTTTGTATATTAATCAGCGTAAAAAACGTCGCAGAAATGAGACATGCTGCTGTGTGACCGTCTGATTGAGGAACTGGCCACTAGAAGTGAGCAGACGGTGGCGCAGCCGTCGTGGTACTGGAGCCTAGGAAGACTCCCAGCGCTGGCGACGAAATGAAAATACTAAAAATATTGTAATAATGTCAGTTCATTTCATCTACTGGTCTTATACTGATCTGTACAAGGATCTCAGCGTCCGGCCAATGTTATAGTTGAACCCACTTTGAATTACAACGGGCGATCAAAAAGTTTCCTTTTGACGTCGTTGCAGCAGCACATATGCAGCGTAGCGCGGCTCTGATACGGGTATATAGGCACCGAAATGTAGCATGAGATTAGTGTCGCATTCATGCCTTCCCGATGTGCGTGCGGCAAATGCGGGAACGTGAACTGTGACGACGTTATTACCAAATTCGTCCAAATAGGAGTAATACGCTGTTATTATTTTCTTGGATTCCGAAGGACAAACACCTATACACATCCATCGGAGATGAAGAATCTGTATGGGGCAGTACATCTGTCGAAAATAACCGTTGTGCATTGGTGTTCCAGGTTCGGTACATGACGCACCCCTGTGGTAACGCAGAACTGCGCGAACTCCAAGGGAGTCACTCTAGCACCAGCCCTATAGTACTGACCTCTCCCGATGTGATTGTCACACCTTCTGTCCCTTAAAACAAAAAAAAAACAAAAAAAAAGGCCTTGAAGGGTCGACGATTCGTGTCGGACGAGGATGTGCAGCAGGCAGTTCCGACTTTCTTACGTAAAAGGACAGTATGTTTTACGAAGCGATTATTTCAATATGGTGCGTCAGTGGGATGATTGCCACAACGTTCATGGAAATTTTTCCTGACTGAATTCCGATTCTGGGTTGTAGGGCGTTCGAACGGAAACTCTTTGATCGCAACTTATACGTAAAGGATTGTTAGAGAATTACAGCATGTAGTATGTATCTGTGTTTTTCAGGATTTACAGGGTGCAACGTGTATAAATGCAGATATTTTTTGTATTTGGTACCTTAATATGTACACACGTCAGTGTGCTAGTTGTTTTTTCTCTTTGTCGATCACAGACACGTCACAAACTTAACGACCTCATGTTTTCTTCACAAGATAAGTGGACTATCCAATGTCAATATAAACTAACCGTTTTGAGTCCACACCTCCACATCTGACCGACTGCCCAGTAGAAAATGAGCGTTAAGGATTTACTCTAGCCACATACACACACATCAAGAAAGTTTTGCAACACCTCGGTCCCCAGAAGTTCTGAACATAGACGTTGACTGTGGATATTGTATCATAGACACAGTCCTCTTGACTGTTCATTCATGTTACTAAACTCGCACAAAGATGTAAACGACCATGCATGAGCAGCGCCAACTAGACGGAGGGTGTCCGACAGCAGATCAGTTCCAGTCATTCCACCAGGAAGGAGGTACACAGCTCGTGTTGCCTGTAGTTCAATCACGCGTAGACGCCCTGTACCGCGGTTCGATCGCGTCCGCATTGTTACTTTGTGCCAGGAAGGGCTCTCAAAAAGGGCTCTGAGCACTATGGGACTTAACATCAGAGGCCATCAGTCCCCTAGAACTTAGAGCTACTTAAACCTAACTAACCTAAGGACATCACACACATCCATGCCCGAGGCAAGATTCGAACCTGCGACCGTAGCGGTCTCGCGGTTCCATACTGAAGCGCCTAGAACCGCTCGGTCACCGGCCGGCAATGTCCATGCGTCTCGGAGTGAACCAAAGCGATGTTATACAGGCATGGAGGAGATACAGAGAGACAGGAACTGTCGATGACATGCCTCGCTCAGGCCGCCCAAGGGCTATTGCTACAGCGGATGACCGCTACCTACGGATTATGGCTCGAAGGAAGCCTGACAGCAACGCCACCACATTGAATAATGCCTTTCGTGCAGCCACATGAAGTCGTGTTACGATTCAAACTGTGCGCAATAGGCTGCATGATGCGCCACTTCACTCCCGATGTCCATGGCGAGGTCCATCTTTGCAATCACGACACTTTGCAGCGCGGTACAGATGGGCCCAAAAACAGGCCGAATGGGCCGCTCTGGATTGGCATCACGTTCTCTTACCGATGAGTGTCGCATATGCCTTGAACCAGACAATCGTCGGGGACTGTTTGGAGGCAAACGGGCAAGCTGAACGCCTTAGACATACTGTCCAGCTACTGCAGGAAGATGGAGATTCCCTGCTGTTTTGGGATGGCATTATGTGGGACCGACGTACGCGTTGGTGGTCATGCAAGGCGCCGTAACGGCTGTACAATACGTGAACGCCGTCCTCCGACCGACAGTGCAACCATATCGGCAGCATATTTGCGAGGCATTCGTCTTCATGGACGAAAATTCGCACCCCCCTGGTGCACATCTTGTGAATGACTTCCTTCAGGATAGCGACATCGCACGACTAGAGTGGCCAGTATGTTCTCCAGACCTGAACCGTATCGACCATGCCTGGGATGGATTGGGAAGGGCTGTTTATCGACTCACCAACCACTCTGACGGATGTACGCCGAATCGCCGTTGAGAAGTGCGACAGTCTGGACCAACAGTGCTTTGATGAACTTGTGGATAGTATCCCACATGAATACAGGCCTGCATCAATGCAGGAGAACGTGCTACTGGGTATAAGAGGTACCGGTGTGTACGGCAATCTGGACCTCCACCTCTGAAGGTCTCACTGTATGGTGGTAGAGCGTGCAATGTGTGGTTTTCATGAGCAATAAAAAGGGCGGAAACGATGTTTATGTTGATCTCTATTTCAATTTTCTTCACAGGTTCTGGAACTCCCGGGACGAAGGTGTTTTGTGTGTGTACTTCGAAGTACTAACCAATCTATAAACGTGCTTCTGATAGCTATAGTTAATAGTACGCAAACAAAGTAAGTTCAGATACGATGTTCAGTACGCCTTCCTCAAGCAAAAATGGAAATATCTAGACTTATATACACTAAACCCTGTACGGGAGACAGTGTCGCAATATTTGTACTGTTGTGTTTGGTATTTTTTTGCACTGAAGTGATGTGTTTTACAGTGATTATAGATTTGAGGTTTAATGTTCCACAGTTTTATTTAAATTGGATTCGAGAATTAATTATGAATAGGTCATAACGTTTCTCCTTGGAAATGAGATATTCTCTGAGTTTGTGATTTTTTTCTGGTATTCATGGTTATCACTCTTTTCCCACGATCATGATCACATCGTTAGATAGTTCAGGGCTTGATTAATTAATGCAAGATAGCATATATTCGGAGAGTTTACTTAGACCCTTTTAGTGTGGCAGCTCCCTGATCCTGATTCGGTAAATCTGGTTAGGTACACTCACCTTCCGGTTGTTCACTTGGTAGATCTTAAACCCTTCCTAGATAGGAGGCCTTCCACAATTTTTACGTCTCATGCAAGGACGAAACATCAGTAATAAATCGAGAATGAATAAAGCTATGTTCAAATAAATGGTACCATTGTTTTACTCATGTAATTATCTTTTTGTTTGATGTGCCACATGATGCCCTTTCTACATGAAAATTACAAATTGCATCCAAGGTAGCTACTTCCAAAGCTGCCGCGAAGTTGGTGACACAGACTCACAGGTTTTCCTTTTCTCGACTCTCGTGCTATTCGACTTTCAATTCCTGTTTATCTACCAGTTTTCATTTTAGAACGCTGGTTCTACAGGTATGAACCACCCCGTAAACCTTTGTCTGCGAGGGTTTCAGCGGCAAAAATGTTCACTGAGTACGATATTGCCGTGCCTGTGTTATTCCTAATGACGATGCTATGTTGCTTCGGACATGGTTGCATTTCCGAAGGAACAGGGACTTCGGCGACTACAGCCGCTATGAAATACAAGATACGTATTCGCAGTTGTGAATATGAATAACCATCATCTGTATAATGGATTGACGTCGATAAAAATTTATGCCACAGCGGGACTCGGTCCAGGATTTCCTTCTTATCACGAGCAGTCGACTTACCATTTTTTTAAATCAACAAATAGAAGGAGCCATACGCCAAAAACTACGACGATAATGGAAACGAGAAATAACCATCTTGCCCGCTATCATCATCTTCTGGAAGCGGGCGGCCAGTAAGAGGTGATCGTCATTTCAACGGGCATCACCAGTCGTCAACCGTCGCAGTGTCTGGGGCCACTGCACACAGCCAGAGACCGTTTCTGTTACCGTATTGGGTATCGTGGAAACATCACGTTTGCCGTTCAACTGCTTGTCATACCCGGCAAACCCCAGCTGGGTGGGTCCATGAACGACGACCCCAAATAGTTAGCAATAAAGTTCCGGTATTGCGATCTGTTCGTTAAGACGGTGAACTGAGAACTTCCTTCACGCTCTCGCGGTACGCATGCTGTATCACCATTCGTTTTACTCAGTTGACCACATTCATCTGGGTCATCGTTAAGTAGAAGGCATCGGGATGAAAGAGGTCCAGGGTCACAATCGAACTAAAGAGGCGGCGTAGGGGGAAAGCCAGTATCTGGCAGATCAGTTTCCAGCACTCGCGTGCTGGCCACAGTTCAGTCTGTGTTCTTCCATATGTACCATCGCGCAACGGGGGCACATGTGATCGTCCGATTGGTGAACTGCATGGACCCTTCGTCAGGTCGTAAATTTCTCGTTAGTGACCACATATCACGTCGACCGCACTTACGTGGACAGGAAGGACGCGTGGATGGCTCGCCAAAACTACGTCCAGTCGACAGTGGGGTGTCGTCTTACAATATCGTTAGCCGGATTCCAGTGTTGCAGGCACCATAATAAATCTTTGCTGTCGGATTCTGTCTCCGGTATAACTCCCAACATATACCTGTGATCCACGAAAAACTTCGTAATATGAGATAGCAAGGGCGATAAATATCCAGCAGATACCGGCGGGTACCTCTTCTATCAGGATACCAGGAAGACTGTCTTTTTGGCGGAAGCCAGAGTCGCCGCATTGAGCGAGGGTATTGCGCCAGTGATCTGTGCTTGGATCCAACAGCTCCCTTGTGGAAGGACCTTAAAAACTGTACCAGCGTTCACCACGTGTCCGTACACTGCCTGTATCCTGGAAGCCATCGTGTCTGTCATCGGCAATACGTGTGCGTCATGGTTAAATTGAGAAGCCATATACTCATTGACGTTCTGAGCTCGTTGCTGAATGTTTGACGAGATAAATATGTTGAGGCGAGCCTGTGTGCGGGGTAGTTGAAAGGATGGAAACATATCCCTAAACATTTGGGCACTGGGACGCTTGTCACGGCTACATCCAGTTCTGCAGGCGTGCCTCATCCCACTACCATGTAGCGTGATTTTCGTAGGTTGATCACACTGCCTGCCACCGTCCAGTACTGTTGGAACCAAGAAAGCACCATACGTATTTCGTCACCAGTCCGTGCTAAGAACAGCTAAGAACATCGCATCATCGGCGTGCGCACCACATCGAAAGGTCGCGGAGCGGTGGTCAAGTCCTTGCAACTGTCGCCACTGTCACCGAAGACGGGTTCGAGGGCAATGGCGAATAACATGGCAGTAAGAGGACATCCCTGGCTGACGGTCATGCTGACATGGACTGGGCCGGACGATAACCGTTTACCACAATGCTCGTGACTGTCTCATGGATTAAACGAAGTACAATAGACGTCGCCACGCGCAGGATACCAATGTAATAGATGTCGCCACGCGCGGGGTACCGATGTGTTCCATAACTGCACGCAGGAATGCGTGATCTATGCGATCGAAAGCATGGTCAAAATCCAGGGCAACAAGAGTGACCTGGAGACGGCATGTTTGCATCAGCGCCACTACATCTCTGTAGGTGCTCAGAGTCTTGCCTCAGAGGCAGGTTTGATCATTGTGAATGGCCGCCATTACCGTAAATTTGAGCCTCTCACGGAGGATGTTTGTCGATAGTTTGTACTCTTTTGTTAGCTTTCTCAGTGGGCGGAAATCAAGCGGGCAACAACCTCCTTCAGACTTGGCCACCAGAGTCAAGAGACGCTTAGTGAGTTCAGATGGTACTTGAAAATCGGGGTTCGAGAGTTCTCTGTACATCCTGACCCACGCTGGACCCTTAAGATCAAAAAACCTTTTTTAAAATTCAAGAGAGATTCCGTCAGGGCATGGCGTTTTCTTGGGAGAACCACACAACATAGCCTCTCGTAGATCTTTCGAAGTCACTTCCGACAAGAGTGTAGCATCATCTTGTGGGTTTTGAGAGACGGGTAGGTCGCATAGGACTCCGTGACTCCTACATCTATTGTACTCTCGCTGGTAGAACTGGGTGAACGCTCTGACGATATCCATTTGCGATTCAGCTCGTCTTCCATCCTCCGTCTCGACCCCCGTAATGAGGTCTCTTGCGTATTCTCCTCTCTTGAATGATATTGTGGAGGGAAGCTCGTTCTCCATTAACGTCATCAATTGTCCTTGCCCGCACCTGCACACCCACGAGACGTACCGCGGTGACACGTAGCAATTGTGCCTTGACAAAGTGTTCTGCCGATTGTCGTACCGTCGACGGGGGTTGCACAGCCAGTTCGCGGAGCGCAGTGTAATAGAATTCAGTGGTCGCGGTTTATCAACGCTCTCTGTCTCGTCCATAGCTGGTTAATGTTCGGCACAAGGCGGATTTGACACACCGTAACTACCGTTGAAGTGTGGAACCGTGGGCTGTCAATCGTCGTTGCGATCTGCTCCACGTGGACTCCGCGTCTACACTTTACCTTATCAAGAGGACCCCGATTGAGGCCCCACAGAACCCTACATCGCTGGACGCATTGGCGGCGGAGGGTGAGAATACACACATACGCCAGGTGGTCCGTGAACGATGCCGGCTACATCTCCGCGTCGACAACTGCCTATCACATGCCGTGTTTGATGTAAACTCGATCCAAATAGCTCGCGGAATGGATAGTAAAGTAAGTGTATGCCTTTCGATCGCCATAGACGGGCAGATATAGTGTGGCATCTGTTCGGATGGTCTTAGAACACGACTGAAATGTCCGCCTACTACTAAGTGGTCGGCATTTCCCTGTGTCGGTTCCAGAAGGAGCGTACAATTTCACCAGGCGAACTGTACCAATCTGAGTGTGACCGCACGGGCCGGCGGTAAATAGGTTATTTCAGTTGCCATAATCCCTTCCCTGAGCAGAATATGCGTACCTCTCACGCCCACATCTGACAAGATACGGCGTAGGCGTCATGTCTGTAGGTATCGAGACAGAGTCCTGGTTGGACTTTTTGAAGGCAAACAGCATCCAGATCCGCTGTCGTAATGTACCTTGGAGCGTACGTGTTTTGACAGCACAAGTCGCGGGGGCTGTCCTTGCTATTACACGGGGGCAGGAGTCGCGTCGTGCAGCGTCCTCAGGGCAAGAGATAGGAAGCGGCGGGTGTAGGTCATGCCGGCCTAGGCGTATGTCTCGGCCAATGGCATCGGTGTATCGTCAGGCACCTGAAACTCATTCTGCAACTCCATATCCTGCACCCAGTCTCCGAGGAAGGTAGATAACAATGGATCTCGAGAGGCAGCCGTAGTCGTGGGTGCGTTCGCGAGTCGGGGCTTCCATAGTCTCCCGCAGCCCCACAGTGTGCGGTCCCTCCGTTAGCGGGGGAGAAGACATTTAAACATGTGGTACGTTAGAATCGGCCGTGTCGATCGGTGTATCGGATAACGCACCTAGGCTTCCTCAGGCCGTGTTACTGCCTCGATCGTTATTCGCCGTTTCTTATGTCGCCTCGGCTTCTGTTTACGTGGTCTCGCCTCTGTGTCCGGCGAATTTGATCGTCCGAAGGCGTCTGCACGAGACTACGTTGCAGGCATTCTACACATACACGGCCTACCTGCCCACATCCGGAGCAGGTCCTCGGTTGATCATCGTAAATAATTATCGCTGGGCAACAAGCTATCGTGAGATAAGAAGGTATATGGTGGTGCAGTTCAATGCGGACATATCGCACCTCGTTAATGACACGGTGAGTTTCGAAGGTCTTCAATTTTTCGACCATATGGCCGAGGACTGTGCCATAGGGTCGAAGAGCAAGGGTGACTATTAAATTCGCTGGAACTTCAAATGGTAGCTCAAACTCGCGCACATTTTGTATTCCCAGTCCAGTGCGTTCAAGGGTTGCCACACCCACGTTTCCATGAGAGTGGTAGAACCTATAACGTCCCGTCGAGCGTCTGAGAAG
Source organism: Schistocerca serialis cubense (assembly GCF_023864345.2). Taxonomy (NCBI): domain Eukaryota; kingdom Metazoa; phylum Arthropoda; class Insecta; order Orthoptera; family Acrididae; genus Schistocerca; species Schistocerca serialis. The sequence continues at coordinate 159,923,233 of NC_064644.1, forward strand.
ATCGTCACCGGCCTCATCGTTAGTGAACTTTAGATATACAACGGTAGAGACGATAGAAAAGTGGATACCTAGCAGCTCTTTCGGGTCCACATGTATCACATCCCATACAAGTCTCTCTCTACTTTGCAAGCCTTGAGTCTAGAGTACGTTGCGTCAAACTGCAGCTTGAACGAGGCACTCCAATGCGAAAAGCCATCGGATATCAGGAACGTAACTGGTGGCGCGGTAAACAACAACGGACCCGGAAACACGACACGGAACGGCCGGGACGTACCGCAGTGCTCTACAGCCAGAGGTTGACTGTGCCATTAGGCTGTCCGAGCAGGACTCATGGCCAAACCCAAACTTCCATATGTCGTCAACCTGTACTCTTAGATTCACTACGTATATTCCCGTACAAGGGAGGCATTTTACTCGAAAGTCGCTTGCCCGATGTCGGCCTACAAATACGATACTGCAATGCCTGCATCGTAATTCGGAATAACATAGGCCGTGAGTCGAGCTCGGATAGCATCATAGTAAGGCGAACGCAGTGTTAGCAGCTTCGTGTTGTGTTTGTTCTTTCTCAAAAATTTCATATCAACGCCGTTGCAAAGACAGCTGTATCACGCTGAAAGTGCTGGTAGTCAACCGAGGATGCGACAAACAGCCACAGGGCTGTGGTCAGGTCTGCAGATAACCTCAACCCCTCACACTCCCATCCCCTCTCTTCGGTTCTCCGCCCCCCCCCCTTCGTTCCACCCCACCCCCTCTTCCCGGTTCTCTCCTCAATTTCGCGGCAGCGCGTCGGGGCCCCGCGGCGCCGTGCGGGTTAATTACAACGGCCGTCGTCTGCGGGTTGCCTAGCGAGCAGGGGCCGCGGCTGCCGATTGGTCGGTGGCGAAAAAGGCGGCTCAGAAAGCAAGCCTGCTCTGGCGCAATGAGGAAAAATGCCAAAGGGCTCCTAACACAATTTCAGGGCTTCAGTCGTAACGTCTCTCAACTGCGTCTCGGTAATGCTTGCCACCAAGATTGCCCATTTCATTTAACGTTTGGAAGCTTTGTAAAAGCCAGGATCAAATAGCACACAAATAACGCCTGGGTCATTGACCGTGCCGTGTTGTCCGATAATATGAAAACCTTTTACAATTTCTTTCTGTGTAGCTTTAATACCTGCAGTTGCTGTATAACCAATGACTGTTGAACTTTTGGAGCATATTCTCACGTGACCCCCACATACTGCCATCTCACATTGTTGTACAACACAATTCTTATAAAATAAATTTACTGTCCGAATACGCCTTTGTTGTGTGCATAGTTCCGCGTAGTCAGCGCGTACACAACTTTCCCACTAGAGCGCGCCCCGCTAAGCACAACAGCGCAGGCGCAGCGCTCGTCCGTCTCCGCACTACGAGATGGCGCTGCCTTAGAGATGGACCAAAGTTTGCTTCCGCCGATCCGCGTATTAATATGTAACGGAGCGCAGTGATACATGAATGCGCGAGGTATTATAACGAGTGTACAGACCTCCGATTAGTCAGTCTGCATTTGTCTGCACCAGTCTGTACCAGTCTGAATTAGTCTTTACCAGTCTACAGTCAAGTTTCAGTCTGCGCCTAATAAGATTATCATATTCCTGTACTTAGCCGTGAAGTTAAATGTATAGACACTTTCGTCAGGTATCAGAGATGTATGTGAGAATAAGATTAACGTACCAAGACCAAAGGAACTTCAGATTGTCAATTGTAAATAGCATCCAGAACCAAGTTAAGTAATTTTATGCTTGTTATTATTTTAATAAATGTGTGTGAAAATTAATCAAGTTCTGTTTAAAGTTGGTCACCGTCAATCTGCTACTCTAAGCGTGCAAGTGGCATTTCTATCGTCTGACCTAACGGCAGAAGATAAACACGCCACAATAAGACCACGAGACATATTGCTGACATTCGCCTACTTCGCTAGAGCGACAAGTCGTATAATCTGATGGTGTGTGTACGGAAGGTCTTACAGTATGCACACCACAGCCTTGAATCGCAAAAGAAAAGTTTGCTATTCTACGAAATTGTTGTAGTTGTATACTGCAAAGTGCCTCCCTATGGATGTGCGATCGGAAGAGTTTATGAACTCGCAAGACTCACTTGCACGCCTCAACTGTGTTAAAAAATCAAGCACTGTGTTAGTAGTGCGCATGTCTCCGACGCTTTCATGATGTTTTATTCTTTATTTTTTCGAGTTTAGATGTGTATTAGTTTTTTAAATAAACGTATTAATTTACATAAATTATCGAGATTCATTTCATAATTCTTAATCGAAAACGATAGGAAAAGACGTTTTCAGGAACATGTTAAATTCTTGATAATTATCTGCACTCTAACGGTGTCTACGACTAAGGCTGAGCGACGCATTTCTATAGCGGATCAAGATTTTTGTAAGAAACACAGTGATATAATAACTAGTGCATTAGTAATACTGCCCATAGGAAAAGGTGTGAACAGCGTATGTATTTTCTATAAAATATGTATTGAATTTCTTGCCTCGAATTGTTGTAACTTCCTTTGCACTCTTTGTGGTTCTTTAGTGGATACACGAGCGAGGAACAGAGGCAGTTCGTAGACAGGTATGTCTTCAACATAATGACTTTTCCGTAGATGACAAGTACTGATCGATATGAAAGTCCGTAAATGTCATGAAATGGCAAGCACACAAAGTGGGACTCAGTGCATCGATGTTTGAACTCAGGAGGCCCACCCCTGGAGCTCCGGAGAGGTGATGCTTGCATATCATTGGAAGCGGCGTAAGCGTTCGTGGCAGCGCCCTCATGCCGCGATGGCGGCTGTAGGAAAGGCGAAGACGTGATAATGATGATGATGATGATGATGATGATGTTGGATTTATGGAGCGCTCAACTGCGCGGTCATCAGCGCCCGTACAAAATCCCAATTTCTACGCAATCCAAGTTTTTCACAATCCAATCTAGCCACTGTCACGAATGGTGATGATGACGAAATGATGAGGACAACACAAACACCCAGTCCCCGGGGAGAGACAATCCCCAACCTGGCCGGGAATCGAACCCGGGATCCCGTAATCCAGAGACAGCAACACTAACCACTAGACCGCGAGATGTGGACAAAACGCGAACACGTGACTGGCTGTGCACGTGCTTTAAAGTGCGGCCGATCGGTTGGCGGCCGATACTGCTCGTAGAAAGAGAAACGAAAGGACTGTGTGGAAGAATTGCAGACGGGTATATTTCTGTGATGTACAAAAGATATTGATGTTACTTTGGGTCCCCTTTCTTGCAAGCAGCTAATTTGTAACTTCCTGGGCGGGACTCGAACATTCGACTTTGTGCTTTCGCGGGTATGTACTCTAGCGACCGAGATATCCAACCACGATTCACGACTTGCCCTCACATCTTACATTCTCCATTTCTTCCAGAAGTGCTAATTCCGTTCGGTATGCGGGAGAATTTCTGAGAAATTTGGAAGATGCGAGAGAAAGTAGTATCAGGAAGTGAAGCTGTTAAGGAAGGTCATTGGTCGCAATTGGATGGACACTGAGGACCTGGCCGCGATAGGCGAAGGTTCCAGGTTAGAGTCTCGATCCGGCACACAGCTTTGCTTTTGCCAGGAAGCTTCAAATCAGCACACACTCAGCAGAAGAGTGCACATTGCTTCTGTAAAATAAACTGTTAGTGGCCCAAATATGTATTTTATTTACCGGTACTGTGGAGGTGGAGAAATTGAGTTTTATTGTTATATGGTTTGTTGTGTTTTTCTCTATGTTGATCTATAGCAGAAATAAGCAGAGAAAATACCTATGAGTTACCATCCGGAACGACCTGAACTTGAATGACCACTTTAAACCAAATATTAGGAAAAGTAGATGCCAGGCTGAGATTCAGTGGCAGAATTTTAAGGAAATGTGATTCACGCGCGAATGAAGTGCCGTATAAAACACTCCTTCGACTAGTTTTGCAGTGTTTCTCATCAGGACACTTACTAAATAGGATTAATAGGAGATATTGAAGACCCAAGGAAGACTAGCGAGTTTCGTCACGGATTCCTTTACTCTGCGCAAGGGCTTTCCTGAGGTGCTCAGTGAACCCCAGCGACAGATGCTACAAGAGATTTATTTTGCATCACGGAGAGGTTTGCGGTTGGAAATTTTGAGAGCGTACATCTCAAGAAGAGTCGTGTATCATATTGAGACACGCCACATACACCTCGCCAAATGATCGCGAGGAAATAATCGAGATAAATCGTTTGTTACGCGGAGCTTTCCCGACACTCGTTCTTCCCACACACCATTCGCTGCCGAAAAGGGGGTGGGGAATATATTGGTACTAAGAGTACCCTCAACCACATACCATAAGCTGGCTTGTAGAGTATAAATGTACATGTGAGTGTCGCTTACAAGATGTGAGACACAAAATGTATATTTACGTCTTTGTTTTAAATTATGTTTCTTTGTTTCAAGTTCCTATGGACACTGGCACAGTATGCTTTCGGAAATGTTTGGCTTTCCGGAAAGCAGTTTTCCGAACCTTCCCTGTCCCCAGTTTCTTCGATGGTAGATATTTCGCTGTAATCTGTTTGCCATCCTCACTTCCATTTCTTTTGTTACTTGTCTTTCATTTCTTGTGCTGCGTTACGAGAATTTCCTGCGTTACTAGTCGATGCAGTTCCTGCTCCGCCGCAGGCATCGCATTCTTACGAATTCAGCCTCTTTCACACGAAACTTTGAAACTTCGTTGCTTTTGTATATCAGCTTTAGCTCGCGAGGTGTTCCTTAGGAAGCACAAATCACAGCTCCCATTCTTCTTGTTGGCAGCTCTACATGAGGGAGGCGGAGTTCGCTTCTTCCGCTCGCCAGAATTCTTATCATGAAGGATGGAGCTCTCTCCGTTCCTCTCGACGTTATGGTCAACACAGCGTTGGAGGTCATGTGGCATCTTACACATCTGCCACATGTTGCGCAATCGATGCATAAAATATCTGGACTAATCATTCGGTAATGTCGATTGTAACGCTGTTTGTGGTTAACATATGCCTAAAACATAATGTCAAGAATACACCGATGGACAGCCGGCTTAAGTACCAGGATTCTTCCGGTGAAAAAAAAAATTCACGGTAGGCACAAGTTACATGCAGAATGTGACGTTCAGTGTCGACAGCTACGGACATATTTCGAATAACTCGAGGCGCGAAACAAGAAACGCGGTACCGCTGTAATTCTCAACAGCACTGCCCTTTCAGTGTGTTTTAAAAAAAAAAAAACAACAACAACAACGGCTGATCCCGGCGGAGGTTTGAGTCCTCCCTCGGGCATGGGTGTGTGTGTTTGTCCTTAGGATAATTTAGCTTAAGTAGAGTGTAAGCTTAGGGACTGATGACCTTAGCAGTTAAGACCCATAAGGTTTCACACACATTTGAACATAAAAAAATAGCTGGAATTTTTATTTCTTGAAAAGGATTTTATTTTTTCGTCTACATCAGTGTTATGCCCTTCAAAATCTCGATCTGTGCGATAGCTTTTAGCTCTCTGTGATGCGTTTGTAATCCAGTATAGAGCTTACTCTTGAAAAACGGCAGGCTTTAAGTGTTTTTTTTTTATTTTGAGGCTAGTGCATCAGTACAGTATTGGTTTTGGCCAAATATTCACGAAAAAGCAGTGAAGTGTGTGTGTGTGCAGCTGCATTACCGTGGTATAAAAGCTACGAATTGTTTCGCCGCAAAGCCGGGCGTTAAATTTTTTCGGATTGCTTCGCGTAAACGGTCTCGATCTCCTACGTTACACTGTAGCAAGAGCTCTGGTGCACTGTGGTTTTACAATCGGAGAACACAGTGGGAATAACCTTCCGATCTGACCATGCTTGTCGAGCTTCTCTCGGTATTGGCGACCCAACACACTTTTCTCTGGAATAATTCAGCCTTAGTTTCGACGTCATGCCCGTAAAGCAGAGTTTAATCGTCTGTTATGACACATTAGTTTTACATCGTAATCTGCTTCATTTAGCGACTCTTGAGCCGCTTTCATTCGCCGCTGTACGTAACCCAATAATTTTGGAACAAATTTTGCTGTCACGCGCATGACATCCAAACCATCCGAAATCATTCGATGGCGTCAGCCATTTGCTACGCTGACATCATCAGTGACTTTTCTGATTATGATTCACCGATAGTTCATAATCATTACTTCGACTTTTTTCACTATTTCATCGGCCGATGCCGTACTGGAGCGCCATGGGCGCGCGATATTTTCAGTATCTTCACGATCTTTTCAAAACGCTTATGCCTCTGGGGTAAAGCATGTTTTATTCATACCAGACTTACCAAAAACAATACTGAACATTTCTGAAACTTTGCTGCACTTCCTTCGATTTTTATAGTAAAGTTTAATACAAATTCTCTGATCAGATTATATACAAAATACTCTTAAATTGTCGTCGAAACTACCAAACTATATTTAAGCTTTTTGACAAATGATAACTAACCAAATTCTCAAATACATTAAATGTATTCGCAGTTGCTGTAGAATGGAATGATGGCAATAAAAAAATTGTGCCGGACCGGCACTCGAACCCAGATTTCGCGCGTATCTCGAGCAGTCGCCGTACCATTTGGCTACTAGTGCGTGACCTACGCCCGGGCCCAAACTTCCATATATCGCCAACCATGCTTCTACAACGTGTACTGGTACATCCATTATGTATATTCATGTACAGGTGAGACGCTTACCTGGTCTCGGCAGATAAATACGATGTTGCAGTGCCTGTGATGTACTGAACTGCGATGCAAAGTTCCTTGGGACATGAATGCGTGCATGCATGGACATGCACGCATGTCCAAAGGAACATTGTATCTTAACTCAGAATAACACAGTCACTGCAATATCGTAATTATCCATATGGTCAACATTACAGAAATGCTTTTCAGCCATATGTATCTGCACTAGAGAGAGATATTACGTTTGTAGTTGGTTGGTTCAAATGGTTTAAATGGCTCTGTGCACTATGGGACTTAATATCTGAGGTCATCAGTCCCCTAGAACTTAGACCTACTTAAACCTTACTAACCTAAGAACATCAGACAGATCTATGCCCGAGGCAGGATTCGAACCTGCTACCGTAGCGGTCTCGCGGTTCCAGACTGAAGTGCCTAGAACCGCTCGGTCACAACGGCCGGCGGTTGGTTGGTAGTTCTACAGATTTCCACAACAGGCTACTGTGAGAACAGTGCCACATTTTGCAAAGAGTGGGCTCTGCTGATCTCTTGCTATCCCAGCAGCGTGTCTCTCAGTTCGTTTGATAACTGTCGTGATGCCTACCTGATGAGGACTTGTAGCTTTATTCGTTCCTTGTGGCTTTGGAGGGAACGACAAACGAGTTCTGTCTGCCACAGTCTTGCGTATCATCAGATTAGAAGAACCTCACCTGATGATCTGCTGGTCTCCGGACCGTGATGGCAACCGATTCTTCTACAGATACTGCAGGGACTACGATTGCTGATTGAAAGTAATTGATTAACAAAGAAAACAGGGGGGGGGGGGGGTCCACTGACCAGTAACAGACAGCTAAAAGAAATGCAAATCTATTCTCGTAACCGATTTGAAAAAACAGGCAGTGTCGATGCAAATACATCATAACTATCCAGACCACAATTCCTACCCAGGCGATATGCAGGCTTGCTGTGGACCAGGCCTCAACTACATGGAAATACACAAGATACGAACACAGATAGCGATAACTACTTCAGTCCTTAGAGTTTTGGTGCAGCTTAACAAAGATGAACTCCAGGATTCGAATCATAAGATATGGTAGTAAGTCATGAGTAGAAACACATTACGACCACACGGACGGGGGCAGCACGAAAAAGACTACCGAATTAACAATGATAAAACCAGGAGGCTCATCTATCGCAGTCCAAACCGAATTTTTTTGCGTCTTAAAGACGGTCGGATTTGCTGTGAGCATTCTGCCGCGAATGGCTTGATAACATCCGCGGTAATGGTGCCTCGTTGCTTCCATGCCACGCAATGAGCCCATCAAGCACTGCAAAGAAGCCGAGAAGGCGACTCTCAGTAGGTCTGCAATGTCGGGTCTTCGCACACTGTGTGCTTCCTCCGAGAACGAAAGGCCCGTGCTGCCAACATGAGCGAGGGCAGGAATGCCGACGATCGCTTGGACTTCCAGCCAAAGGGCTGTTCGGCAAGCCCACGCACAAGTTGGCACTACTCGCGTGGCAACAGGTGCCTGGTCGTCAGAGACGCCGGTGTCCCTCCGCGCAACCGTCGCCTTAACGTGGATTTTGAAACCAACGGTCACTGGATATTCTGCAGTTCTTCGCCATTTTGAGGAATTTATAAATTGGTTGATACGTGATCTCAGAAATTTATCTGTCTCCACCATCTGATATTCTATCCTCGGGCAAGCTATCTGTGGTTGCAAGTGGCTTGAGAAAATTGCTTTTAATGCGTAATAAAGCGAATTAAATCCACCGGCTTTTTAATAAAGAAATATGCAGCCCAGGGCCTACTACCACTGAACACATAATCGTATCAGCAATCCGAATCTGTGATTGGAACACCGGTTTTAACTTTTTTTTTTATTATTACGACCTCTCTTTGCATGGGGACTGGGCTGGGCCGCTATACAGACTTTCACACGTGCTCTAAACGTCCTTAGAAAGTATGCGTGAGCCGGCCGTTGTGGCCGAGCGGTTCTAGGCGCTTCAGTCTGGAACCGCGCAACCGCTACGGTCGCAAGTTCGAATCTTGCCTCGGGCATGGATGTGTGTGATGTCCTCATGGTTAATTAGGTTTAAGTAGTTCTAAGTTCTTGGGGACTGATGACCTCAGATGTTAAGTCCCATAGTGCTCAGAGCCAAAGTATGCGTGTTACGGACTCCACCCTGGAATAGTATTTACCCCCTTCATATTTAAAGAATGAATCACAGTACTTGCCATCATCACTAATCTAGTAAACGAGTGTTATTGGACTGATTTTCTTTGTTGCGGACGCTACCTTGATTTTATTCGTATTTACTGAGAACTGTTACTCTAGACTCATGAAGAAAGGAAAGAACTTTGAAGGAAACTGTCGTTGCATTCGCCTGTACTGATTCTGTAAATCACGGTAAACCGATGCAACACGGCAAGTGACTGATTTACGCTCCTTCTCTCCTAATGGAACTCCGGAGTCGTAACGTGCAGTACGTTGTTACACATCTGTGATAAATGAGCTACCTATTTCTTCTCACAGTGGGAGAATTAGTTACACATTTATAGAAATTACTCTTGTGGAAATGAATCATCATCGCCATTGTTGACTTCTGAGCGTATTTCGACTGACCGTCACAAACAAAAGTTCACGAGCTCAAGACCCAGTCAGCCATTATAGTTCGAAAAACAATTAATCAACTGCTCATCTGCTTCAAAAAGAAAAATAATCGGCAGAATCTGTTCAGTACATGCGAACAGTTCTTTGTGAACGGAACTGATTCCACCAATTAATTCAGCTGTGCGTGAGATCATCAACAGCGGCGCGAACCGTGCGCGCTGCGTTGCGTTATTTATACGATGCAGCTTATTTAAATTAACTGCCGCGTCCATTGTCCCCGTAAAATTACCATTCCGCATTCAATGATACGGACCGGGACGGGTACCCAGGGGGCTAAATACATTTTGATTGCTGAATTAATGGCCTCGTCGCTTGGTCGCTATTAAAGGCGCACTCGATGTACGGCGCAGCAGCTCGGCGTATGTCCCAGTCGCGAATGTCCCAGTCGCGAACTCCTCCCCACTGTCTTATGAGGCGTGGTGCAGCTCGGGGGTACTGCGGAAAGTTGTGACGAAATCGTGTTTAGCGATGCGCGTGCAAGTGGTGCAAGTGCCGCTCGGACGGTACAGATGCCCGTATAAGCTTCTTCGCAAAGTCGCCACTGATATATGTACCGTGGTTTCTACTTCCAAAATCTTTTCGTAAAGAATTTACTTTATTTAGTAGCGATTCATCAAGAACATTAACACATTTAATCAGACTATTTGAGCGTGGAAGTAGTTGCCAGTGGGTAACTGATGAAAACAGATTTAAAAATTATAATCAGAAAGCACTCTCTAAATATCAAGTTACAATTTATTCAGGGGCAGAAATAACAATTTTTTTTCTGACAGTATGAGCTTTCGGGCTGAGAACCTTGCCGCTCCCTTTTAACACGGCCGTAGTCACGACCGCTCGCAACAACCTCTGAAAGACTACACTGGTGCAAATCTGCAACACACCAGATTACTTTAAACTAAAAATTTTAACAACTCACACAAACACACAAAGTATGCACCCCGTAAGAGGAATGGAAATGGTACAAAACACATTAAAATTATTCGCCACCAAAAGTGCAACTTGTTTTTAAAAGAACTCTTACGGTTGAAGGGTGGCAACTTAATATACTAAAACGACCATTTAAATAAAAACCCATGAAATGCAGTCTTACATAAAATGTACAAACATGCTCTACATTACACATATACCACCTCTCAAGATGATAGGCAAGATAAGAACATATTTCAGGAATTCGGCCTTCACACCTAAAGCAATAAATTCGTTGGCACCGAATCCGACAAACATCACACAGGCAACTATTACGTATGGCAGATTGACAGACAGACAGACAGACACTAACTGCCTAACAAATGCGGATGAGAGACTGATCAAGAACACATGTAGAATTTAACAATTAAATGAAACAACATATCACGAATCACTTAACCTTTAATAAACTACGATGTCTGGCGAAGACCTGGCGCAGCACGTCCAAAACGCTCTGCCGAACCGTCCGCTGCCGGCCGCTTCAACGGACGCAGGAAGGCGCGCCGATCTCCCGTCTCACGGCGTCGCAGCTCGCGCCAGCCAAACCGATGTCGTGGGTTGACTCCTGTTGCTCTCGTGTCGGCCGCGAAGCTACTACCCCTCGCTATACGGCGCGACCCACTGGACTGACGTGGGTGGCGACCTCACATGGGGGACAAGCCATCTGGTGTCTCAGTGCGCGACCGACCAACCGATCGATCCAACCGCCAATTCCCATTGCCTAAGCAAACTCGAGCAGACTGGGGGCCTAACACATACTAGCACTCCGGACAACAGACAGACGCTGACTGCCTCACACTGACCGGCTGACCAAGTGGCCCGACCCTCTGCCTAGCGAGCTCACAGCGCCCCTTAAATGCACGAGAACAGGCAACTTTTGCCCTTTCCCACCAGAGGGAGACACCACAGCTGCGTTTGCCACAGCGGCGCCACCACCAGAAACGGAAGGCGACTGCTTTACACTACGCGCTGAGGCGTGCTCTTCAAAACAGCAAATTTTACCACGGTTCAATAAACGAGCTGCATTTTTTTTTTTTTAGTTGCGTTACGACTACTAGCGTCTGCCAGCTTATCTGCTTATTACTTTATGCAGGCCGTAGTGCTCCACACAGACTTCTTAGAAAGTTCCCATGGCCATCATCTTGCAGCAAAATCGTGTTACGCATTTGAGGTCACGGGCACAGTTGCCCATACAGCACCGTGTGGTGGTGGGGCTACGTGAAGTTCTTTTGTCTGCACTTTGCTGTTATCTTTCATTCACTTACAGCAGTAACACTTATTTTTAAACAAAAACACAGGAATTCGCAAGGAGAAAAATTATAAAAGAATGGTATACTCTAAGAAGAGAATAAAAGAAGAGAGGATATAGTAGATATAGATACATCTTCACCGACACCACCTGGGGAAGGGGCTTGGTATTGAACTGCCAGTCCAGCGTCCCCACACAGTGCTACCCCTTTTAGTAACAATCCACATGAAGATCCCTCTTCGGGAAAACTCGCTTTGCTCAGTCGCTGCGGATCTTATCTACGTTGGTGTTGTCTGTTAGATTGCTGTGTGAGTTGATGTTTGTTAGGTTACATACCAACTATCGTTACTAGGTTATTTAGCTAACAAACTCTGCCTGGCTTTGGAACAATATCCTGCCTCAATGTAATCTAATTCAGTTATGTGCTGTTCCTACATGGCTGTAGGTGAAGGCACCACTAACCTATCATCAGTCCCGTAAAAAGATTTTTTTTAGAATAACTTTAGAACTTTTTTAAGTAGTGGGGCCATTTTTTTTTTGTATAACTGCTTAATGTACATGATCTGTTTCTATTGTGTATTTACACTGTTTGAATTTGCTTGCTTACTTTATGAAAAATTATTTTGCAGCCATATTATTACATTTACAACGATGTGCTCATTTATGTAACTGATTAACAATATTTTGTGCACATGACTCAAATAACGACGTAATGTAACTCAGTACACCGCCCTCAGTCACCAAATAGAAATATCTCCATTTATACCCGTTACATCTTGCATACCGACGACCTACAACGTTACAAAAATGTAGTACATCATCATTATGTTACAATAAAGCTCAAAACAAGTTTCAGAAGTGATTTTTTTGTGCCAAGGTGCTTACATATCCATGCGAAGTATGTAAAGAGCCATAGAATACCTAAAGGGGCTGATCTAGGACGATAATAGACGTGATGGCTTGGAAGTGCACAATAGACATGACAATTTACAGGGTGTGGTGAATCTTTCCGACCGATTAACATAGTGTATCGGGCTGGGAAACTGAAAGAGAACCATTGAGTTTCGTGTTTGGTGATGCCACTAATTAAGCTTTCTTCGCACAATTGACGGCCCACCCTTACTTCACTTCAGCACCTAGTCCCTGGCTTTTCAAACTTTATAAGAAGCAGGGATTTAGCGAAGAAATGGCCGCGTTAAAGACTGGAGCGCGGCTTCCAGAGATTACTTTGCTCTGCAGTGATATATGCACTTTTTGTGTGATTCTTCCTGTCAAATTCAGACTCTACATGTGACGTATCTCCTAGGTGATACTCTGGCTGACTGAGCTGACAAGACATAGAGTTCGACGTAATCCAACGAAACTGCATGTTAATGATGACAGCAATGTTCGCATGTAACTACTCCTACAATATCTACTCTTACACATCTTAATATCGCTTGTATATCAAGCAGTATTTGCGCGTGTACCGTCTACAAACTCGAGAAGTTCTTCTCATCACACACGCGCGGAACTATTCACTCACCTCCATTTCATGCTCATATTCCGCCCTTGAATTAAAGCTGCGTAGCTAAGTAAGTCATCATAGTGAAAGATATTTGCATCCCATTCATTACAGTTGGTCGCAGCAGTTTTCTTAGCTGACCACTGGTTAGCGCAGCCCACGCTGAAAATTTGTGTGTGTGTGTGTGTGTGTGTGTGTGTGTGTGTGTGATGCGCGCAGTGGTCCCCCGCCCCTCTGGCCGTGCGTGAGACTCCCCAGGGCGTGCCACGCCTACCTCGTTCTCCGCCCCCACAGAAGGTGAGGCTGTCTTCCTTTCCACTTGAAATCCCCAGCCAGCCCTAAGTGCTCGGACCTCCTACTTAGGCTGTTCCTCCTTCTGTGAGCCGTATTACTTCACTAAAACGATTTCACTGTCTCGCTAGCCTCCCAAATAAGCTCTGTCAATAGTTCGTCCCTCTGTTAAGAATGTGAAGGCCATGTTTCAGAAACGACGTGACGTCCATCGATTGTTACAGGATTTGGCCTATTTAGGAAACAAGTGAGATTTCGACGCATGTACAGTTTTGAAGGGACGACTGCGCCAACACAGAATTCCGGTGTATTGTCGGGTTTCCAGCCGGGCGTAACCTTTAACATACAGCTACGTTGTCCACACACTTTGCTGAGTGGTCAGCGTGTCTGACTGCCATGCAGCTGGCCCGGGTTCGATTCCCGGCCGGCTCGGAGATTTTTCTCCGTTCGGGGACGGGGTGTTGAGTTGTCCACATCGTCATCGACACGCAAGTTGCCCAATGCTGCGTAACTGAAAAGACTTGCAACTCGGCAGCCGAACATCCCCTGGTGAGGACTCCCGGCCGTCAATGACATACGATCATTTCATTTTTTTTTTCCACCGCTGCGTTTTAGTGAGTGTCGTACTCATTCACCCTCCTGGAAACGCGGAAGCATTTCATCCACATACAGTTGAATAAAGAAAGCAGATATTGACAAATGTGAATAGTACCTAACTATTTGTTTAACAAGACTTGGTTGCAAAATACGGACGCATATTATTTCCAGTAGAATTGATAGACTGGTAGAAGCCGGCCTCGGGGAAAATCAGTACTGGTTCCCGATAAAAGTAGGAACGTGCCAGGCAATACTGACCCAACGACTTCTCTTAGAAGCTAGATTACGAAAAGAAAAAAACTACGTTTACAGTATTCGTAGACTTAGAGAAAGCTTTTCGCAATATTGATTGGAATACACTATTTGAAAGTATGAAGATAGCAGGTGTAATACACATGGAGTGAAAAGTTTGTTACAGCTTATTCAGAAACCACGCTGTAGAAGGACATGATACGGAAGCAGTGGTTGAGAAGGAACCGAGACAGGACTGTAGTGTATCCAACAAGGAAAATGGAAACGGAATTGAAATTCAAGGAGAAGAAATAAACATTTTTCTGTTTGCCGGTGACGATGGAATCGATAGTGCCATGGAAAAAGATTAGAATGTATCGACGAAAGAAAACAACAGTAACGTAATGCAGTCGAATTGAATTAAATCAGGTGATGCTGATAGAATTAGCCGGGGGGAATGAGATACTAAAAGCAGTAGATGACGTTTGTTGTTTGGACTCTATAACAGCTGACGATGGCCGAAGTAGAGCATATTAAATGCACGTTGGCTGTACGCAGGTATTTGTCTGCAGTGTAGCCTGGTATGGAAGTGAAACATTGACTATAAGTTCAGACAAGAAGAGAATTGAAGCTTTTGAAAAGTGCTGCTCCAAAAGAATGCAGTAGATTAGATGCATAGATAAGGTAATGAGGAGTTACTAAACATGAATCGAGGAGAAAGAAAACTATGGCACAAATTGATTACAAGCAGGGACCAGTTGATAGGATACATCCTGAGCTATCAAGGAATTATCAGTTTTTTAATGGAGGGAAGTCTGTGTATTTGTGTGTTGGAGGGGGAGGGCCGGGAGGGGTGTAAAAATTGTGGAGAGGAACCATGTGATGAGTCATCTAAAATCTCCATTGTTTCTAGTACACAGGAGAAAAATGAACTGCCGATTGAAACCTGTGTCGGCTTTCACAGGAGAGAAGGTCGGTCTGCGTAGCAGCTAACTCACCCTTCTGCACTGGCTATCGTGGCAATCAGTCGCAATCACTGAATAACAAACAACACTGTGAGAAGTTTCGCCTCAGTCTATCAGAGTACAAAGTCACATTTGCTGCCGAAGGGATGGCATAGTGCCAGGCGCCGGTGCCTGTAACTTCTACGCTCTGTAGCGTCCTTGTGTGACGTTTCCAGATATGGGTACCTGTCCTCGAATTGTCTCCTCAAGATACCCTCTAAAGCCATTCGAAGTTTGTTGCTACATTTCTGTGCACAATATGTAATACCCATAAATACCAGTCGTTCAGTTGCTGAACAACAGAAGACAGATCCTCAGTTAAGAGCCATTCGAGAACAGCTGTGTGAACGTCCTCATCGTTGGAAGAATCCTCCACTCCCAGTGCTCTTTCAACTTGTCTAAGAGATTGAAATCGTACGGTGCAAGATCAGGACTTTCCGATCACCATCATCCACGTAGGTATCATTCCGCTATGGCCGAACGCGACAATACATTCGGTACATACATCGCCAAACATTTAAGGCGAATCTTTGTGCAATTTACACGTATTCCCCACACGAATAGTGCTGCCCTCCGTACTTCAAAGTTAGAGCATGTTTGGATATTCTGCGCCATTGCACTCCCTCACTGAAATACATGTTATCTGAACCACAGCAGAACTGTCTGCAGGAAACCCGAAATATGTCCTCTCTTCTGACAGTGCGCATTATTATCCTAGCGTGGGACGAGATGTATAAATCACTTTCTGAAGTTTCTACGTATTATGTTTGCACTTTTCTTTTCATTGAAGACACTGGACTCGTATTCACAGGACGGCCATTTATATCCCTGCCCGTGTATCCACAGTTTTGTGTAATTTCTTTCTAAATCATTGCAGGAGAATTTAGGGATGGTCCCTCAGAACGAACACGAGCGATTTCCCTACCTACCCTCCGTCAGCCCCAACTTGTGTCTGAAAATTACGGGGGGCATTCATTAAGTAATACAACAATTTTTTTTTGAAAGCGGGTTGGTTTTATTGAGGATTCCAATACACATTATTATTCCCCCCCTTTTTGGCTGCAAAACTCTATTTTTCAACATAATCTCCGTTGAATGGGACAGCCTCATACCGCCTTACAGTACCACTCTACTGGTAGACGTCGGCGTCGACATCTTCCTGTATCAATAACCTCCCCATCATTTACGTACTGCTTCCCACAGAGTGCATCCCTCATTGGGATAGGATCCGGGGTGAAGGATGGATGAGGATGAACAGTCCGATGAAGTTTTGCGAGCTCCTCTCAGGTGCGCAGACGTGTGTGAGGCCTTGAGTTATTGTGGCGACGAACACGCTGAAGTTGGTTCTTCAATTTCTTGCAGGAGGCACAGCTGTGTTCGCTGGCCGGTACGCGGGACATCGGGCATGTTTGTGCCAACCTGTTGCGATGATGACAGACGCCTCACCCAATGACTCAAGATACTTTTATTCGTTACCATGTCTCCGTAATCGTTCTGCAAGCGCCTATGAATATCTGCGATGCTCTGGTTTCCCGCCAAAAGAATCTCAGTGACAGCGTTGTGCTTGGAACACAACTCCATTACAAATGCCATCTTGAAGGTTACTTACGGCGCTGCTACCTATCGGAAGCTCATGAAACTATAGGGCATGAAGCAAGAATATTCCATGATATCCACAACAACTTCAAAATTTTACCTTCTGACGTAGGACTAACAAAAAAAAAATCTTTGCATTACTTATTGAACACCCGTCGTATCTCCACGTTTACTGAGAGCCAGCTGATTGGTATTAATATTCACTGATACACTGCCATAACTACATGGAACAGTTTCACAATTACAGAAGACAACCGACATTGTAAAAAATAATAATTGATCTTATCGTATTGTTTGACTGAATGACTTACACAGGGAGACAAAGCAACGTGATCTTAGCCCAGTGTTGCCTGCATCGAAATTGAGTTTATTGTGCGGTTTGTCTCCCTATAATTTTAGTAAATCCAGCTAGTACCTTTAAAGGATAGTAGGAGGCTTTATCGTATTATTTAATAACTGTTGTTACTGTAATGTTTTTTCAGGCTTTGCTTATTTGTTTTCTGACATTAATGAGTGCTTTTCTATTGTTACAGGTAGGAGAGAACAACTACTCCACTTTTCCGCTTCAGTAAGTAAATTTCGAAACTACGAGTACTTTCCAGACATGCTTCAATTTTTAGCAGCGTGTACACCATTACGAACATTTGTAAGAAGTTAAAACTCTGGATTCAAGTTCTGAAAATATTTGAAGTAACTAATGTTCGAATGTCCGAACATGTTTATGTGGCGGGCTTCAATAGAGCGATCTGTCGGGCACTTCTCTCGTATGAGGGATCCGATTCAGTTATTTTATTCCAATGTTTGCAGCCACCCTCCATAAAAAAATTTATCACCCGTGAGATATGAATAATTTATTATAAGCCTATATTTCAATCTCTCTCTTACCGTACAGTTTTGCTTCTTCAAGTATCACTGTCAAGTTTTCTTTGACAAAGTCTCTTTGCAAAATAAAATTTAACACTAATAACGGACTTTGTCAAGGATAGGCCTTGGTCAAATTTTCTTTGATCAAATCTAGTCTCGCCTTAGGTTTGATCAAAAAGAACGATCATCTTCTCCTCACTGCATGGAGAAATGTAACCACTTGGAGCGCTAGCATTGCTGCTGTTGTTTGTCGTTTAATATAGTGTTTATGTATATAAACATGGCCGCAAAGTCCGTGAATACACGTGACGTTGGCGCATGCGCAGGGAACGAACTATGACGAAATATTTGATGCAGAGTAAAACCCGTTTTGCGCCACGTCAAAGGTCATTGTCAAAAGACCATGATGAATGTTTGATCAAATTTCTTTGTCAACGAATATTTGATACTGTAATACCGGCCTTAAGTTGTGTTATGTTGTTCTGTCACTTCGTCTTATCAATGTTTTCCACACAACCCCTTTCTCGCTGATTTCTTACATTGTCAGTCCATCTAATTTTGAGCATTTCTCTGTAGCATCATCTCAAAATCGGTTCGAATTTCTTCCTTTACGGATTTCCCCCAGTCCATGGCAGACAACCACACAATACTGCGCTCCAAACATACACGCTCATTTCGCTGGTTTTTGTTATTTCTTGCCAGCTGTAGCCACTGCATTTACATCACACTCTTTCTTTTGGGTGTTCGTCTCCTTTACTCGGTGAAATCGCATTGTCAACTGTCACTATTGAAATATTATTGATGATGTTTGCCTCGCTTCAATATATTGAAGGTTTAACAAACTAATAAATAAAAAATGACTCTGAGCACTATGGGACTCAACATCTGAGGTCATCAGTCCCCTAGAACTTAGAACTACTTAAACCTAACTAACCTAAGGACATCACACACATCCATGCCCGAGGCAAGATTCGAACTTGCGACCATAGCGGTCGCGCGGTTCCAGACTGAAGCGCCTAGAACCGCTCGGCCACACCGGCCGTCAAACTAATAAATATTGAACCTGTTGTGGCCACTTCAGGATAGAGGCGGCTTTATTTTTTTTACAATTTCTGAGAGCACTTCTCGTGGAGAACAGCGGTCCGGCAAAGAGTACAACATTTATTTTGCAGTAACCGCTTTCGGTCAGTTTTTGATCATCTTCATACTCTCATACCCTGAGGCCTACCGTCATGGTGTGAAGGTCTGAAGATGATCAAAAACTGACCGACAACGGTTACCACAAAATTAGTGGTTTTGTAGTTGAGACTTTTTGTGTCCATTTTTAAAGTAATTAATTATTTATTAATTTTATTTCTGAAAGAAGTCCTGCGATGTACTACAGCGTGATCGCTTCTAAGATTAATCTGACTTGCTGGCTACTAAACCGCAAATTACGTAATTTTTGAAACATACGCATACAAAAGCGCCACAAACGAACTTAAATTTTCTTTCCACTTGTGCATCCGTTGGGGATACAGAGCCGTCGAAAATGTGCAGAGCTGAAGCCAGAAATGATGTGCACAATAAACTAGCTTTCCGCTCAGCAGGTTTTTTTAAATTGAAGAGCAGGGTGCAATCACGGCAGTTTAGCCAAGTCCTTTTTCACCTGTATCAAAGACTCTCCCGGCATAAAACGTAGGCTTTTATACTTTTTGTCACCCCCCCCCCCCCCCTACCCGCCGCTTATTCCCGGGAAACCGGATGCGGTATTAACTTTTATCGGTTTTAAGCGCGCGTCCTTATGGGACATTTAAGCGGATCGATAAAACGTAATGAGAGTAACGACCGCGTCGGGCCGGCATTTCGGATTAGCGAGACCTGGTGCCCCCTGTTGGCCAGCCCGGCGATGGCAGCGCTTTGATAGCAAGCGGACGCCGCGATAACTGTAAACCCACACGCCTGCCCCCGCTCATTATTATTCTCGCTCCTACGGCGCCGTTCTTTTTACGATCTGACTCGAGAAATTCGTTTTCAGGAACCTCCGATGAAACCTTTTTAACAGGATGCGCAGATTCCGGTGTAGAAATTATAGTGGCGACCCCGAAGATGGAGTTTACAATTACCGAGCGGCGCGAAAAAAAGAGTGGGGTCGTAGAATTCGATTGTCCTCCCCTCTTGGGTAAGAAAAAGGCGAAGGGAAGCATTACTGCAGAAAAATCTGGAACTGGACGGAAAAGAAGAAACTCAGCAGGCGTGATCCAAACGCAGACTGATTCAGAAAGTAATAACACATTGCAGTTGTTTATTACAGACAAACTATGAAAGTTGATAACATATTGCACATGTCACTGGATGTAGTACTGTTCAAAGCTTTCTTTCTCTTTTTTTCCACACACATTATACCAGGCACTCAACATGTGCATAACGCCTTTCTCGAGAAACTTCGAAACCCATTTCATTCAACACGCATATCAACAGATCCCTTTTTATTGGATGGATAGTACCTTCAATTCGATTTCTGTGATCCTCAAAATTATCTGCCGTAGGTGGGACAAAGGCTGTCCGTTACGTACCCTCACAGAAAAAATTGCGAGGTGTGATGTCTAGCGACCAGAGAGAAAAAAATGGCTCTGAGTACTATGGGACTTAACTTCTGAGGTTGTCAGTCCCCTTGAATTTAGAAATACTTAAAACTAACTAACCTAAGGACATCACACACAACCATGCCCGAGGCAGGATTCGAACCTGCGACCGTAGCGGTCGCGCGGTTCCAGACTATAGCGCCTAGAACCGCTCGGCCACCCCGGCCGGCAGTGACCAGAGAGGCCGGAAACAATGAGCTAGATCTTGTCTTCCACTACTTCCAACCCAAAGTTGTGGGGTGGTGCTAAGATAACGCCGCACTTCAAGGTAAAAGTGAGGCGGGTTGTCGTCATGCATAAACACGAAATCTATGAAATGTTAGCGAAGCTGCGGAAACAACCAATTTTGCGACTTTTACAGGAATGTCATTCCTGTCGCAATTTCTTCTACAAAAAAGAAAGGTCCATAAACTTTGTGAACAGAAGTGGCACAAAACACATTCAGTTTTAGTAAGTCTCTTTCTCGTTCGACGAAGACTCCTGGATTTTGGGACTCTCAAATTCTTAGATTATTGTGGTTTACTTTACGCCATAGACGAAACGTCGGTTCGTCCGAACAGATGAGTCTTTCGGAAAAAGTGCCCTCTGTGATATCCTGGAGAACTGAAATGCAAAATTCGTACCTTCTGTTCTAGTCGTTGCGATGGAATTGCTGCAGTAACTGCAGCCTGAAAGGTTTCATATGCAGGCGCTGTCCGTCTTGTAGAGTGTCGTGGGGTGCGTGAGAACGCCTGTCGGATAAGCTTGACGTTTTCATCAGACTTGCGGGGCCGAACAGTACTGTTCCCTGTGCATATGCAACCAACTTCAAAGAAGTTTTTGTGCTAGTCATAAATCTGCTTGTGCAAAGGCGGCTTCTTGCTGAATCTACGGCGGAATGCACGTTGCACTTGAACAATGGGCTTACTTCGCGCAGATTCGAAACACAAAATGATTTATCTTTGAGTGTAGTCGCCATGTCGACACCAACAAACAAATTAAAATCTTCCTCTATCCCTTGACATGGGCAATGTGCCTCTGTATTTTATAGTTTGTCTGTAATGAACAATTGAAATCTGTTCTCTCTTTCTGAATCACCATGTGTTATAGTGAGGTATGTAAAAGTGTGCTAATTATATCATTATCTCTGCTGTAAAATGCCGTGACAGACAAATTTAAGAAATTATTTCAGTACAAAAAGAGAGGGGACGTCTTATAGCCATTCCACAGTGTGCTTATAAGCGATGGCCATAAGTAGCAGTCCAGCTTGAAATATTACCCTCCTACACATCACCATTGAAGTCACAGTCATTGCACAAATCTTGAAAATTACGAGAGGAGTAAGATTCCAAAATAAGAACGTTTTTACTTTTCTTCATTACCTCGTTGTTGTTGTCGTCGATGTCTCAAACTCTTGTCTAGGAATATTTTATTGCAGCAGGAAATTTCGATTTCTTACGTTCGTGTTGACAAAATAACTGTCGAAGAGCTGCCTGTTGCTGTGAATATACTTTTATTTTATCCCATTCTTCTAAATGAGACTGACTGTACAGTTTCCACGATCAAGAAACCAATAATTACGTTTTTGTTGATAAGTTTCTCAAAATACGTGCGTTTCCTTCGGAGGTATGCCCACCACTACTTACATTCTGGCGTACTCACAATATTCCAAAGACATTACAAAGCCAAAGAGTTTACACAACAAAATATGAATCAGCGCTAAAATATATCATTATTTTATCAATTAATCCAGAAATGAGTTTAATAATTGGCGTTCGATTGTGCAATTAATAATATGAATTTTATGCATGCCACAAATTTTGTAATTTCAAATATTTTTAAAAGAAGAGTAATTTTAACTGTTAGTACATATCGATTGTAACATATTAATTTCTTTTTTATACATTTTAGCCTGAAATATAATACATAGTATACAAAATAATATGAATTCTTTTAATGAAACAGCTGAGGTAATTTTTGCCTATGCGAGATTCGAGATTATACATGGTATCGGTTATCTCTATAAAAAGAAAGGTAATGTTAGAGGAGGATGATTTATTACAAGCTCTGATAAATTACTTTGAGGTTACACAAGCTTTACAGCTCCTTTCTTTTCCTGGGATTTCTCTCATAAAGAACCCTTTGCTTTCCACTTCTTCCCAACTTATATTCTGTTGGTTTTTCCAGTTCCTGTCATAAAGTACCGTTGGTTCCACGAATTATCCCTAAGATCTCAGTCAGTGCAGCTGCTAGTAATTAGTTTTCAGTTCAAAGGCCGATGTCGGTAAGCTGTCTCTCGCTGTGCTCAAAGGCGATGGCCGAAGCTTAAACTCCACTATAGACAAAACATAAGTCCTAAAATGGGTAATAGCGGTACGAGTAAACACATTTAGTACACTCAGCATATAAATGGAACGGTCGACGTTAAAGTACATTAGATCCAAGCAGAATCTGAGGATTAAACTACACGACTTGCCATGCAATGTGTATTTAAACAAAGCTATAGTTTCTACACTACTCGGGGCAAAATTGTTCATCTGCAGGCCATTGGCTTCTGCAATCTCCCATTTCGTTTACGAGCTAGTAGTGCGACAAAGGCAAGCATTTATAGCATTTGTAGATTTAGGGAAAGCTTTTTCCAATGTCGGCTGGAATACACTCGTAGAAATTATGAAGGTTGCAGGGATAAGACACAGAGAGCGAAAAACTATCTACGACTTGAGCAGAAACCAGACTGCAGTTATGAGTCAAAACACATGAAACAGTGTCAGTAATTCAAACGGGAGTGAGAGAGGCTTGTAGCCTCTCCTTTAATTTGTTTAATCCTTACACTGACCAAGCAGTAAAAACCTAAGGGGAAATTTGGGAAGGGAATTACAGTTCAAAGAGAAGAAATAAAAACTTCGGGATATCTGTCAGAGATGGCAAAGAACATGAAACATCACCTGAACAGAATTGTTAGTGCCTTGAAACGAGATTAAAAGATGAACGGTAGCAAACTTCAAACAAGCGTAATGAAATCAAATTAAATCAAGTGATGCTGAAGAAAATAAAGCATTAAAACCTAGTAGACGTGTTTTGCTATTTGGACAGCAAACTAAATAATGATGGCCGAGGGAGAGAGGGTATAAAATGGCCAGCCGCTGTGGCCCAGCGGTTCTAGGCGCTTCAGTCCGGAACCGAACTGCTGTTGTGGTCGCAGGTTCGAATCCTGCCTCGGGCGTGGATGTGTGTGTGATGTCCTTAGGTTAGTTAGGCTTAAGTAGCTCTAAGTCTAGGGGACTGATGACCCCAGATGTTAAGTCCCATACTCCTTAGAGCCTTTTGAATTTTGGTATAAAATTCACAATGGCTGTAGCACGAAAAGCATTTCCGAAAAAGAACAATTTGTTAACATCTCATACAAATGCAAATGTTAGGAAGTCTTTTCTGGTGGTATTTGTACGGAGCATAGTGTTGTACTGAAGCGCAACCTGGACGATAAGTAGTTTAGACAAGAAGGGAGTAGAAGCTTTCGTTGGAGGATAAGTAATCCATACAAGGAGCATTTTAAATTTACTGGTACAGAAGAATGCTGACATTTAGATGGGTAGATCGAATAACCTGTGAAGACTTGATTAAAAAAAGAAATTTGTGACACGACTAAATGGGAGACGTCGTCAGACATCAAAGAATCCTCAATTTGGTAGAGGAAGGAAGTGAGTGAGTTTGTGTGTGTGTGTGTGTGTGTGTGTGTGTGTGTGTGTGTGTGTGTGTGTGTGTGTGTGTGTGTGTGTGTGTGCGTGCTTGCGTATGGGCGCGGGGATTAAAATTATAAAGGCAACTTCAAATGGATGCTTGCACATGATAGACAAGCTTAGAGAGCTGCATCAAACCAGTATTCGGACTGAAGACCCCAGCAAAATAGTACGAGACGACTTGCTGCCCTTCCTTTATTTCCGCACAGATGATAAAAGAACGACAAGGTATTAAATCAACTTTATTGCATTTCATAAACCCGGTACAGCATAGGCACAGAATCGTCTGATCACTGTGGCGCTTCCTAGTTACACTACGTTGACCCATGTCCATTCATCACAGAACGTCCAAACTATCCGCCAGAAATGAAGAAAGGATCAGGTAGGAATGACCTATTCAGTTATAAAGTTCCCGATAGGGAATGGGTTATACACCAAGTCCTCGGGAGAGGCAGGCTATGTCTTGTATATGTCTTGCCTATTTACTGATAGTCATGACGTTATAATAAAAGCGCCTTGGTCGTTAATCACAAACAGATAGAAGTGTCCGCAATCTTCTCAGGGTGCTGTGGCCCGTCGTAGCGGTAATGTTCAAAGTAGAGTTCAATACTAATTATACATGCGGACAGAAGCGATGAATGAAAATTTGTACCAGTGCAGGGATTCGAACCCACCTCTTCTGCTCATTAGGCGGATGTGCTAACCGGTGCGCCACCCTGGCACAGTGACTTTGCACATCTGCATGGACTACCCTAGCAAGCCTCGATCCTTAATTAAAATTCCCATTCGTGCCTCATTAGGCTCGGATTTGGACTGAGGGGAGTGGCGTGCTAGTATAGACCGTGCAGTCGTGCAATGCAACTGTACCAGGGCGGCGAAGCGTTCAGCGCATCTGCCTAGTGAGCAGCAGTCACGGGTTCGAATTCTACCCTCGGCAAAAATTTTCATTCGTCGCTTCAGTCTGCATATACACATCATAGATATTTCAGACTAGACAAAGTGTCTGGATCCGTATAGTGTCATTCGTATTGAAGCGTTAAAAGGGTTTCGAAAGTTTTTACTCTCGTTGCATCATTTCTCGTAAAAGTTTCCATAATGTATTTGAAGCGTCATGTTTTTCAGGAGGGCTACTCTTGTCAAAAGACTGAATTGCGCTCAGTTTCCGGGTGCAAATTACATAAGAGAAATACTCCGTAACTAAGGACGTAGGTTGTAAGTGCAACTCTAAGATGCTGAGGTTGACTCAGGAGAGAAAGTCGTACCAGGCAGCATCAAACCATTCGGAAGACTGATGATACCGCCCCCCTCCCCCCCCCCCCCCGCCCCAAAAGAAAGAGGCCTAAAGTGGGATTGAACCCGAGACGTTCAGGTTAGTGGTTCAGCCACCGAGGCAGACAGCTGCTATCAGTTGTATATATGCCATGCAGTCATTTACTTGTGGGGTGACGTTACTTTGTACAACACTTAAGCCACGAGAATGAAGTAGGCAGTTTTTTAGTTATGGAGAAGAAAAGGTACCAGTAGCTACCCAAACCGTTGGAAAACGTAACGAACTGCTGCATTAATTCGTCTGCTAGAATGGCTACCGCCTTCTAGGATCGCTATACCCGGGTCATAGAGACATCGGTGCCTTCTGTAGTCCAGGGCCCACCATCGATCTCTCCCGAAATGCTTCTGATGATAAGTTGTACTGAACAGATTGACTAAATATCTTTTATTCCAGAACCGGACAAAAAGTTTCGTAATCGTGTTATATTTCACACTTAAATTATTTTCTTAAAGCAAATATACAAGTTTTTATTAAAAATGAAATTCCTCCAGCTGCCCGCCATCCATGTGGAGCACGTGTTGGTCTCACCGCGGACATCTAGACTGAGCCACACACAACTGATTTCATCAAAGTCTAAGGGCCTGAAGATAGCGTTGACGCAACGTCGAAACTAGTAGCGAAGTAAATATAAAATCTGAAGTACAGCTGGAGGAATTCCATTTTTAATAAAAATCATACCAGCTGTGTCCCACCTTCATCCAGTTTAAATAGGGATGTACGAAGATTAAATATACAAGTGGCGTTCAATAAGTAATGCAACACTTTTTTTCTGAAAGCAGCTTGGTTTTATTCAGGATGCCAGTACATCATATTATACACTACAAAATCCTTTTCTTCAATATAATCTCCGTTCAATACGTCGGCCTTACGCCACCTTATTGGGAGGGCACGTATGGCCGCACAGTACTACTCAACTGGTCCACGTCAGAGCCAACATCCTGCTGCATCATCCATATGCTGCTCCCTGCGGAGTGGGTCCTTCATTTGGTCAGACAGATGACCTTTCGTTTGCTCTTCATGACTTCTGTTAAGCGGCGAGGGACCCAGCTGGCAAACAGCTGTTGAGTATCCCAACTGATGGGTGGAGTGTCAGCACAACCAACAGAGCCGTCTGGATGAGCAGCGAGGTGTTTTCGATCCGTCAGTCACCTCGAATTAGAGTATCGGCACGTTCCAACACTGCAGGAGTCACAGCTGTGTGCGGCGGCCGATACACGGGAGACTGGACAGGTTTGTACGACCCTGTTGCGCTGGAGACAGACGCCTCGCCCGAAGACTCGCCGTGTTTTTGTTCACTAGCAGGTCTCCGTAGACATTCTGCGTTGCTCTTGTTTTTCGCCAAAAGAAACTCAATCACACCTTCTGACACTCCACTCCTTTTCACGTTTGTAAGGCAGCAGCAAAAACACCTTGTGAGTGCGTTAGCGTCTGTAGAATCAGTGACTGGGGTTGGGAGCGGACCCTTATTCTAGGACAGAGCACATTGGTGTTTAGCTGTACACAGTTTGTTTAATTTCAGAATTATTGTCAAAGAAATATACGAATTTACATAGGTTGTGACAACACAGTCTTAGGACAGTTGTCCAGATACTGCATTACGTCCTGTTTAGCCGAAATTACATTGAACACAACAATATCAAGTTTAAATGGAAGGTTCTCTACAAGTTGAAGTTGGTCATTATTATGAGAAATTATCCGATTCCGGTTCTAAGTTTGGTGCTATTTAGGTTGACAATCAAGTACAGGGAGCAAGGTTAGTTTTTGTGACAAGATGAGCAAAAGATTACTCAAGGCTGCTTGAGTTCACATTGGATACAAGATGGTAAACCAACAAGTTTACACCTCTGCTAGCGGCATTCACCTTAGCTGCAATGAGCTGTCAGCTGCAGGGCTCCTTTCGCCCTCTGAAAATCCTATAAAAAAGCTAATCAAAATTTTTACTGATTTTATCAGCAGAAACTGTCCTATGTTTCTCGTTAGGCGAGAAAACGTGCACTCATCCCTTGTTTTGAAATATGACGATGTACACATGCATAGATGGAGCAGCATTCATACTACAATGCCCTCTCAGTTCTCGCAAGAACATTTAATTACGTGGCTTTTCATTTCTCCTCTGTTGGAGTTCGACAACTCTGCAGCTAATGACTACCTGAATGTCAGCCGAAGTGAACGCAGTGTTCACACAAAATTCCTCTTTTGGCGTCGTAAAGAGTGTGATGCGCCCTATTCTACACTTGACGCTGGTTCAGAGGAGAGTCCTCAAAGTTTTCGGTCTTGTGTCTTACGTAGCAAACTGTCCCCCACCTGTGTCCTTTTGTGCTTCATGTCACAGCTTTTTCAGACCAACATTCCTTTCATCTTGTGGAAACTACCTCTGCCAATCGAAAAGGGCCTATCTTCAAACTGCGTCGAAAGTTCGCCCCTTTCTATTCCTTCTAAGTTTATTCCAGCCAATTGGACATTTTGTGCCCACTTCTGACGCCTAAAAGTTACACGCATACATCACGAGTGCACCACGGGCATTTCACGTGATCAACTGTGTCGCTGGTCTCTTTGTATCCATCTGGAAATTCCCCAATGCAGCTTTCCAAAGAATTTCTCCGCTGTCTGCTCTCCTCGATGTATCGCCCGGCACATTCGTTGGTCCTATCGCCACGGGTCACCAACCCCTTTTTAATAGCGTTCCGTTGTACTCGGGCCATGACGGCGCAACTCGCGTCTGCCCCCAAACTAAAATGTTTCCTGCAGCAGCTTTTTTCACATTTTCCTCATTGACATGCTGGATTTGGGTTCGGTGTGTTAATACCATCGAATCGAGTGTCATCCCTGCATTACATACTGTACATTTTAATAGGAAAATCTGGTCATTATTGCCGAAGTGCGCGGGTTCGCCGAGCGGTCTAGGGCGCTGCAGTCATGGACTGTCCGGCTGCTCCCAGTGGAGGTTCGAGTCCTTCCTAGGGCATGGGTGTGTGTGTTTGTCCTTAGGATAATTTAGGTTAAGTAGTTTGTAAGCTCAGGGACTGATGACCTTAACCGTTAAGTCTCATAAGATTTCACACACATCATCATTGCCAAAGTATGGCAGGTGACATATTCATCTACTTGTTACATGTAAGGTGCGAAATTGACATTCATTCAGTCTGCCACATTACAACCTCTCTACTTGGAATGTACTTCCGTTACAGACGTCATTTTGAAGGCTACTTATAGAACTGCCACCTATTGGAACTTCATGGAACGGTACACGCTGAAGCGGAATATCCGATGATATTCAACACCAAATTCTGCATTACTACAACCGAAAATGATCAAGGAAAAGAAATCTGCTGCATTAACTATTGAACGCGCCCCTTAATTAAAAGAAAGCGAAAGTACAATAGCATAAAAAGATGTACTGACGGAACTCAGACACATCTACTTGATTTTTCTTGTAGAAACCAGCATGAAAAAAGCTTCTTTATCTTCACAGACTTTCAAGTACTCAAAGAAACGATGGAAGCGCGAATCAGCATCGTTTCTGTTAGTGAATATGAAAGAATTAGGAAACTGTAATTAACAGCGTTACTTTTTGAGCAAATTATGTGCAGTGTGATTTGTGAGCTGCGTATCAGTTTGCTCACCAACAAAACGAAAGGGGCAGCGTTGGTTCCCATTATCCGTCATCCTTGTTTACAAAATTCAACGTTTCTGTTCTAGCAGCACACTATTTTGTTTTTACTTTGTTTCTGTTTTCTACACGGGAACACGTCGAAAAATCTCGCTTGTTAATTGGGTGACATCATTAAGACACTCCGCTAATTCTGCGGTCTCCTTGCTTCTCCCCCAAACGAATTTCGGCCTGCACGACAGCGCCACCTCTGCGCATTCTGCAGCTAATGAGCTCACCAGCGTCGTTAACAGTTCGTGGTTCACAGGACGACAGTGTACACGAGACAGCTCCCATTACACGCGGTGCGACGACAAAAGTTACAATTCTTCCGTTCTCTCGTCTTTCGCATTTTTTTGCGAAAAGTTTCATGAGCTCTGTCAGCTTTTATTACACACACGTATTCTTTTCTTGTCAAATGGCGATACAGATAACGATGATGATATGTGGGAAGCCAGTGGGCAATAGAAAAGTCGTCAGCGCGCGCACGATGTGTTTGAGGATGGATGATCCACATGCAATTCGGATTAGCTGCAGAATACGTTTTGCCACTTGCATACGGTAAACGTTTTGCTGTGAAGGTATTATTCTGCTCATGGAAAGCAAATAATTCAGAAAGAAAAATGAATGGGACTTAATGTTCTGTAGGCGACGGGGTCATTACAGACGGAGCACAAGTGCCAATTTGGACAGAGACGGGGAATTAAATCGGTTGAGTCCGTTTTAGATGGGACATCGTGGCCTTTGGCCTAAATCAGAATAGCCGCACTTGGAAGCAAACTCCGAAATTCCATAGATAATTTGTAGAAAAAGATTTGGTGTTATCTCAGGAGACAATTGTGTAGCCATTGTACAAGTGACAGCGTTATGGTACATTCTGTATGAATAATATGCCACTTGCAACAACTTCCAAGTTTCTCGCAACAATACTCAAGTTAAACATAACCAGATATGCCTAAATGAGATGGAAAACCTATTAAAGTTGCGCCGGCGTTTGTGAACAAGAGTTGTTTAGCGTAGTAGACAGTACGAGTAAAACGCAGCAAGCAGCATCCTGTTAAGTTCACAAAACCCGTAGGTCAAGTGTTTGTGTGTTCTATGTCCGCCTGTATGTATGCCCTGTCCTGGAATTTCTGGTTTATAATGCAGGGCTACTATAACTGAGTCAACCGTTTCGAAGCTCTATAATTTCCAAAGTGTTTCATGTAGAAATATGACTGATGCATGTGTAGGACCGTGAACTCAACAAATTTGCATTTTGCATTCTGCAAATGTCCTATGAATACCCCTCTAGTCCAAGTGATAGTCAAACTCGTTACATTTTACATGCCTTATGTAGCAACTTCCGGTAAATGGTCATTGTAGCCGCATTGATACGTTCTCTGAGTTGTTCCAGTGTTCTTGACAGTGGGAATACGAAAACGCGGTCCTAACGTACCCCCATAGACAAAAGTCAGAAGGCGTTCCTCAGGTGACCTGGGTGGGTGCTTTTTTTTTGGGGGGGGGGGGGGGGGGAGGGGGCAAGGGAACATAGGCGCGTCGTCTTCCCCATTTCCCCATTGCGCTCAATTCAGCGATGTATAAGTTCGTCGTTTGGGTGGCGACAAATATCGATGCTCACATGACGGGTTGCCCCACCTTGTTCCAAGATTAAGGTCTTGGAATTAGCAGTCAGTTGTGAAAACAACCACAAGCTGCAAGAGCTACCGGTCATAGATTTCTCACAGATGAGAAGCGGCCTATACAGCTTCGTCTCTAAGATTTAAAGAAAACTTTAACCTTTGGCGAATCTCGTTCGTGCGTCACAATTTCGCCCTCACATCGTCGTGATCAACCTTCACAAATAAATGGAAGGCTACTTTGCCTCTGAATATCAGCTTGCAATTGAAATGTTCATCGTCAATAGCTTCCTGCATTGTGACGCAAAATTAAAGGTACCGACCATGATCTTCCGATTTTAATTGTTGCACGAGCTACAGACGGTACGGTCTGAAAAGGCAATCGCCGCCTCATAATCTTCCACGCATTTTGCAGTGGTATTCTAAGTTCATGGGTTGTGCGGATTTTTTATTATTTTGGATTGTGTACGAAATTTTCCTCCACGTCTGCCTCTGACACTTCATCCACCGGTACTCTTTATTTGTACAGAGAGAATAAGTGTCCCTAAATTGTCGATACGAACGCACAGTGTTTTGTTTTACATGGCGGTTCTTTTCCGTGATTACTTGAGAATGCATGCTGCATTATTGTGACAGATAAGCGTCTCTCATACTCGATTACGTAAAATCTCTTCTTGCTTTGTCTCTGTTTTGTCAAGACACTGTACTCCTAACACCAAACGGTATGCACACTGCAATCTAAGAGAGATTAAGTATTATGCCTGGATCAATCATGTTCTTACATGTAATACTTTAGAAAATATAGAATTTTGAATATAACTGAATTATTCATAGCATAAAATCATACAAATACATCTGTCACATTCACTCAAGGTGCACTTGGAGAATGTCCCTTTGACCACTGAGCGGAAGGGTATGCACTATTCTGCAATTTTCCAGTTTAAGAAACTTGGAGCAGAACGGAGCGGTTGGATTGATAAACCCGGGTTTTAAAATGTAAGTTAAAATCGTACCAAGTTGTTCACTCCTTTTTTCTGCACGCGAGTTCTTCACAGCAGTTTAAATTTAAAGCCTTCCTCTGCAACGTATTATGTATTGTATATACTGTTGTATTTTTCGTGTTTTTTAATGTTGTATACTCTTTTCAATTTTCTTATCAGCTCTCTGTCAATTACGTAGTGATTAGCTCCTTGGCCAAGTAGCTTGGGTTCACAACACCTCCGGAACGTTACTCTTCCTTCTGGGTTCCCCTGATCACAATTTTAAGCAGCTGTTTGTCAGAAACTATTCATAACAGAGCTCAACAAGAACAGGTTTCTCACTGTGCAAGCCCCACAGCACCTAGCATCACACATCAAGAACCTATCATCTCATCGTAATCGTGTGACGAAGTATTGACTTATCTAGATGCTATCTGTTCACATACATAAGAGAAATACTTTTTATCTTAGTAGTGTAGATGTGTCTTCCTGCCGGTTATAAAAACGGAATACAGAATGAGAGCCTTCTCGGCAGTGTTCGCATCGTAGTGGACAATTCCGATCTTCTTGCCTTTCGGTTTTAGAAAAGTTATCGTATACGTTTGCGAAAAGTTTCAACACCAACATTAACAAGCGTTATATCACGATACTCGTCTCTTCGAAAGCTTTTGAATCCCATTAATGAAGGTAGTAGTTCTGTAAAAAAGAATAAAACAGCTTTATTATCTAGGTCGATACGAACAAAATTAATCGCCTCTCTGTGTACTATAATTTGCCGAAAATGTCGTATTGATATCTACGAGTTTTGTGACGTCACGTCCTGCTATTTCACGCTAAGAAGCCATTTCGTCACGTAAAAAATACAATAAGTTCTGCGATATTTCAGCAACGTGGCACGTAAAGTAGCACCAATAGGAAGTAAGGACGCTCCCTGTGTCACATGCAGAAAGCGAGACGCCATATTTTGTTTGTCGTGTTAATTAGAAGCCCATACTCGGCGGGTTTTTGTTATACCTTACACCTATGAAGATATGCATCAGCACATTGAATTTCTCAAGAATGAATCGTTATTGGGACAATTGGTTGGAATAAAATGACGGGAAACGTCATATTGGTGGTTAAAGAATTTTCGTATTTAGTTATTTTCGCGTTGTAATTCGCGTGCCATGAAAATAAGCCTTTATAACGCGACGGCACATTGAAGACTCATGATAAACGTATCGTTCTTGTTAGGATTTGTTATAATTAAATGTCAAGAAACAGGATTTTGGCGCTTGAAGCCTTTAGAAGATTCTAACGAAGTACAAGACCTTCAGCGTGGAGCAGTTAGTAAAGGAGCCGCATTACAGAACAGAAAGTAAATTAGTAAACGATTAGGGCCCCGCTCCATCCTTTTTTTCCTAGCTTCGCGTTTTCTATAAGGTTGTGGGACTTTCTTACGAAATTAACAGGAATAACTTCTGTAGTTTTTGATATCACATATACATAAGTGCGCTCTGTGTTAGGACAAAATTTGTTCAGTTTGGTGAACTTTTATGACATGATGGTTGAAGTTCTCACTGTAACAAATGTGCACAAATACCAGTATTGCTGGCCCCTGTTTTGATCACAAGCGAGGTAGATTATTCCTACATGTCTGTCAGGCGCCTGAAGATGGCGTAGTAAAACGCTGAAACTGGTTACCCAATAAAATAAGGTTGCAAATTGATGGCTGAAAGGTGTTTTGTTTTGACATCCCCTTTTATAACATAGGTTGATTCTTTCAAAGAAGAACACAGCAACCAGCCAGTATTGATAATGCTGTTTATTTACACAAATAGCGACGTAACCGGTTTCGTATCAACAGGTTATAAGCTGATGTCCCCACTGACTCGACATGTATCTTTTCCTTTTATCTTATAGCATGTTCACGGATATTAAAGTTTTTATGTACGTGTACTACAGACAGAACAACGTGATTAGCGTGTGGAAGAGGCAGGAGCAGGAAATGTGCGTTTCAGTAGAGCTAATGTAGGAATTTCACGTGCGTCCATTCTCGTGAACAAATTGCATAGTTTGCGAGCGAAATAATGCAGACACTGCCGCTTGAGGGTGTTGAGAGCGCAAAATCACGTTAACCAACACGTCCCGTGTGCCGACGGTGCTGGCTCTCGTGACGTCGGACATCCCATCTGCTTCACGTCAACGTTAACTGCCTCGTCCCGTGTGACGACAGCTTAAGCCTCACGCCTCTCTTGAGTATAAAAATCCCTTCACGGTGTACTTCCATCTACTAGTGTCCTACAACGATGCAGCGGCGATCTCGCGTTTTGGTCTGTATATGGTCGGAATATGTAGTTTACACGTAGACCAGACAGCAATCACATAATCTCGCAGAGCAGACACTCTGCTTCACTAGATGGCGTCGCAACACGCTTTCGCCGCCCGGCTTTCATTTGTTTTGATGCGAGCAGCGAAGTTTTGCCGCCTGAGCCAGCTTAATCGCCGCGGCCTCTTCCCTTTAATGGCCGCCTGAAGTTGGCGACAGTTCGCATTACGCGACTCTGTTAATGGCTGTCTCCGGAGGCGGGCGACTTCTGCAGCAGAAGCTCCCGACAGTTCCGAAACTTTCCCGCCATCGTTTTCGTTACAGACAAAAGAACACGGAATTTCTTTGACAGCGGTGAACAAGGATGTTTCCACGTCGTGAAATTTCGTTTGAACTACGGCGTGAATGAATGCACAAGCCCGTGTTCCATCATTTGGAACGACGCTTTCAGAGTGCGAATTTCCTTCCTCTTAGCAGATGCTGAGATTCATTTGTTTCTGTATCCTTCCGGCAGAATTTTAGGGAATAGTGAGAGCTCAACAAGTTTAGAACAGGGATAATTTTGTGAGCAGTGCTGTTTTGGATAGTGCGTCATTTCGACGGCGTCTCTGACCGTCCTACCTCTTCATCTTCTTCTTCAATGTTTCATTATCAGGCATACAATGAATGGACAACCGTTTTATGTTATCATATCGTGATTGTAAAATTTCTCGTGTTCAGTAGGACCCTGTCTTAAGGTTCAATAGTAAAAAAAAAATTTTTTAAAGGACATTTTTCAGTTTCCACCTTGGCAACGTCGGGCCTGGTGATCTAACGGTAAAGCGTGTACCTGGAAACCGAGACGTCTTGGGATCGAATCCTGGCCGGATTACGAATTTTTCGGTCTGCGTTTTAACTTAGCTTTCACGTCTTGACGATGTGAGGAGTCGACACAAACTACGTACACGTGGTCGAAAAACGAGTTCTCGAGTTTCTTGTCGCGTCAAATGATTCAAATCACACGAGCTTTCGGTAAAGCGCTTCTTGTCCACTGTCAGTGGTATTATTGCCGCCCTTGTAAACACTAGATGCCAGCTGTGACGTCATTGGTGCTAATGGTACCGTCGACGCACAAGGAACACTGTGTACAAGACTATTGAAAACATAGAATTCACAACATCGGCTGCAGACAAGAAGGAGAACACAGTGAAGAACACTGCTGCAACTGCACTCGTCGACGGACCGTGTGTTTTCTGTGGATGTCGATTGAATTTCAGCATTGATATTAACGATTCCTTTACTCATGGCAATGGTTGGCTTACAGTAGCCATTGTACGAGGTGGTACTGGAGTTCCTAATGTACCTGGACTTGAAAGCTTTGTAGATAGAGACATTATTGCCTACCGTACCTATCATATTGGTGAACTGGCAAATAAAGACTTTGGAAAATCTGTGTATATGTCCCCATCCCCATTTAATTTGTATACCCGTAATAAGAGAAAAATATCTGTAAATGAATAATGGTGTCGATGTCCACGCTGCAACCGCCCGCCGGCCGAGGTGGCCGAGCGGTTCTAGGCGCTACAGTCTGGAACCGCGCGACCGCTACGGTCGCAGGATCGAATTCTGCCTCGGGCATGGATGTGTGTGATGTCCTTAGGTTAGTTAGGTTTAAGTAGTTCTAAGTTCTAGGGGACTGATGACCTCACTGATGACCTCAGCAGTTACGTCCCATAGTGCTCAGAGACATTTGAACCTTTTTTTCCCTACCACGCCATCGATGGATCCCGCACCGTGCTGAATACCAGACCACCGTCTCTGTTCCGGGTGTTACCGGTGATTTTATATTTCAGTGCCTTCTTTAATTACACGGTCGCAGAAGTCGTTAGTGCGAGCCACGACGGATATTTCGTCAAATTTTATTATCTGGTGACCGTTTTCTAAAGCATGGTCAGCAAAAGCAGATTTCTCAGGGTCGTGTAAGCGATAAAATCTCTCGTGCTGCTTCCTGCGTTGTTCCACACTGCGTACTGTTTGTCTGCCGTAAGACTGGTTACGTCTGCAAGATATCTTGTAGACTCCAGGTGTCCGGAGACTTGCTGCGTCTTTAGCTGTTCTCAGTAATTGACGGATTTTTATCGGCGTCCTGAAGATCGATTTGACCTTGTGTCTTTCCAGCAGGCGGTTGACCTTGCCCGACACGGAGCCACAGAACCGCATGGAAGAGAACCTATTTTCCTGTTCCTCTGCTGCGGTCTTATTGTGACGTTGCGTAGGTAGCGCAGCTGATGGGGCAAGTTATTAGTGTCTGATCTCATTCTTGCACGATGCACCTATGTTTGTAACACAGTACGCTTCTGTGCCGGGTGTTGTTGGCCGATAGCGTGGAAGCACAAATCGGTGTGGGTGGGTTTTGTGGTCGGATTCCACGTTAAACTGGTTGGATAATTGAGGTAGGTTATGGACACGCAAGACACCGAAACGGCCTTAAAGTGGAACGCCACTGAGATACAGGAAATTACTATTATTATCGTGGCAATATTTACTCAGTATCGGCTGATTTTCGGTTGTAAGTCTCCACTTGAAAACTATTAAAGCTGAAATCGGTCGAGGATCGGTAAACAAATTTACGTTCGGCCATAAAAAGATTAAACACGAAAAATGATTATGTCTTCAGGGATTTGATTTTAAGACGTTGACCGTACCATGTCTACTTTTATTTGAAATACGAAACTAACGTATTGAAATGCGTTGTTCACTGGAACGGTGACTCAACGTGCATAAGGGGCTCCTTTTTCACTTTCTGCATATGGGATTCTCATCTGAGATAGTTGTGCCCGTGACTACCACGTTCGTAAGAAACCGCTGTATATTTGCCCTCTGCTGTTGTTTCCTATGCATAGACGTGTGGAATATGGGATGGCGTATGATTACAATAGCTTGAAAATGGCAAAGCGAATTAAATCAACTGGTAGCTGCATAATTAAAAAAGTGATTATTTCAGAGAGAAAAACAGCCCCGAAGAAAAAATGACTTCAGTGAAGAAATTCAAACGGCTGTGCCGGCCGCTGTGGCCGAGCAGTTCTAGGCACTTCCTTCCGGAACCGCGCTGCTGCTACGGTCGCAGGTTCGAATCGTGCCTCGGGCATGGATGTGTGTGGTGTCCTTAGATTAGTTAGGTTTAAGTAGTTCTAAGTCTAGGGGACCGAGGACCTC
Organism: Schistocerca serialis cubense; assembly: GCF_023864345.2. Taxonomy (NCBI): domain Eukaryota; kingdom Metazoa; phylum Arthropoda; class Insecta; order Orthoptera; family Acrididae; genus Schistocerca; species Schistocerca serialis. Next base: position 159,960,338 of record NC_064644.1, read on the forward strand.
CGATGTTAGTCCCATAGTGCTTAGAGCCATTTGAACCAGTTGAACAACGGCTGTGGACCTATGAATACAAAGAACTGTCAGTGAATGTGTCTTTCTCATGAACAGTTTCAGACGTGCAATGAATTTCACCTTACATAATTTTTGCAAAGATATGGCAACATATAACCTCCCCCTCACTTATCGACCTTACTGACAGTAAAATTTAAACCGCGTGTACCTAATTGAAATTTGGGAAAAGCAGTCGTCACCGAAGTTAAACTGTCGGTAAAGAGGGAGGAAAGGGTTACATCTAAATGAAAGGAAAAATGCAAATGCAACTGGTGGAAGTTAATTTTGAAAAAGGGTAAAGTTAATAAAGAAAGTAAATGTCCCGGCCGGAGTTGCCGTGCGGTTCTAGGCGCTGCAGTTTGGAGCCGAGCGGTCGCAGGTTCGAATCCTGCCTCTAGGCGACTGATGACCTCAGAAGTTAAGTCGCATAGTGCTCAGAGCCATTTGAACGAAAGTAAATGTTCGGTCGTTACGATAACAATTAACTGGCGTTAATTAGATATTTGAGATTTGGGGTAAATTAAGGTCGCCAGTCCTATGGACAACTAGTATAATAACTGGAAAAGAAAGGTTATTGCACATATAATTAGCACTAAAAGCGTGGCAACTGAAGGTTGAAACGTGTGAAAACTGAATGTTTGTCAGAAGTAATAAATTTCGCTATACTCTGACTTAATTTAGTAAAAGAATTAATAAAACCAGAAATTTTAAAGTTAATTTAGTGACTGAAATTGATAGTGAACTTTGTTTCTGAAGTACTACGAAATTCAATAAAATAAGTTTAGTCTTGGGCTACCTCAACAATCATTTCAAAAGCTACTTGAATCTATGCAATTTAAAAATAAGATATTTAACTTTGAACTTGAATTAAATGATTATGAACAATTAACAATAGTAAAATTTAGTACGTACCAAGCTGAACTGCAGTCACAGGTAAGCTAAAATATGGTAACAAAACTCGCACTCTTAAATTGTGCTTGTGTAATCTAAATATTGTAGCCAGCTATGAGTACCTTAACTGAACTTTGAAATTAAAGCAGTGAAATCGAATGATATTAGTTTAATGCTGGCGTTAGAATTTCAACGACACTAGAGTTCATTTCGGAACAGGAAGGGACCCTGTTTGGTAATGCAATTGGCACAATGAGCAACAAAGGTTCATGCCAGGTTGCTGTATTTTAGTGATGCTAATGGAATAGTTTGAAAAGCTGAGGTCTGCCATACAGCTCTAAAACATGACGTGCTTTCAGTCTTCCTTGTTTGTTGATTGAAGGTTTGAAGTCGTCGATCGAGGAGGTGGCGACAATAACTTATGTCGGCCGTAGCTGTTGCAGAAGCTGGATGTTGGTGCGCCTTCTTCTCGACACGGTCACCAGGCGAAACGGGCTCTTGACGAATGCCAGCTAATGTTTCCCGCCCGCGACACCGTGCCAGAAACTATCATAGCAAGTCGAGCGCAATTACATGCTGCCACACCCCGGAAGCGCGGCAACTCGCGGGAGCGTCACTCAACACACGTGCTCCACCGCCCTACTCCAGCCAGACTCCCCTCTGCCCGCGCTCCACGCGGCAGAGTTAACACTACCAAAGATCCTAAACACTTTGGTTTTCCACACGAGCTATCGATGTAATCGTTAGACAGCATAGTTTTCCCTAGGCCAGACCCAGCGTAAAAATACAAATAGTATTTACAAAACAAACCAATTATACATCGACGTAAATGCATAAATATATATATACAAACAGTAAAACAATTACAATATATAAAGACACAGAAATGTCATATCTTCAGGTAACAAAATAAGGAAAAAATTTATAGTACGACAGATGGAAATAGGAGGCTATGCATTTCCGGTGTTACAAACTGCATTCAAATTTCGGTGCTCGGAACAAGTTTCGCTTACACAATTCAGCTTCTTAGCATCTCTAACTCGGTTTGATGAACGAACGCTCACTATTTGTTTCTTGAATTTTTCCCAGTGGATCGTATAATTTCACCTTGTATTGCTATTTTTGCCGACAAACTGAGGGCCGTGCGGTTAAAGGCGCTGCAGTCTGGAACCGCGTGACCTCTACGGTCGCAGGTTCGAATCTTGCCTCGGGAATGGATGTGTGTGATGTCCTTAGATTAGTTATGTTTAATTAGTTCTAAGTTCTAGGCGACTGATGACCTTAGAAGTTAACTCGCATAGTGCTCAGAGCCATTTGAACCATTTTTGAACAAACTGAGGTTGTCGTTAACAAGGGTGTCGTTACCAACAGTGTTATCTCTGACGCATGTGTGTTGACTCCACTGCGTGACGTGCTTTAAAAAACGTTACAAGCGATTCACCTTGAGAAAGGCTGAAAGGATTTCTGTCGCAATATCGGCACACCAGTTAATAATATCCCGAATGGCTCCCGTAAAACGATGGGATAATAGAATGCTCACAGTGTATGCGTGACGAACACTCTTTATTTTTCGTGTCGCTAATCATCGAGATTAACTCTTCATCTCTACAGAATTACGTCAACGTCTATCCAAGTGAATCAGTTTACTGTATTCGAGCATTAGTCTACCACTGCACCCTCCCCCGCTCGCGCTCCTCAACCAAACTTGATCCATTATCAAATGAACTATTTCTTAATGTCAATAAAATTCTTCAGGGTATGTGGCCGAGCTGTCAATATTTAAATACTCCAACGTTTCGACCACTGTTCCAAACCGTCTTCCTCAGATTTTTTCGAAAATATCCTGATTTTACGTGTTAACAATGCGGTTATGTAGACAGAAGAATTTTGACAGTGCTAACGGCCACGCAAGCATTTGCTTGCATGCTTCTTAATGCCTCAGGAGCCGGCCGCGGTGGCCGTGCGGCTCTGGCGCTGCAGTCCGGAACCGCGGGACTGCTACGGTCGCAGGTTCGAATCCTGCCTCGGGCATGGGTGTGTGTGATGTCCTTAGGTTAGTTAGGTTTAAGTAGTTCTAAGTTCTAGGGGACTTATGACCTAAGATGTTGAGTCACATAGTGCTCAGAGCCATTTGAACCATTTTGAACTTAATGATTTCAGCGTCAGCTCCACTGCACTCCCTGTAAAAGAATCTTAATAATAACTAAATTTAGTGGAAGGGGTTCAAGACTTTCCTATTTTTAGTTAGCTGGTAAAATAACGTCGAAAAAGCAGTTAAGTTCACCATTGGAAATTTTATTCTACTCACAAAACATTGTTTATAAATTGCACTGTTGGTAAAAGGAAATGTTTTAATACAGGATGGTAAAAACCAACTGCATTCAACAAAAATGTGAAAGAATATTCCCTGAATGGGTTTCCGAGTTCTACAATGGATCGAAGAATGACCTATGCCATATCACATCTATAATCTAGGTTTAAATTAAGTTTCACAATAGAGAAAACTCTCAAAATGGTCTACTGTGACCCTCAATTATCTTTAATTACTTATCTAACTTGTCGTAAATTACAGTGGCTGATGTGGCTTTTCAATAATTATATAACAGAAAAATCATTGCGTTTCAGATTTTAACTTACGTAGCAAATGTGAATACCATGAGCTTCAATTGACGATCGACACTAGTATTATGTAAAAAGGGGATGTAACAGATGAGACTTCTGCAGTTCTCAGTGAAGCCTTATACGCTCAAAAATGCGGCATCGCATGCGTTCATTACCTTGTCGGTGTTCGTCAGGAGGCGGCGGGCAGCACAGCTCCACTCACCTCGCCATCTCGGAAGCAACTCTGTCCTAACTTCTCGTTACTACAATTTACCGAAGTTGGTTTAAAAAAAACTATCTGGCTGTGTTTTCATCTGACCAATCAGGGTCTCAATGTTAACCTTCAGCTCCGCCTACAAAAATTCTGTCTATCCAATGACAAACGTTATACTTTTCGTTGTGGGGCAATGTTTTTAAAGTTTGCAACGTAGCAGAGACGCGAAAAAGTCTCACGCTAAAACTTGCAGGTGGTGTGGCCCTTTTATTGTTATTGTAAGATCTATACTGTTCTTCTGGAGGGCTCTATCCTTTAACATGGGCTGGGGGGTGGTCCTGTCGGTTAGCTGGCAACGTGGGTGTCCGTCCCTTATCGTAGGGCCTTCTAGCTTAACACGCTTTTGCTCTAGTCTTCTGTTCTCGTTTCTCCCCTCGGAACTGCGTCTGTCTCACGGTGGGAAGGTATGACATGCATTTAGGCATTCTTGTGTTAGTCTGTGGTATTCCATTTGCTCACTCGTTACTCGTATTACTTTGGTTAATTTAATGTCACGATTTATTCGGAGCTATGTGGCATACTACTGGATTTGCTTATCATGTCAGGGTTTTCATGGAAGGTGTTAGATTTGCCTGACACCTTACGGTGTCACTTTAACTTCTAGTGAAGCGGCCAGGAATTGTGCCAGCACATCTTCCTGTGTCTCTACAGGAATCTCGTAAATTAAACTTTGATTACGACCCCACAAGTAGTAGTCCATTGGAGTTAAATCTGGCGATCGCGGCTGCCACGAAGTTTGACCACCTTGGCGTATCCTTCTTTCACAATATCATATGTTGAGATGTCTCAGAAACTGAGAGGTGAGGTGGTGCACCGTCATGCTGAAACTACATATCACGACGGATGTTCACTGGCACAGCTTCCAAGAGTGGGTCCAATACGTTTTGTAGGAAAATCAACAGGACCAGTTAGCTCTTTGTCAAACCAGACGTATAAGCATGTAAATGCCTGTAGACAGAGTGACTGAGTTGCCCCTGCCTTAGATTTTATGCAACCCTCAGTGCCTTCAAATAGCATTTACACAATTTCCAAATTTTCTCCCTCATTGTCACAAATTATTAGTCCCATGAAAAAATAAACAAGACCTATTTGTAGGAAATTTAATGTAGTTAAACTTTGTACTGGAATATCTTTTTGCTAGAGGCCGGAATTCCCGAGTTATTCAAGAATAATCTACAAATGTGATCCTCAATCGCGATTTTCTTTAATAACTCGAAAACCATGGCCTTCAGCACAAAGGCAACCCAGAACAAAATTTAACTTAATTGTATTTCTTGCAAGAGGGACCTGTTCATTTTTCTGTAGGATTATTGGTTTGCACTTAACGAGCGGGAGAATATCTCCCTGTATATTAACTATGTTATTTTTGTTATTCTTCTTATTGTAGTAGCAAGACAAGTCCAACATCTTTGTTAAGTGATCTCTGGAGGAATAGAACAGCAACAACAACAACAACAACAACAACTACTACTACTACTACTACCACCATCACAACCACCACCACTACATTCCTGTGGTGTAGCCAGATCTTGCTCATCTGTGATGGTTTGTCTTAATAATGCTCTTTGGTGAGCCGTTAGGCTCGGCCAGTAGGACATTAACGTGGCCAAAACGGTTACAGCATGGTCTGTGTTTGAATGGGAAACAAAAGACTGTTCTACTCTGGCTATTCTGAGGTATAGCGAAATGGAAGGTAACTGGTTTCTGGTTACAACAAATAATAAGAATTGCGATTTGCATTCTCTGCTCACGAGCGAAGAGTAATAAGGTAATACATGCTGCAGTGTGCTGCTTGGCGTGCTGTGTTGATGCATTGTATTCGCGTCCGTTCTGAGCAGCTATGAGTTACACGATGGGACCTCCACCTTCGATTACTGTGGGCCAGAATTCCTTTTCTTTAAGCTATAAATTTTATTCTTAGGCGAACGTTGTTCATTTATCTAATGATTCTTTATATTTTCGTCTGTTTATTGTTTACTTTCTGTACGAAGTTTTTATCTTTCGGTGGTATAAATGCCACGTTGTATATGCAACATTAGCTTATTTCTTCATGTAAAATTACTGTCTCTATGGGCTGCTATAATCAAAAGTTGACACAAAACCTTTCTGTATTTATTGTGGCACTTACATAATTAAACTGAAAGCATTTACATAAAGTTTTTTTTTTCCAAGAAGCTATGTGGTCCTGGACTTATAAAATATTCAGTAATTGGGGTCCTATTGGGATCATTTGCCTTCAGCAAAAGAATTTGTTCAGTGCGAATTGTTTTCTGTGTGCTGCACAAATTTAGTCACGTTAAGACTGATAACAGTTTTTTGTCGTAACATTCTTCCAGGTTCCAGAAGGTGAGTTTTCATCGATGTCTTTGGAGAAGTAATGTTTTGAATTCCTTTGTAGAAAAGTGATTAAATTACTAGTACGAGGCAAGCATGCGTACTGCAGATCTTTCGTCTACAAGGTAATTCTGACTGTTTAACGAGACCCAACAGCTATGATCACCGGACTTCTACTCACCCCTTGGACTGGAGCAGTGTGCCCAGTCTGTCTGCGTATAGAGTACCTAGTTGGATGTGGGAAACCGCCTGAAAACCACAACCAGGTGGGCCGGCTCACAGACTCCTCCGCTGGGCGGATTCGATCCAGGGCCGGCGCGTCTCCCCGTCTTGGAAGCGGCCGGCTTAACACGTGCGGCTAACCAGCCGCGTTATAAGGTGGAGCATTTCATAAGTCAAATAACAGTTCTACTACTTGTCGATCTTTAAAGCCGTCTGAAGCATTGTTTAAGCTCCGATTAACCGTTGCGCGAAATAACTGATATCTGTATTGACTTATTCTTGAAATGAATCCAGATCGCGTTACACTACTACTGGGTGGCTATAATTAAAGTGCAGTTACCCGCAGTTGCGAAACCGTTGTACACTGAAAAAAAAGTTTCAGTTTTAGCCACCAGGTGCAAATCTGGCGCTATACAGCATCTCGTCGACGCCTCCGGTGCTCATATTGAACAAATCGTGTAAGCAGCGGTTAATAATAAAATCAACATTATGCTTTCATCACTTGTTTGACCTTTTCTGCACATGACCCGTTCCTAACCAGTTACCTGTGAAAACATTTATATACGCCTTTTTTGCATTACCGCGCCAATTTTTCACTTGATGGCCAAAATTAGAACTAATTTATTCAGCGTAAATCGGTTCTGCATTAAAGCATTGGAATACCTATCAAGGATCGCTGCCATACGATAATTACACCCCACACTCGACCCTTGTGAGCAGCTTCACTTTAATTGTAGCCATCCAGTATTTACATGGGTCAGTACTCAAAAAGTTAGTTAGGGAAATTTTCTGTAGTCATTCTGTGTGCACTCAGAATTTTAAGCAAACGCAGGCCGCTTACAAGTTTACACATTTAAACCAATTGTACACAAACCAGTTCAACTGAAATCTCTGTAAATTTTAATTAGGGAGTCAGAAACGTTTTGAAGTTTTAGGAGTGTATGCAACATGCTGTATATAACTGACTGTGTTTGGATGGATGTTCTGGTGGCAGAATGTTCGTTTGTTTAAGTGAACAGTTCAAATAAGTGCCCGTTTTCTAGAATGCACAACTCAAAGCTTCCTTCAAACGACCTGCGGATGTGATGTAAGGCTCCTTGTGTCACGGAGTGACAAAATACATTGATGCGCGGCCGGTCTACGGCTCGTCGTCGCGCGGGTGTCCACGGAGTCTCTCCATACACATTATATGATCAAAAGTATCCGGACACCTGGCTGAAAATTACTTACAAGTTCGTGGCGCCCTCCATCGGTAATACTGGAATTCAGTTTGGTGTTGGCCCACCCTTAGCCTTGATGACAGCTTCCACTCTCGCAGGCGTACGTTCATTTAGGTGCTGGAAGGCGTCTTGGGGAATGGAAGCCCATTCTTCACAGAGTGCTGCACTGAGGAGAGGTATCGATGTCGGTCGGTGAGGCCTGGCACGAAGTCGGCATTCCAAAACATCCCAAAAGTGTTCTAAAGGATTCAGGTCAGACTAGTCCATTACACGGATGTTGTTGTCGTGTAACCACTCCGCCACAGGCCGTGCATTATGAACAGGTGCTCGATCGTGTTGAAAGATGTAATCGCCATCCCCGAATTCCTCTTCAACAGTGGGAAGCAAGAAGGTGCTTAAAACATCTATGTAGGCCTGTGCTGTGATAGTGCCACGCAAAACAAAAAGGCGTGCAAGCCTTCTCCATGAAAAACACGATCACACCATAACACTACCAACTCCGACTTTTACTGTTGGTACTACACACGCTGGCAGATGAAGTTCACCGGGCATTCGCCATACTCACACCCTGCCATCTGATCGCCACACTGTGTACCGTGATTCGTCACTCCACACAACGTTTTTCCGCTTTTAAATCGTCCAATGTTTACGCTCCTTACACCAAGCGAGGCGTCGTTTAGCATTTACCGGCGTGATAGTTGGCTTATGAGCAGCCTATCGACCGTGAAATACATGTTTTCTCACCTCCCGCCTAACAGTCATAGTACTTGCATTGAATCCTGATGCAGTTTGGTATTCCTGTGATATGGTCTTGATAAATGACTACCTATTACACATTACGACCCTCTTCAACTGTCGGCAGTCTCTGTCAGTCAACAGACGAGGTCGACCTGTACACTTTTGTGCTGTTAAGTATCCCTTCACTCTTACACTTCGCTATCACATCGGAAACAGTGGAGCTAGGGATGTTTAGGAGCGTGGAAATCTCGGATACAGACATATGACCCAAGGACACCCAATCACCTGACCACGCTCGTGATTTCTGCGGAGCTCCCCATTCTGCTCCCTCACGATGTCTGATGACAGGTCGCTGATATGGAGTACCTTTCCCACCGTGAGACAGACGCAGTTCCGAGGGGAGAAACGAGAACAGAAGCCGAGAGCAGAACCGTGTTAAGCTAGAAGGCCCTACGATAAGGGACGGACACTTGCCAGCTAACCGCCCCCCAGGGGGTCCACAACTCTTTTGTGGATACGTGCGTGGCGAGCACGGGGCCCCGAGCCATTGCATTCTTCTTTCTCTCCCGGGCTGCATTTCCTTTCCCTTCCCCTCCTTTCCCCTCCATGCTCCTTTCCCCTCGCCCTCTCCTCTCCCTCTATTGGTGTCCTAGCTTATGTTGGCCCCCACTATCCTCCTGGTTCTGTTGGTTTTACACTCCGGCTTTGTTGCGTAATCATCTCCTCCTTTTGGCATTCCTTGGTCCCCCTCTGGGGTTTGACCTCCATTACAAAATTTCTCCTCCATAGTGTGAGCCATTTGGGGAAGAGCACCTTACCTAGTGTCTCCGACGTGCGCCCTCCTAGTACATTCCACTTTTTCTTTCACATCGTTGTCTGATGCTAGGGTGCATAGCCAGCACGGTAGCCAGCCCGTGTGGTGGGGTCGCTATGTACCCTTTTGGTTGAGCCCCCTGAACACACAGGGATCACACTTCTGATACCTGAGCTTTGACCTCCTCATGCATGCCTTGGAGTGGTTGCTCGTCATCCTGGAGCATCAGAACTCACGGCAATGGCCGCCGTGCCAGACGGCCCTTGCTGTGGCTGGGTGGCGCCAGTGAGGAGAGCCCCTGATCGGATTGGGTGGTATCAGGGCGGACGCTATGCAGATGCCCCCCAGGGGTCCACAACTCTTTTGTGGACACGTGCGTAGCGAGCACGGGACCCCGAGCTAATGTGGCCCTCCTTCCATTCCGGGCTGCATACCTTCCCTTCCCTTTCCGCATCCCTCCCCGTCCCCGATCTTCGCCCCCCCCCCCTCACCTCTGGCTCTTTCCTTCCCTTTCTCCCCCTCTGGGAGTATGGTTTGTGCCTACGTCCGGAGACGGACGCTCGAAACTGTTCCAAATTCCTTGCTTTTACACTTGCGAGTCCTCGTCCTTCCTCTGTCCTTCTCTTTTCCTTCCCTCTTCTCCTTGCCCTTTTCTCCGCTGCGGCGTTTGAGACCCCCTTTTCTTTCCTTTCCCTTTCTCTTTGTTCCTCCCTGTGCGTGTCTGAAGGCCGACCCACGCACTTCCATGCGTAGCCGGTGACGGGGTAACGCGTAATTCCCCGCCCCGGGTAGACAGGTAGGACACGTACGTACCCCCTGGTAACGGCCAGGCCCAGGGAGGGGTGATTACCCGAGCTGATACCTTCCGAAAGTGCCGATTGGTCCATCCGTCCGTTTGTCGGGAGGTGTGACCTGAGGTGTGAACAATCACCTAAGGCGGATGTGCCCTCGGTGAGGGCCCCCACAAGGGAGGAGCGCGCCATCGGAGACGCCGGTAATCATGGGGGATTCTTCCGCAATGGTTTCCTCACCTTCCACTATGTCTGCTCACAAACGTAAGTTCACTGAGTCTCAGCCACAGACGGTTCTTCCATCGTTGCCACAGTTCCTTGTTGTTTCTCGGTCTGACGAAGGTCACGACTTTTCCACGGTCAACCCTTTCATTATTCAGAAAGGTGTCGACGCAATTGCGGGTCCTGTAAAGTCTTGTTCCAGATTACGGAATGGTACCCTGTTGTTAGAAACACACAGTGCCCTCCAGGCTAAAAAATTGCTGCGTACTTCTCTGCTCCACACCTTCCCTGTCCGGGTGGAACTGCACCGTACCTTAAATTCCTCGCGTGGAGTCGTTTATACACGCTCCCTCGATGGATTGTCTGACGAAGAAATTCAGCACTACCTGTCTGACCAGGGCGTCACCGCTGTTCATCGGGTTATGAAAAGGGTTGACTCGAACATCATTCCAACCCGCACTGTCTTCTTGACATTTGACAAAGTTCAACTCCCATCAAAAATCAAAGCGGGCTATGAGATAATTTCCGTTCGCCCTTATGTCCCAAACCCTACGCGTTGCTATCGATGTCAGCGGTTCAATCACACCAGCCAGTCCTGTTCCAATCCGGCCAAATGTGTTACGTGTGGCGGGGATGCTCATGAGGGTGCTTGTCCAC